>NC_137499.1:17954490-18531990 GCF_041902795.1 Electrophorus electricus
TTTGAAAGTTTCTTCTTAACTTGCATGAGATAGTAATTGAGAACACAATGTTTGGCTCTAAAGCAGAGTTTAAGGTACTTACAAAGATTTGAAATGCTGTTTTAATGTATGTAAAACATAAAGAACACAGTTTAAATCTACTTGAAAACACAATGTCTTGCTCTGAAACACTATTTAATCACTTACAATGCCTTGAAACGCTATTTCAATGTATAAAAAACATAAAGAACACAGTTACAATCTACGTTTGGCAAGCTATAGAACAGACTGTTTTCTCTTAAACTAATCTTTGAAAGTTTCTTCTTAACTTGCATGAGATAGTAGTTGAGAACACAATGTTTGGCTCTAAAACAGAGTTTAAGGTACTTACAAAGCTTTGAAATGCTGTTTTAATGTATGTAAAACATAAAGAACACAGTTTAAATCTACTTGAAAACACAATGTCTTGCTCTGAAACACTGTTTAATCCCTTACAATGCCTTGAAACGCTGTTTCAATGTATGTAAAAGATAAAGAACACAGTTACAATCTACTTATTGCAAACTATAGAACAGACTGTTTTCTCTTAAACTAACCTTTGAAAGTTTCTTCTTAACTTGCATGAGATATTAGTTAAGAACACAATGTTTGGCTTTAAAACAGAGTTTAAGGTACATACAAAGCTTTGAAATGCTGTTTTAATGTATGTAAAACATAAAGAACACAGTATAAATCTACTTGAAAACACAATGTCTTGCCCTGAAACACTGTTTAATCACTTACAATGCCTTGAAACGCTGTTTCAATGTATGTAAAACATAAAGAACCCAGTTACAATCTACTTATGGCAAGCTATAGAACAGACTGTTTTCTCTTAAATTAATCTTTGAAAGTTTCTTCTTAACTTGCATGAGATTGTAGTTGAGATCACAATGTTTGGCTCTAAAACAGAGTTTAAGGTACTTACAATGCTTTGAAATGCTGTTTTAATGTATGTAAAACATAAAGAACAGTTTAAATCTACTTGAATACACAATGTCTTGGTCTGAAACACTATTTAATCACTTACAATGCCTTGAAACGCTATTTCAATGTATGTAAAACATAAAGAACACAGTTACAATCTACTTATTGCAAACTATAGAACAGACTGTTTTCTCTTAAACTAATCTTTGAAAGTTTCTTCTTAACTTGCATGAGATAGTAGTTGAGAACACAATGTTTGGCTCTAAAACAGAGTTTAAGGTATATACAAAGCTTTGAAATGCTGTTTTAATGTATGTAAAACATAAAGAACACAGTTTAAATCTACTTGAAAACACAATGTCTTGCTCTGAAACACTATTTAATCTTTTACAATGCCTTGAAACGCTATTTCAATGTATAAAAAACAAAGAACACAGTTACAATCTACGTTTGGCAAGCTATAGAACAGACTGTTTTCTCTTAAACTAATCTTTGAAAGTTTCTTCTTAACTTGCATGAGATAGTAGTTGAGATCACAATGTTTCGCTCTAAAACAGAGTTTAAGGTACATACAAAGCTTTGAAATGCTGTTTTAATATATGTAAAACATAAAGAACGCAGTTTAAATCTACTTGAAAACACAATGTCTTGCCCAGAAACACTGTTTAATCACTTAAAATGCCTTGAAATGCTATTTCAATGTATGTAAAACATAAAGAACACAGTTGCAATCTACTTATTGCAAACTATAGAACAGAATGTTTTCTCTTAAACTAATCTTTGAAAGTTTCTTCTTAACTTGC
The DNA here is from genome assembly GCF_041902795.1 of Electrophorus electricus. NCBI lineage: Eukaryota > Metazoa > Chordata > Actinopteri > Gymnotiformes > Gymnotidae > Electrophorus > Electrophorus electricus. The sequence continues at coordinate 17,956,239 of NC_137499.1, forward strand.
ATGAGATAGTAGTTGAGAACACAATGTTTGGCTCTAAAACAGAGTTTAAGGTACTTACAAAGCTTTGAAATGCTGTTTTAATGTATGTAAAACATAAAGAACACAATTTAAATCTACTAGAAAACACAATGTCTTGCCCTGAAACACTGTTTAATCACTTACAATGCCTTGAAAAGCTGTTTCAATGTATGTAAAACATAAAGAACACAGTTACAATCTACTTATTGCAAACTATAGAACAGACTGTTTTCTCTTAAACTAATCTATGAAAGTTTCTTCTTAACTTGAATGAGATATTAGTTAAGAACACAATGTTTGGCTTTAAAACAGAGTTTAAGGTATATACAAAGCTTTGAAATGCTGTTTTAATGTATGTAAAACATAAAGAACACAGTTTAAATCTACTTGAAAACACAATGTCTTGCTCTGAAACACTGTTTAATCCCTTACAATGCCTTGAAACGCTGTTTCAATGTATGTAAAAGATAAAGAACACAGTTACAATCTACTTATTGCAAACTATAGAACAGACTGTTTTCTCTTAAACTAATCTTTGAAAGTTTCTTCTTAACTTGCATGAGATAGTAGTTGAGAACACAATGTTTGGCTCCAAAACAGAGTTTAAGGTACTTACAAAGCTTTGAAATGCTATTTTAATGTATGTAAAACATAAAGAACACAGTTTAAATCTACTTGAAAACACAATGTCTTGCTCTGCAACACTATTTAATCACTTACAATGCCTTGAAACGCTATTTCATTGTATAAAAAACATAAAGAACACAGTTACAATCTACGTTTGGCAAGCTATAGAACAGACTGTTTTCTCTTAAACTAATCTTTGAAAGTTTCTTCTAAACTTGCATGAGATAGTAGTTGAGAACACAATGTTTGGCTCTAAAACAGAGTTTAAGGTACTTACAAAGCTTTGAAATGCTGTTTTAATGTATGTAAAACATAAAGAACACAGTTTAAATCTACTAGAAAACACAATGTCTTGCTCTGAAACACTGTTTAATCACTTACAATGCCATGAAACGCTGTTTCAATGTATGTAAAACATAAAGAACACAGTTACAATCTACGTATTGCAAACTATAGAAAAGACTGTTTTCTCTTAAACTAATCTTTGAAAGTTTCTTCTTAACTTGCATGAGATAGTAATTGAGAACACAATGTTTGGCTCTAAAGCAGAGTTTAAGGTACTTACAAAGATTTGAAATGCTGTTTTAATGTATGTAAAACATAAAGAACACAGTTTAAATCTACTTGAAAACACAATGTCTTGCTCTGAAACACTATTTAATCACTTACAATGCCTTGAAACGCTATTTCAATGTATAAAAAACATAAAGAACACAGTTACAATCTACGTTTGGCAAGCTATAGAACAGACTGTTTTCTCTTAAATTAATCTTTGAAAGTTTCTTCTTAACTTGCATGAGATTGTAGTTGAGATCACAATGTTTGGCTCTAAAACAGAGTTTAAGGTACTTACAATGCTTTGAAATGCTGTTTTAATGTATGTAAAACATAAAGAACAGTTTAAATCTACTTGAATACACAATGTCTTGGTCTGAAACACTATTTAATCACTTACAATGCCTTGAAACGCTATTTCAATGTATGTAAAACATAAAGAACACAGTTACAATCTACTTATTGCAAACTATAGAACAGACTGTTTTCTCTTAAACTAATCTTTGAAAGTTTCTTCTTAACTTGCATGAGATAGTAGTTGAGAACACAATGTTTGGCTCTAAAACAGAGTTTAAGGTACTTACAAAGCTTTGAAATGCTGTTTTAATGTATGTAAAACATAAAGAACACAGTTTAAATCTACTTGAAAACACAATGTCTTGCTCTGAAACACTATTTAATCTTTTACAATGCCTTGAAACGCTATTTCAATGTATAAAAAACAAAGAACACAGTTACAATCTACGTTTGGCAAGCTATAGAACAGACTGTTTTCTCTTAAACTAATCTTTGAAAGTTTCTTCTTAACTTGCATGAGATAGTAGTTGAGATCACAATGTTTCGCTCTAAAACAGAGTTTAAGGTACATACAAAGCTTTGAAATGCTGTTTTAATATATGTAAAACATAAAGAACGCAGTTTAAATCTACTTGAAAACACAATGTCTTGCCCAGAAACACTGTTTAATCACTTAAAATGCCTTGAAATGCTATTTCAATGTATGTAAAACATAAAGAACACAGTTGCAATCTACTTATTGCAAACTATAGAACAGAATGTTTTCTCTTAAACTAATCTTTGAAAGTTTCTTCTTAACTTGCATGAGATAGTAGTTGAGAACACAATGTTTGGCTCTAAAACAGAGTTTAAGGTACTTACAAAGCTTTGAAATGCTGTTTTAATGTATGTAAAACATAAAGAACACAATTTAAATCTACTAGAAAACACAATGTCTTGCCCTGAAACACTATTTAATCACTTACAATGCCTTGAAACGCTATTTCAATGTATAAAAAACATAAAGAACACAGTTACAATCTACGTTTGGCAAGCTATAGAACAGACTGTTTTCTCTTAAACTAATCTTTGAAAGTTTCTTCTTAACTTGCATGAGATAGTAGTTGAGAACACAATGTTTGGCTCTAAAACAGAGTTTAAGGTACTTACAAAGCTTTGAAATGCTGTTTTAATGTATGTAAAACATAAAGAACACAGTTTAAATCTACTTGAAAACACAATGTCTTGCTCTGAAACACTGTTTAATCCCTTACAATGCCTTGAAACGCTGTTTCAATGTATGTAAAAGATAAAGAACACAGTTACAATCTACTTATTGCAAACTATAGAACAGACTGTTTTCTCTTAAACTAACCTTTGAAAGTTTCTTCTTAACTTGCATGAGATATTAGTTAAGAACACAATGTTTGGCTTTAAAACAGAGTTTAAGGTACATACAAAGCTTTGAAATGCTGTTTTAATGTATGTAAAACATAAAGAACACAGTATAAATCTACTTGAAAACACAATGTCTTGCCCTGAAACACTGTTTAATCACTTACAATGCCTTGAAACGCTGTTTCAATGTATGTAAAACATAAAGAACCCAGTTACAATCTACTTATGGCAAGCTATAGAACAGACTGTTTTCTCTTAAATTAATCTTTGAAAGTTTCTTCTTAACTTGCATGAGATTGTAGTTGAGATCACAATGTTTGGCTCTAAAACAGAGATTAAGGTACTTACAATGCTTTGAAATGCTGTTTTAATGTATGTAAAACATAAAGAACAGTTTAAATCTACTTGAATACACAATGTCTTGGTCTGAAACACTATTTAATCACTTACAATGCCTTGAAACGCTATTTCAATGTATGTAAAACAAAGAACACAGTTACAATCTACTTATTGCAAGCTATAGAACAGACTGTTTTCTCTTAAATTAATCTTTGAAAGTTTCTTCTTAACTTGCATGAGATTGTAGTTGAGATCACAATGTTTGGCTCTAAAACAGAGTTTAAGGTACTTACAATGCTTTGAAATGCTGTTTTAATGTATGTAAAACATAAAGAACAGTTTAAATCTACTTGAATACACAATGTCTTGGTCTGAAACACTATTTAATCACTTACAATGCCTTGAAACGCTATTTCAATGTATGTAAAACATAAAGAACACAGTTACAATCTACTTATTGCAAACTATAGAACAGAATGTTTTCTCTTAAACTAATCTTTGAAAGTTTCTTCTTAACTTGCATGAGATAGTAGTTGAGAACACAATGTTTGGCTCTAAAACAGAGTTTAAGGTACTTACAAAGCTTTGAAATGCTGTTTTAATGTATGTAAAACATAAAGAACACAGTTTAAATCTACTTGAAAACACAATGTCTTGCTCTGAAACACTATTTAATCTTTTACAATGCCTTGAAACGCTATTTCAATGTATAAAAAACAAAGAACACAGTTACAATCTACGTTTGGCAAGCTATAGAACAGACTGTTTTCTCTTAAACTAATCTTTGAAAGTTTCTTCTTAACTTGCATGAGATAGTAGTTGAGATCACAATGTTTCGCTCTAAAACAGAGTTTAAGGTACATACAAAGCTTTGAAATGCTGTTTTAATATATGTAAAACATAAAGAACGCAGTTTAAATCTACTTGAAAACACAATGTCTTGCCCAGAAACACTGTTTAATCACTTAAAATGCCTTGAAATGCTATTTCAATGTATGTAAAACATAAAGAACACAGTTGCAATCTACTTATTGCAAACTATAGAACAGAATGTTTTCTCTTAAACTAATCTATGAAAGTTTCTTCTTAACTTGAATGAGATATTAGTTAAGAACACAATGTTTGGCTTTAAAACAGAGTTTAAGGTATATACAAAGCTTTGAAATGCTGTTTTAATGTATGTAAAACATAAAGAACACAGTTTAAATCTACTTGAAAACACAATGTCTTGCTCTGAAACACTGTTTAATCCCTTACAATGCCTTGAAACGCTGTTTCAATGTATGTAAAAGATAAAGAACACAGTTACAATCTACTTATTGCAAACTATAGAACAGACTGTTTTCTCTTAAACTAATCTTTGAAAGTTTCTTCTTAACTTGCATGAGATAGTAGTTGAGAACACAATGTTTGGCTCTAAAACAGAGTTTAAGGTACTTACAAAGCTTTGAAATGCTATTTTAATGTATGTAAAACATAAAGAACACAGTTTAAATCTACTTGAAAACACAATGTCTTGCTCTGCAACACTATTTAATCACTTACAATGCCTTGAAACGCTATTTCATTGTATAAAAAACATAAAGAACACAGTTACAATCTACGTTTGGCAAGCTATAGAACAGACTGTTTTCTCTTAAACTAATCTTTGAAAGTTTCTTCTAAACTTGCATGAGATAGTAGTTGAGAACACAATGTTTGGCTCTAAAACAGAGTTTAAGGTACTTACAAAGCTTTGAAATGCTGTTTTAATGTATGTAAAACATAAAGAACACAGTTTAAATCTACTAGAAAACACAATGTCTTGCTCTGAAACACTGTTTAATCACTTACAATGCCATGAAACGCTGTTTCAATTTATGTAAAACAAAGAACACAGTTACAATCTACGTATTGCAAACTATAGAAAAGACTGTTTTCTCTTAAACTAATCTTTGAAAGTTTCTTCTTAACTTGCATGAGATAGTAATTGAGAACACAATGTTTGGCTCTAAAGCAGAGTTTAAGGTACTTACAAAGATTTGAAATGCTGTTTTAATGTATGTAAAACATAAAGAACACAGTTTAAATCTACTTGAAAACACAATGTCTTGCTCTGAAACACTATTTAATCACTTACAATGCCTTGAAACGCTATTTCAATGTATAAAAAACATAAAGAACACAGTTACAATCTATGTTTGGCAAGCTATAGAACAGACTGTTTTCTCTTAAACTAATCTTTGAAAGTTTCTTCTTAACTTGCATGAGATAGTAGTTGAGAACACAATGTTTGGCTCTAAAACAGAGTTTAAGGTACTTACAAAGCTTTGAAATGCTGTTTTAATGTATGTAAAACATAAAGAACACAGTTTAAATCTACTTGAAAACACAATGTCTTGCTCTGAAACACTGTTTAATCCCTTACAATGCCTTGAAACGCTGTTTCAATGTATGTAAAACATAAAGAACCCAGTTACAATCTACTTATGGCAAGCTATAGAACAGACTGTTTTCTCTTAAATTAATCTTTGAAAGTTTCTTCTTAACTTGCATGAGATTTTAGTTGAGATCACAATGTTTGGCTCTAAAACAGAGTTTAAGGTACTTACAATGCTTTGAAATGCTGTTTTAATGTATGTAAAACATAAAGAACAGTTTAAATCTACTTGAATACACAATGTCTTGGTCTGAAACACTATTTAATCACTTACAATGCCTTGAAACGCTATTTCAATGTATGTAAAACATAAAGAACACAGTTACAATCTACTTATTGCAAACTATAGAACAGACTGTTTTCTCTTAAACTAATCTTTGAAAGTTTCTTCTTAACTTGCATGAGATAGTAGTTGAGAACACAATGTTTGGCTCTAAAACAGAGTTTAAGGTACTTACAAAGCTTTGAAATGCTGTTTTAATGTATGTAAAACATAAAGAACACAGTTTAAATCTACTTGAAAACACAATGTCTTGCTCTGAAACACTATTTAATCTTTTACAATGCCTTGAAACGCTATTTCAATGTATAAAAAACAAAGAACACAGTTACAATCTACGTTTGGCAAGCTATAGAACAGACTGTTTTCTCTTAAACTAATCTTTGAAAGTTTCTTCTTAACTTGCATGAGATAGTAGTTGAGATCACAATGTTTCGCTCTAAAACAGAGTTTAAGGTACATACAAAGCTTTGAAATGCTGTTTTAATATATGTAAAACATAAAGAACGCAGTTTAAATCTACTTGAAAACACAATGCCTTGCCCAGAAACACTGTTTAATCACTTAAAATGCCTTGAAATGCTATTTCAATGTATGTAAAACATAAAGAACACAGTTGCAATCTACTTATTGCAAACTATAGAACAGAATGTTTTCTCTTAAACTAATCTTTGAAAGTTTCTTCTTAACTTGCATGAGATAGTAGTTGAGAACACAATGTTTGGCTCTAAAACAGAGTTTAAGGTACTTACAAAGCTTTGAAATGCTGTTTTAATGTATGTAAAACATAAAGAACACAATTTAAATCTACTAGAAAACACAATGTCTTGCCCTGAAACACTGTTTAATCACTTACAATGCCTTGAAAAGCTGTTTCAATGTATGTAAAACATAAAGAACACAGTTACAATCTACTTATTGCAAACTATAGAACAGACTGTTTTCTCTTAAACTAATCTATGAAAGTTTCTTCTTAACTTGAATGAGATATTAGTTAAGAACACAATGTTTGGCTTTAAAACAGAGTTTAAGGTACATACAAAGCTTTGAAATGCTGTTTTAATGTATGTAAAACATAAAGAACACAGTTTAAATCTACTTGAAAACACAATGTCTTGCTCTGAAACACTGTTTAATCCCTTACAATGCCTTGAAACGCTGTTTCAATGTATGTAAAAGATAAAGAACACAGTTACAATCTACTTATTGCAAACTATAGAACAGACTGTTTTCTCTTAAACTAATCTTTGAAAGTTTCTTCTTAACTTGCATGAGATAGTAGTTGAGAACACAATGTTTGGCTCTAAAACAGAGTTTAAGGTACTTACAAAGCTTTGAAATGCTATTTTAATGTATGTAAAACATAAAGAACACAGTTTAAATCTACTTGAAAACACAATGTCTTGCTCTGCAACACTATTTAATCACTTACAATGCCTTGAAACGCTATTTCATTGTATAAAAAACATAAAGAACACAGTTACAATCTACGTTTGGCAAGCTATAGAACAGACTGTTTTCTCTTAAACTAATCTTTGAAAGTTTCTTCTAAACTTGCATGAGATAGTAGTTGAGAACACAATGTTTGGCTCTAAAACAGAGTTTAAGGTACTTACAAAGCTTTGAAATGCTGTTTTAATGTATGTAAAACATAAAGAACACAGTTTAAATCTACTAGAAAACACAATGTCTTGCTCTGAAACACTGTTTAATCACTTACAATGCCATGAAACGCTGTTTCAATGTATGTAAAACATAAAGAACACAGTTACAATCTACGTATTGCAAACTATAGAACAGACTGTTTTCTCTTAAACTAATCTTTGAAAGTTTCTTCTTAACTTGCATGAGATAGTAATTGAGAACACAATGTTTGGCTCTAAAGCAGAGTTTAAGGTACTTACAAAGATTTGAAATGCTGTTTTAATGTATGTAAAACATAAAGAACACAGTTTAAATCTACTTGAAAACACAATGTCTTGCTCTGAAACACTATTTAATCACTTACAATGCCTTGAAACGCTATTTCAATGTATAAAAAACATAAAGAACACAGTTACAATCTACGTTTGGCAAGCTATAGAACAGACTGTTTTCTCTTAAACTAATCTTTGAAAGTTTCTTCTTAACTTGCATGAGATATTAGTTGAGAACACAATGTTTGGCTCTAAAACAGAGTTTAAGGTACTTACAAAGCTTTGAAATGCTGTTTTAATGTATGTAAAACATAAAGAACGCAGTTTAAATCTACTTGAAAACACAATGTCTTGCCCAGAAACACTGTTTAATCACTTAAAATGCCTTGAAATGCTATTTCAATGTATGTAAAACATAAAGAACACAGTTACAATCTACTTATTGCAAACTATAGAACAGAATGTTTTCTCTTAAACTAATCTTTGAAAGTTTCTTCTTAACTTGCATGAGATAGTAGTTGAGAACACAATGTTTGGCTCTAAAACAGAGTTTAAGGTATATACAAAGCTTTGAAATGCTATTTTAATGTATGTAAAACACAAAGAACACAGTTTAAATCTACTTGAAAACACAATGTCTTGCTCTGCAACACTATTTAATCACTTACAATGCCTTGAAACGCTATTTCATTGTATAAAAAACATAAAGAACACAGTTACAATCTACGTTTGGCAAGCTATAGAACAGACTGTTTTCTCTTAAACTAATCTTTGAAAGTTTCTTCTAAACTTGCATGAGATAGTAGTTGAGAACACAATGTTTGGCTCTAAAACAGAGTTTAAGGTACTTACAAAGCTTTGAAATGCTGTTTTAATGTATGTAAAACATAAAGAACACAGTTTAAATCTACTAGAAAACACAATGTCTTGCTCTGAAACACTGTTTAATCACTTACAATGCCATGAAACGCTGTTTCAATGTATGTAAAACATAAAGAACACAGTTAGAATCTACGTATTGCAAACTATAGAACAGACTGTTTTCTCTTAAACTAATCTTTGAAAGTTTCTTCTTAACTTGCATGAGATAGTAATTGAGAACACAATGTTTGGCTCTAAAGCAGAGTTTAAGGTACTTACAAAGATTTGAAATGCTGTTTTAATGTATGTAAAACATAAAGAACGCAGTTTAAATCTACTTGAAAACACAATGTCTTGCCCAGAAACACTGTTTAATCACTTACAATGCCTTGAAACGCTATTTCAATGTATAAAAAACATAAAGAACACAGTTACAATCTACGTTTGGCAAGCTATAGAACAGACTGTTTTCTCTTAAACTAATCTTTGAAAGTTTCTTCTTAACTTGCATGAGATAGTAGTTGAGAACACAATGTTTGGCTCTAAAACAGAGTTTAAGGTACTTACAAAGCTTTGAAATGCTGTTTTAATGTATGTAAAACATAAAGAACGCAGTTTAAATCTACTTGAAAACACAATGTCTTGCCCAGAAACACTGTTTAATCACTTAAAATGCCTTGAAATGCTATTTCAATGTATGTAAAACATAAAGAACACAGTTACAATCTACTTATTGCAAACTATAGAACAGAATGTTTTCTCTTAAACTAATCTTTGAAAGTTTCTTCTTAACTTGCATGAGATAGTGGTTGAGAACACAATGTTTGGCTCTAAAACAGAGTTTAAGGTATATACAAAGCTTTGAAATGCTGTTTTAATGTATGTAAAACATAAAGAACACAGTTTAAATCTACTTGAAAACACAATGTCTTGCTCTGAAACACTATTTAATCACTTACAATGCCTTGAAACGCTATTTCAATGTATAAAAAACATAAAGAACACAGTTACAATCTACGTTTGGCAAGCTATAGAACAGACTGTTTTCTCTTAAACTAATCTTTGAAAGTTTCTTCTTAACTTGCATGAGATAGTAGTTGAGATCACAATGTTTGGCTCTAAAACAGAGTTTAAGGTACATACAAAGCTTTGAAATGCTGTTTTAATATATGTAAAACATAAAGAACGCAGTTTAAATCTACTTGAAAACACAATGTCTTGCTCTGAAACATTGTTTAATCACTTACAATGCCTTGAAACGCTGTTTCAATGTATGTAAAAAATGAAGAACACAGTTACAATCTACTTATTGCGAACTATAGAACAGACTGTTTTCTCTTAAACTAATCTTTGAAAGTTTCTTCTTAACTTGCATGAGATAGTAGTTGAGAACACAATGTTTGGCTCTAAAACAGAGTTTAAGGTACTTACAATGCTTTGAAATGCTGTTTTAATGTATGTAAAACATAAGAACACAGTTTAAATCTACTTGAAAACACAATGTCTTGCTCTGAAACACTGTTTAATCACTTAAAATGCCTTGAAATGCTATTTCAATGTATGTAAAACAAAGAACACAGTTACAATCTACTTATTGCAAACTATAGAACAGACTGTTTTCTCTTAAACTAATCTTTGAAAGATTCTTCTTAACTTGCATGAGATAGTAGTTGAGAACACAATGTTTGGCTCTAAAACAGAGTTTAAGGTACTTACAAAGCTTTGAAATGCTGTTTTAATGTATGTAAAACATAAAGAACACAGTTTAAATCTACTTGAAAACACAATGTCTTGCTCTGAAACACTGTTTAATCCCTTACAATGCCTTGAAATGCTGTTTCAATGTATGTAAAAGATAAAGAACACAGTTACAATCTACTTATTGCAAACTATAGAACAGACTGTTTTCTCTTAAACTAACCTTTGAAAGTTTCTTCTTAACTTGCATGAGATAGTAGTTGAGAACACAATGTTTGGCTCTAAAACAGAGTTTAAGGTACTTACAAAGCTTTGAAATGCTGTTTTAATGTATGTAAAACATAAAGAACACAGTTTAAATCTACTAGAAAACACAATGTCTTGCCCTGAAACACTGTTTAATCACTTACAATGCCTTGAAACGCTGTTTCAATGTATGTAAAACATAAAGAACACAGTTACAATCTACTTATTGCAAACTATAGAACAGACTGTTTTCTCTTAAACTAATCTATGAAAGTTTCTTCTTAACTTGAATGAGATATTAGTTAAGAACACAATGTTTGGCTTTAAAACAGAGTTTAAGGTATATACAAAGCTTTGAAATGCTGTTTTAATGTATGTAAAACATAAAGAACACAGTTTAAATCTACTTGAAAACACAATGTCTTGCTCTGAAACACTGTTTAATCACTTACAATGCCTTGAAATGCTATTTCAATGTATGTAAAACATAAAGAACACAGTTACAATCTACTTATTGCAAACTATAGAACAGACTGTTTTCTCTTAAACTAATCTTTGAAAGTTTCTTCTTAACTTGCATGAGATAGTAGTTGAGAACACAATGTTTGGCTCTAAAACAGAGTTTAAGGTACTTACAAAGCTTTGAAATGCTGTTTTAATGTATGTAAAACATAAAGAACACAATTTAAATCTACTAGAAAACACAATGTCTTGCCCTGAAACACTGTTTAATCACTTACAATGCCTTGAAAAGCTGTTTCAATGTATGTAAAACATAAAGAACACAGTTACAATCTACTTATTGCAAACTATAGAACAGACTGTTTTCTCTTAAACTAATCTATGAAAGTTTCTTCTTAACTTGAATGAGATATTAGTTAAGAACACAATGTTTGGCTTTAAAACAGAGTTTAAGGTATATACAAAGCTTTGAAATGCTGTTTTAATGTATGTAAAACATAAAGAACACAGTTTAAATCTACTTGAAAACACAATGTCTTGCTCTGAAACACTGTTTAATCCCTTACAATGCCTTGAAACGCTGTTTCAATGTATGTAAAAGATAAAGAACACAGTTACAATCTACTTATTGCAAACTATAGAACAGACTGTTTTCTCTTAAACTAATCTTTGAAAGTTTCTTCTTAACTTGCATGAGATAGTAGTTGAGAACACAATGTTTGGCTCTAAAACAGAGTTTAAGGTACTTACAAAGCTTTGAAATGCTATTTTAATGTATGTAAAACATAAAGAACACAGTTTAAATCTACTTGAAAACACAATGTCTTGCTCTGCAACACTATTTAATCACTTACAATGCCTTGAAACGCTATTTCATTGTATAAAAAACATAAAGAACACAGTTACAATCTACGTTTGGCAAGCTATAGAACAGACTGTTTTCTCTTAAACTAATCTTTGAAAGTTTCTTCTTAACTTGCATGAGATAGTAGTTGAGAACACAATGTTTGGCTCTAAAACAGAGTTTAAGGTACTTACAAAGCTTTGAAATGCTGTTTTAATGTATGTAAAACATAAAGAACGCAGTTTAAATCTACTTGAAAACACAATGTCTTGCCCAGAAACACTGTTTAATCACTTAAAATGCCTTGAAATGCTATTTCAATGTATGTAAAACATAAAGAACACAGTTACAATCTACTTATTGCAAACTATAGAACAGAATGTTTTCTCTTAAACTAATCTTTGAAAGTTTCTTCTTAACTTGCATGAGATAGTGGTTGAGAACACAATGTTTGGCTCTAAAACAGAGTTTAAGGTATATACAAAGCTTTGAAATGCTGTTTTAATGTATGTAAAACATAAAGAACACAGTTTAAATCTACTTGAAAACACAATGTCTTGCTCTGAAACACTATTTAATCACTTACAATGCCTTGAAACGCTATTTCAATGTATAAAAAACATAAAGAACACAGTTACAATCTACTTATTGCAAACTATAGAACAGACTGTTTTCTCTTAAACTAATCTTTGAAAGATTCTTCTTAACTTGCATGAGATAGTAGTTGAGAACACAATGTTTGGCTCTAAAACAGAGTTTAAGGTACTTACAAAGCTTTGAAATGCTGTTTTAATGTATGTAAAACATAAAGAACACAGTTTAAATCTACTTGAAAACACAATGTCTTGCTCTGAAACACTGTTTAATCCCTTACAATGCCTTGAAATGCTGTTTCAATGTATGTAAAAGATAAAGAACACAGTTACAATCTACTTATTGCAAACTATAGAACAGACTGTTTTCTCTTAAACTAACCTTTGAAAGTTTCTTCTTAACTTGCATGAGATAGTAGTTGAGAACACAATGTTTGGCTCTAAAACAGAGTTTAAGGTACTTACAAAGCTTTGAAATGCTGTTTTAATGTATGTAAAACATAAAGAACACAGTTTAAATCTACTTGAAAACACAATGTCTTGCTCTGAAACACTGTTTAATCACTTACAATGCCTTGAAATGCTATTTCAATGTATGTAAAACATAAAGAACACAGTTACAATCTACTTATTGCAAACTATAGAACAGACTGTTTTCTCTTAAACTAATCTTTGAAAGTTTCTTCTTAACTTGCATGAGATAGTAGTTGAGAACACAATGTTTGGCTCTAAAACAGAGTTTAAGGTACTTACAAAGCTTTGAAATGCTGTTTTAATGTATGTAAAACATAAAGAACACAATTTAAATCTACTAGAAAACACAATGTCTTGCCCTGAAACACTGTTTAATCACTTACAATGCCTTGAAAAGCTGTTTCAATGTATGTAAAACATAAAGAACACAGTTACAATCTACTTATTGCAAACTATAGAACAGACTGTTTTCTCTTAAACTAATCTATGAAAGTTTCTTCTTAACTTGAATGAGATATTAGTTAAGAACACAATGTTTGGCTTTAAAACAGAGTTTAAGGTATATACAAAGCTTTGAAATGCTGTTTTAATGTATGTAAAACATAAAGAACACAGTTTAAATCTACTTGAAAACACAATGTCTTGCTCTGAAACACTGTTTAATCCCTTACAATGCCTTGAAACGCTGTTTCAATGTATGTAAAAGATAAAGAACACAGTTACAATCTACTTATTGCAAACTATAGAACAGACTGTTTTCTCGTAAACTAATCTTTGAAAGTTTCTTCTTAACTTGCATGAGATAGTAGTTGAGAACACAATGTTTGGCTCTAAAACAGAGTTTAAGGTACTTACAAAGCTTTGAAATGCTATTTTAATGTATGTAAAACATAAAGAACACAGTTTAAATCTACTTGAAAACACAATGTCTTGCCCAGAAACACTGTTTAATCACTTAAAATGCCTTGAAATGCTATTTCAATGTATGTAAAACATAAAGAACACAGTTACAATCTACTTATTGCAAACTATAGAACAGAATGTTTTCTCTTAAACTAATCTTTGAAAGTTTCTTCTTAACTTGCATGAGATAGTGGTTGAGAACACAATGTTTGGCTCTAAAACAGAGTTTAAGGTATATACAAAGCTTTGAAATGCTGTTTTAATGTATGTAAAACATAAAGAACACAGTTTAAATCTACTTGAAAACACAATGTCTTGCTCTGAAACACTATTTAATCACTTACAATGCCTTGAAACGCTATTTCTATGTATAAAAAACATAAAGAACACAGTTACAATCTACGTTTGGCAAGCTATAGAACAGACTGTTTTCTCTTAAACTAATCTTTGAAAGTTTCTTCTTAACTTGCATGAGATAGTAGTTGAGATCACAATGTTTGGCTCTAAAACAGAGTTTAAGGTACATACAAAGCTTTGAAATGCTGTTTTAATATATGTAAAACATAAAGAACGCAGTTTAAATCTACTTGAAAACACAATGTCTTGCTCTGAAACATTGTTTAATCACTTACAATGCCTTGAAACGCTGTTTCAATGTATGTAAAAGATAAAGAACACAGTTACAATCTACTTATTGCAAACTATAGAACAGACTGTTTTCTCTTAAACTAATCTTTGAAAGTTTCTTCTTAACTTGCATGAGATAGTAGTTGAGAACACAATGTTTGGCTCTAAAACAGAGTTTAAGGTACTTACAAAGCTTTGAAATGCTATTTTAATGTATGTAAAACATAAAGAACACAGTTTAAATCTACTTGAAAACACAATGTCTTGCTCTGCAACACTATTTAATCACTTACAATGCCTTGAAACGCTATTTCATTGTATAAAAAACATAAAGAACACAGTTACAATCTACGTTTGGCAAGCTATAGAACAGACTGTTTTCTCTTAAACTAATCTTTGAAAGTTTCTTCTAAACTTGCATGAGATAGTAGTTGAGAACACAATGTTTGGCTCTAAAACAGAGTTTAAGGTACTTACAAAGCTTTGAAATGCTGTTTTAATGTATGTAAAACATAAAGAACACAGTTTAAATCTACTAGAAAACACAATGTCTTGCTCTGAAACACTGTTTAATCACTTACAATGCCATGAAACGCTGTTTCAATGTATGTAAAACATAAAGAACACAGTTACAATCTACGTATTGCAAACTATAGAACAGACTGTTTTCTCTTAAACTAATCTTTGAAAGTTTCTTCTTAACTTGCATGAGATAGTAATTGAGAACACAATGTTTGGCTCTAAAGCAGAGTTTAAGGTACTTACAAAGATTTGAAATGCTGTTTTAATGTATGTAAAACATAAAGAACACAGTTTAAATCTACTTGAAAACACAATGTCTTGCTCTGAAACACTATTTAATCACTTACAATGCCTTGAAACGCTATTTCAATGTATAAAAAACATAAAGAACACAGTTACAATCTACGTTTGGCAAGCTATAGAACAGACTGTTTTCTCTTAAACTAATCTTTGAAAGTTTCTTCTTAACTTGCATGAGATAGTAGTTGAGAACACAATGTTTGGCTCTAAAACAGAGTTTAAGGTACTTACAAAGCTTTGAAATGCTGTTTTAATGTATGTAAAACATAAAGAACACAGTTTAAATCTACTTGAAAACACAATGTCTTGCTCTGAAACACTGTTTAATCCCTTACAATGCCTTGAAACGCTGTTTCAATGTATGTAAAAGATAAAGAACACAGTTACAATCTACTTATTGCAAACTATAGAACAGACTGTTTTCTCGTAAACTAATCTTTGAAAGTTTCTTCTTAACTTGCATGAGATAGTAGTTGAGAACACAATGTTTGGCTCTAAAACAGAGTTTAAGGTACTTACAAAGCTTTGAAATGCTATTTTAATGTATGTAAAACATAAAGAACACAGTTTAAATCTACTTGAAAACACAATGTCTTGCCCAGAAACACTGTTTAATCACTTAAAATGCCTTGAAATGCTATTTCAATGTATGTAAAACATAAAGAACACAGTTACAATCTACTTATTGCAAACTATAGAACAGAATGTTTTCTCTTAAACTAATCTTTGAAAGTTTCTTCTTAACTTGCATGAGATAGTGGTTGAGAACACAATGTTTGGCTCTAAAACAGAGTTTAAGGTATATACAAAGCTTTGAAATGCTGTTTTAATGTATGTAAAACATAAAGAACACAGTTTAAATCTACTTGAAAACACAATGTCTTGCTCTGAAACACTATTTAATCACTTACAATGCCTTGAAACGCTATTTCTATGTATAAAAAACATAAAGAACACAGTTACAATCTACGTTTGGCAAGCTATAGAACAGACTGTTTTCTCTTAAACTAATCTTTGAAAGTTTCTTCTTAACTTGCATGAGATAGTAGTTGAGATCACAATGTTTGGCTCTAAAACAGAGTTTAAGGTACATACAAAGCTTTGAAATGCTGTTTTAATATATGTAAAACATAAAGAACGCAGTTTAAATCTACTTGAAAACACAATGTCTTGCTCTGAAACATTGTTTAATCACTTACAATGCCTTGAAACGCTGTTTCAATGTATGTAAAAGATAAAGAACACAGTTACAATCTACTTATTGCAAACTATAGAACAGACTGTTTTCTCTTAAACTAATCTTTGAAAGTTTCTTCTTAACTTGCATGAGATAGTAGTTGAGAACACAATGTTTGGCTCTAAAACAGAGTTTAAGGTACTTACAAAGCTTTGAAATGCTATTTTAATGTATGTAAAACATAAAGAACACAGTTTAAATCTACTTGAAAACACAATGTCTTGCTCTGCAACACTATTTAATCAC
Organism: Electrophorus electricus; assembly: GCF_041902795.1. Taxonomy (NCBI): domain Eukaryota; kingdom Metazoa; phylum Chordata; class Actinopteri; order Gymnotiformes; family Gymnotidae; genus Electrophorus; species Electrophorus electricus. The sequence goes on from NC_137499.1 coordinate 17,973,080, forward strand.
TTACAATGCCTTGAAACGCTATTTCATTGTATAAAAAACATAAAGAACACAGTTACAATCTACGTTTGGCAAGCTATAGAACAGACTGTTTTCTCTTAAACTAATCTTTGAAAGTTTCTTCTAAACTTGCATGAGATAGTAGTTGAGAACACAATGTTTGGCTCTAAAACAGAGTTTAAGGTACTTACAAAGCTTTGAAATGCTGTTTTAATGTATGTAAAACATAAAGAACACAGTTTAAATCTACTAGAAAACACAATGTCTTGCTCTGAAACACTGTTTAATCACTTACAATGCCATGAAACGCTGTTTCAATGTATGTAAAACATAAAGAACACAGTTACAATCTACGTATTGCAAACTATAGAACAGACTGTTTTCTCTTAAACTAATCTTTGAAAGTTTCTTCTTAACTTGCATGAGATAGTAATTGAGAACACAATGTTTGGCTCTAAAGCAGAGTTTAAGGTACTTACAAAGATTTGAAATGCTGTTTTAATGTATGTAAAACATAAAGAACACAGTTTAAATCTACTTGAAAACACAATGTCTTGCTCTGAAACACTATTTAATCACTTACAATGCCTTGAAACGCTATTTCAATGTATAAAAAACATAAAGAACACAGTTACAATCTACGTTTGGCAAGCTATAGAACAGACTGTTTTCTCTTAAACTAATCTTTGAAAGTTTCTTCTTAACTTGCATGAGATAGTAGTTGAGAACACAATGTTTGGCTCTAAAACAGAGTTTAAGGTACTTACAAAGCTTTGAAATGCTGTTTTAATGTATGTAAAACATAAAGAACACAGTTTAAATCTACTTGAAAACACAATGTCTTGCCCTGAAACACTGTTTAATCACTTAAAATGCCTTGAAATGCTATTTCAATGTATGTAAGACATAAAGAACAGTTACAATCTACTTATTGCAAACTATAGAACAGAATGTTTTCTCTTAAACTAATCTTTGAAAGTTTCTTCTTAACTTGCATGAGATAGTAGTTGAGAACACAATGTTTGGCTCTAAAACAGAGTTTAAGGTACTTACAAAGCTTTGAAATGCTGTTTTAATGTATGTAAAACATAAAGAACACAGTTTAAATCTACTAGAAAACACAATGTCTTGCCCTGAAACACTGTTTAATCACTTACAATGCCTTGAAACGCTGTTTCAATGTATGTAAAACATAAAGAACACAGTTACAATCTACTTATTGCAAACTATAGAACAGACTGTTTTCTCTTAAACTAATCTATGAAAGTTTCTTCTTAACTTGAATGAGATATTAGTTAAGAACACAATGTTTGGCTTTAAAACAGAGTTTAAGGTATATACAAAGCTTTGAAATGCTGTTTTAATGTATGTAAAACATAAAGAACACAGTTTAAATCTACTAGAAAACACAATGTCTTGCTCTGAAACACTGTTTAATCACTTACAATGCCATGAAACGCTGTTTCAATGTATGTAAAACATAAAGAACACAGTTACAATCTACGTATTGCAAACTATAGAACAGACTGTTTTCTCTTAAACTAATCTTTGAAAGTTTCTTCTTAACTTGCATGAGATAGTAGTTGAGATCACAATGTTTGGCTCTAAAACAGAGTTTAAGGTACATACAAAGCTTTGAAATGCTGTTTTAATATATGTAAAACATAAAGAACGCAGTTTAAATCTACTTGAAAACACAATGTCTTGCTCTGAAACATTGTTTAATCACTTACAATGCCTTGAAACGCTGTTTCAATGTATGTAAAAAATGAAGAACACAGTTACAATCTACTTATTGCAAACTATAGAACAGACTGTTTTCTCTTAAACTAATCTTTGAAAGTTTCTTCTTAACTTGCATGAGATAGTAGTTGAGAACACAATGTTTGGCTCTAAAACAGAGTTTAAGGTACTTACAATGCTTTGAAATGCTGTTTTAATGTATGTAAAACATAAGAACACAGTTTAAATCTACTTGAAAACACAATGTCTTGCTCTGAAACACTGTTTAATCACTTAAAATGCCTTGAAATGCTATTTCAATGTATGTAAAACAAAGAACACAGTTACAATCTACTTATTGCAAACTATAGAACAGACTGTTTTCTCTTAAACTAATCTTTGAAAGATTCTTCTTAACTTGCATGAGATAGTAGTTGAGAACACAATGTTTGGCTCTAAAACAGAGTTTAAGGTACTTACAAAGCTTTGAAATGCTGTTTTAATGTATGTAAAACATAAAGAACACAGTTTAAATCTACTTGAAAACACAATGTCTTGCTCTGAAACACTGTTTAATCCCTTACAATGCCTTGAAATGCTGTTTCAATGTATGTAAAAGATAAAGAACACAGTTACAATCTACTTATTGCAAACTATAGAACAGACTGTTTTCTCTTAAACTAACCTTTGAAAGTTTCTTCTTAACTTGCATGAGATAGTAGTTGAGAACACAATGTTTGGCTCTAAAACAGAGTTTAAGGTACTTACAAAGCTTTGAAATGCTGTTTTAATGTATGTAAAACATAAAGAACACAGTTTAAATCTACTAGAAAACACAATGTCTTGCCCTGAAACACTGTTTAATCACTTACAATGCCTTGAAACGCTGTTTCAATGTATGTAAAACATAAAGAACACAGTTACAATCTACTTATTGCAAACTATAGAACAGACTGTTTTCTCTTAAACTAATCTATGAAAGTTTCTTCTTAACTTGAATGAGATATTAGTTAAGAACACAATGTTTGGCTTTAAAACAGAGTTTAAGGTATATACAAAGCTTTGAAATGCTGTTTTAATGTATGTAAAACATAAAGAACACAGTTTAAATCTACTTGAAAACACAATGTCTTGCTCTGAAACACTGTTTAATCACTTACAATGCCTTGAAATGCTATTTCAATGTATGTAAAACATAAAGAACACAGTTACAATCTACTTATTGCAAACTATAGAACAGACTGTTTTCTCTTAAACTAATCTTTGAAAGTTTCTTCTTAACTTGCATGAGATAGTAGTTGAGAACACAATGTTTGGCTCTAAAACAGAGTTTAAGGTACTTACAAAGCTTTGAAATGCTGTTTTAATGTATGTAAAACATAAAGAACACAATTTAAATCTACTAGAAAACACAATGTCTTGCCCTGAAACACTGTTTAATCACTTACAATGCCTTGAAAAGCTGTTTCAATGTATGTAAAACATAAAGAACACAGTTACAATCTACTTATTGCAAACTATAGAACAGACTGTTTTCTCTTAAACTAATCTATGAAAGTTTCTTCTTAACTTGAATGAGATATTAGTTAAGAACACAATGTTTGGCTTTAAAACAGAGTTTAAGGTATATACAAAGCTTTGAAATGCTGTTTTAATGTATGTAAAACATAAAGAACACAGTTTAAATCTACTTGAAAACACAATGTCTTGCTCTGAAACACTGTTTAATCCCTTACAATGCCTTGAAACGCTGTTTCAATGTATGTAAAAGATAAAGAACACAGTTACAATCTACTTATTGCAAACTATAGAACAGACTGTTTTCTCGTAAACTAATCTTTGAAAGTTTCTTCTTAACTTGCATGAGATAGTAGTTGAGAACACAATGTTTGGCTCTAAAACAGAGTTTAAGGTACTTACAAAGCTTTGAAATGCTATTTTAATGTATGTAAAACATAAAGAACACAGTTTAAATCTACTTGAAAACACAATGTCTTGCTCTGCAACACTATTTAATCACTTACAATGCCTTGAAACGCTATTTCATTGTATAAAAAACATAAAGAACACAGTTACAATCTACATTTGGCAAGCTATAGAACAGACTGTTTTCTCTTAAACTAATCTTTGAAAGTTTCTTCTAAACTTGCATGAGATAGTAGTTGAGAACACAATGTTTGGCTCTAAAACAGAGTTTAAGGTACTTACAAAGCTTTGAAATGCTGTTTTAATGTATGTAAAACATAAAGAACACAGTTTAAATCTACTAGAAAACACAATGTCTTGCTCTGAAACACTGTTTAATCACTTACAATGCCATGAAACGCTGTTTCAATGTATGTAAAACATAAAGAACACAGTTACAATCTACGTTTGGCAAGCTATAGAACAGACTGTTTTCTCTTAAACTAATCTTTGAAAGTTTCTTCTTAACTTGCATGAGATAGTAGTTGAGAACACAATGTTTGGCTCTAAAACAGAGTTTAAGGTACTTACAAAGCTTTGAAATGCTGTTTTAATGTATGTAAAACATAAAGAACGCAGTTTAAATCTACTTGAAAACACAATGTCTTGCCCAGAAACACTGTTTAATCACTTAAAATGCCTTGAAATGCTATTTCAATGTATGTAAAACATAAAGAACACAGTTACAATCTACTTATTGCAAACTATAGAACAGAATGTTTTCTCTTAAACTAATCTTTGAAAGTTTCTTCTTAACTTGCATGAGATAGTGGTTGAGAACACAATGTTTGGCTCTAAAACAGAGTTTAAGGTATATACAAAGCTTTGAAATGCTGTTTTAATGTATGTAAAACATAAAGAACACAGTTTAAATCTACTTGAAAACACAATGTCTTGCTCTGAAACACTATTTAATCACTTACAATGCCTTGAAACGCTATTTCAATGTATAAAAAACATAAAGAACACAGTTACAATCTACGTTTGGCAAGCTATAGAACAGACTGTTTTCTCTTAAACTAATCTTTGAAAGTTTCTTCTTAACTTGCATGAGATAGTAGTTGAGATCACAATGTTTGGCTCTAAAACAGAGTTTAAGGTACATACAAAGCTTTGAAATGCTGTTTTAATATATGTAAAACATAAAGAACGCAGTTTAAATCTACTTGAAAACACAATGTCTTGCTCTGAAACATTGTTTAATCACTTACAATGCCTTGAAACGCTGTTTCAATGTATGTAAAAGATAAAGAACACAGTTACAATCTACTTATTGCAAACTATAGAACAGACTGTTTTCTCTTAAACTAATCTTTGAAAGTTTCTTCTTAACTTGCATGAGATAGTAGTTGAGAACACAATGTTTGGCTCTAAAACAGAGTTTAAGGTACTTACAAAGCTTTGAAATGCTATTTTAATGTATGTAAAACATAAAGAACACAGTTTAAATCTACTTGAAAACACAATGTCTTGCTCTGCAACACTATTTAATCACTTACAATGCCTTGAAACGCTATTTCATTGTATAAAAAACATAAAGAACACAGTTACAATCTACATTTGGCAAGCTATAGAACAGACTGTTTTCTCTTAAACTAATCTTTGAAAGTTTCTTCTAAACTTGCATGAGATAGTAGTTGAGAACACAATGTTTGGCTCTAAAACAGAGTTTAAGGTACTTACAAAGCTTTGAAATGCTGTTTTAATGTATGTAAAACATAAAGAACACAGTTTAAATCTACTAGAAAACACAATGTCTTGCTCTGAAACACTGTTTAATCACTTACAATGCCATGAAACGCTGTTTCAATGTATGTAAAACATAAAGAACACAGTTACAATCTACGTATTGCAAACTATAGAACAGACTGTTTTCTCTTAAACTAATCTTTGAAAGTTTCTTCTTAACTTGCATGAGATAGTAATTGAGAACACAATGTTTGGCTCTAAAGCAGAGTTTAAGGTACTTACAAAGATTTGAAATGCTGTTTTAATGTATGTAAAACATAAAGAACACAGTTTAAATCTACTTGAAAACACAATGTCTTGCTCTGAAACACTATTTAATCACTTACAATGCCTTGAAACGCTATTTCAATGTATAAAAAACATAAAGAACACAGTTACAATCTACGTTTGGCAAGCTATAGAACAGACTGTTTTCTCTTAAACTAATCTTTGAAAGTTTCTTCTTAACTTGCATGAGATAGTAGTTGAGAACACAATGTTTGGCTCTAAAACAGAGTTTAAGGTACTTACAAAGCTTTGAAATGCTGTTTTAATGTATGTAAAACATAAAGAACACAGTTTAAATCTACTTGAAAACACAATGTCTTGCCCTGAAACACTGTTTAATCACTTAAAATGCCTTGAAATGCTATTTCAATGTATGTAAGACATAAAGAACAGTTACAATCTACTTATTGCAAACTATAGAACAGAATGTTTTCTCTTAAACTAATCTTTGAAAGTTTCTTCTTAACTTGCATGAGATAGTAGTTGAGAACACAATGTTTGGCTCTAAAACAGAGTTTAAGGTACTTACAAAGCTTTGAAATGCTGTTTTAATGTATGTAAAACATAAAGAACACAGTTTAAATCTACTAGAAAACACAATGTCTTGCCCTGAAACACTGTTTAATCACTTACAATGCCTTGAAACGCTGTTTCAATGTATGTAAAACATAAAGAACACAGTTACAATCTACTTATTGCAAACTATAGAACAGACTGTTTTCTCTTAAACTAATCTATGAAAGTTTCTTCTTAACTTGAATGAGATATTAGTTAAGAACACAATGTTTGGCTTTAAAACAGAGTTTAAGGTATATACAAAGCTTTGAAATGCTGTTTTAATGTATGTAAAACATAAAGAACACAGTTTAAATCTACTAGAAAACACAATGTCTTGCTCTGAAACACTGTTTAATCACTTACAATGCCATGAAACGCTGTTTCAATGTATGTAAAACATAAAGAACACAGTTACAATCTACGTATTGCAAACTATAGAACAGACTGTTTTCTCTTAAACTAATCTTTGAAAGTTTCTTCTTAACTTGCATGAGATAGTAGTTGAGATCACAATGTTTGGCTCTAAAACAGAGTTTAAGGTACATACAAAGCTTTGAAATGCTGTTTTAATATATGTAAAACATAAAGAACGCAGTTTAAATCTACTTGAAAACACAATGTCTTGCTCTGAAACATTGTTTAATCACTTACAATGCCTTGAAACGCTGTTTCAATGTATGTAAAAAATGAAGAACACAGTTACAATCTACTTATTGCAAACTATAGAACAGACTGTTTTCTCTTAAACTAATCTTTGAAAGTTTCTTCTTAACTTGCATGAGATAGTAGTTGAGAACACAATGTTTGGCTCTAAAACAGAGTTTAAGGTACTTACAATGCTTTGAAATGCTGTTTTAATGTATGTAAAACATAAGAACACAGTTTAAATCTACTTGAAAACACAATGTCTTGCTCTGAAACACTGTTTAATCACTTAAAATGCCTTGAAATGCTATTTCAATGTATGTAAAACAAAGAACACAGTTACAATCTACTTATTGCAAACTATAGAACAGACTGTTTTCTCTTAAACTAATCTTTGAAAGATTCTTCTTAACTTGCATGAGATAGTAGTTGAGAACACAATGTTTGGCTCTAAAACAGAGTTTAAGGTACTTACAAAGCTTTGAAATGCTGTTTTAATGTATGTAAAACATAAAGAACACAGTTTAAATCTACTTGAAAACACAATGTCTTGCTCTGAAACACTGTTTAATCCCTTACAATGCCTTGAAATGCTGTTTCAATGTATGTAAAAGATAAAGAACACAGTTACAATCTACTTATTGCAAACTATAGAACAGACTGTTTTCTCTTAAACTAACCTTTGAAAGTTTCTTCTTAACTTGCATGAGATAGTAGTTGAGAACACAATGTTTGGCTCTAAAACAGAGTTTAAGGTACTTACAAAGCTTTGAAATGCTGTTTTAATGTATGTAAAACATAAAGAACACAGTTTAAATCTACTAGAAAACACAATGTCTTGCCCTGAAACACTGTTTAATCACTTACAATGCCTTGAAACGCTGTTTCAATGTATGTAAAACATAAAGAACACAGTTACAATCTACTTATTGCAAACTATAGAACAGACTGTTTTCTCTTAAACTAATCTATGAAAGTTTCTTCTTAACTTGAATGAGATATTAGTTAAGAACACAATGTTTGGCTTTAAAACAGAGTTTAAGGTATATACAAAGCTTTGAAATGCTGTTTTAATGTATGTAAAACATAAAGAACACAGTTTAAATCTACTTGAAAACACAATGTCTTGCTCTGAAACACTGTTTAATCACTTACAATGCCTTGAAATGCTATTTCAATGTATGTAAAACATAAAGAACACAGTTACAATCTACTTATTGCAAACTATAGAACAGACTGTTTTCTCTTAAACTAATCTTTGAAAGTTTCTTCTTAACTTGCATGAGATAGTAGTTGAGAACACAATGTTTGGCTCTAAAACAGAGTTTAAGGTACTTACAAAGCTTTGAAATGCTGTTTTAATGTATGTAAAACATAAAGAACACAATTTAAATCTACTAGAAAACACAATGTCTTGCCCTGAAACACTGTTTAATCACTTACAATGCCTTGAAAAGCTGTTTCAATGTATGTAAAACATAAAGAACACAGTTACAATCTACTTATTGCAAACTATAGAACAGACTGTTTTCTCTTAAACTAATCTATGAAAGTTTCTTCTTAACTTGAATGAGATATTAGTTAAGAACACAATGTTTGGCTTTAAAACAGAGTTTAAGGTATATACAAAGCTTTGAAATGCTGTTTTAATGTATGTAAAACATAAAGAACACAGTTTAAATCTACTTGAAAACACAATGTCTTGCTCTGAAACACTGTTTAATCCCTTACAATGCCTTGAAACGCTGTTTCAATGTATGTAAAAGATAAAGAACACAGTTACAATCTACTTATTGCAAACTATAGAACAGACTGTTTTCTCTTAAACTAATCTTTGAAAGTTTCTTCTTAACTTGCATGAGATAGTAGTTGAGAACTCAATGTTTGGCTCTAAAACAGAGTTTAAGGTACGTACAAAGCTTTGAAATGCTATTTTCATGTATGTAAAACATAAAGAACACAGTTTAAATCTACTTGAAAACACAATGTCTTGCTCTGCAACACTATTTAATCACTTACAATGCCTTGAAACGCTATTTCATTGTATAAAAAACATAAAGAACACAGTTACAATCTACGTTTGGCAAGCTATAGAACAGACTGTTTTCTCTTAAACTAATCTTTGAAAGTTTCTTCTAAACTTGCATGAGATAGTAGTTGAGAACACAATGTTTGGCTCTAAAACAGAGTTTAAGGTACTTACAAAGCTTTGAAATGCTGTTTTAATGTATGTAAAACATAAAGAACACAGTTTAAATCTACTAGAAAACACAATGTCTTGCTCTGAAACACTGTTTAATCACTTACAATGCCATGAAACGCTGTTTCAATGTATGTAAAACATAAAGAACACAGTTACAATCTACTTATTGCAAACTATAGGACACTGTTTTCTCTTAAACTAATCTTTGAAAGTTTCTTCTTAACTTGCATGAGATAGTAGTTGAGAAAACAATGTTTGGCTCTAAAACAGAGTTTAAGGTACTTACAATGCTATGAAATGCTGTTTTAATGTATGTAAAACATAAAGAACACAGTTTAAATCTACTTGAAAACACAATGTCTTGCCCTGAAACACTGTTTAATCACTTACAATGCCTTGAAACGCTGTTTCAATGTATGTAAAACATAAAGAACACAGTTACAATCTACTTATTGCAAACTATAGAACACTGTTTTCTCTTAAACTAATCTTTGAAAGTTTCTTCTAAACTTGCATGAGATAGTAGATGAGAAAACAATGTTTGGCTCTAAAACAGTATAATGTACTTAAAATGCTTCGAAATGCTGTTTTAATGTATGTAAAACATAAAGAACACAGTTTAAATCTACTTGAAAACACAATGTCTTGCCCAGAAACACTGTTTAATCACTTACAATGCCTTGAAACGCTGTTTCAATGTATGTAAAACATAAAGAACACAGTTACAATCTACTTATTGCAAACTATAGAACAGACTGTTTTCTCTTAATCTAATCTTTGAAAGGAAAGTTTCTTCTTAACTTGCATTAGATAGTAGTTGAGAACACAATGTTTGGCTCTAAAACAGAGTTTAAGGTACTTACAATGCCTTGAAACGCTGTTTCAATGTATGTAAAACATAAAGAACACAGTTACAATCTACTTATTGCAAACTATAGAACAGACTGTTTTCTCTTAAACTAATCTTTGAAAGTTTCTTCTAAACTTGCATGAGATAGTAGTTGAGAACACAATGTTTGGCTCTAAAACAGAGTTTAAGGTACTTACAAAGCTTTGAAATGCTGTTTTAATGTATGTAAAACATAAAGAACACAGTTTAAATCTACTAGAAAACACAATGTCTTGCTCTGAAACACTGTTTAATCACTTACAATGCCATGAAACGCTGTTTCAATGTATGTAAAACATAAAGAACACAGTTACAATCTACGTATTGCAAACTATAGAACAGACTGTTTTCTCTTAAACTAATCTTTGAAAGTTTCTTCTTAACTTGCATGAGATAGTAATTGAGAACACAATGTTTGGCTCTAAAGCAGAGTTTAAGGTACTTACAAAGATTTGAAATGCTGTTTTAATGTATGTAAAACATAAAGAACACAGTTTAAATCTACTTGAAAACACAATGTCTTGCTCTGAAACACTATTTAATCACTTACAATGCCTTGAAACGCTATTTCAATGTATAAAAAACATAAAGAACACAGTTACAATCTACGTTTGGCAAGCTATAGAACAGACTGTTTTCTCTTAAACTAATCTTTGAAAGTTTCTTCTTAACTTGCATGAGATAGTAGTTGAGAACACAATGTTTGGCTCTAAAACAGAGTTTAAGGTACTTACAAAGCTTTGAAATGCTGTTTTAATGTATGTAAAACATAAAGAACACAGTTTAAATCTACTTGAAAACACAATGTCTTGCCCTGAAACACTGTTTAATCACTTAAAATGCCTTGAAATGCTATTTCAATGTATGTAAGACATAAAGAACAGTTACAATCTACTTATTGCAAACTATAGAACAGAATGTTTTCTCTTAAACTAATCTTTGAAAGTTTCTTCTTAACTTGCATGAGATAGTAGTTGAGAACACAATGTTTGGCTCTAAAACAGAGTTTAAGGTACTTACAAAGCTTTGAAATGCTGTTTTAATGTATGTAAAACATAAAGAACACAGTTTAAATCTACTAGAAAACACAATGTCTTGCCCTGAAACACTGTTTAATCACTTACAATGCCTTGAAACGCTGTTTCAATGTATGTAAAACATAAAGAACACAGTTACAATCTACTTATTGCAAACTATAGAACAGACTGTTTTCTCTTAAACTAATCTATGAAAGTTTCTTCTTAACTTGAATGAGATATTAGTTAAGAACACAATGTTTGGCTTTAAAACAGAGTTTAAGGTATATACAAAGCTTTGAAATGCTGTTTTAATGTATGTAAAACATAAAGAACACAGTTTAAATCTACTAGAAAACACAATGTCTTGCTCTGAAACACTGTTTAATCACTTACAATGCCATGAAACGCTGTTTCAATGTATGTAAAACATAAAGAACACAGTTACAATCTACGTATTGCAAACTATAGAACAGACTGTTTTCTCTTAAACTAATCTTTGAAAGTTTCTTCTTAACTTGCATGAGATAGTAGTTGAGATCACAATGTTTGGCTCTAAAACAGAGTTTAAGGTACATACAAAGCTTTGAAATGCTGTTTTAATATATGTAAAACATAAAGAACGCAGTTTAAATCTACTTGAAAACACAATGTCTTGCTCTGAAACATTGTTTAATCACTTACAATGCCTTGAAACGCTGTTTCAATGTATGTAAAAAATGAAGAACACAGTTACAATCTACTTATTGCAAACTATAGAACAGACTGTTTTCTCTTAAACTAATCTTTGAAAGTTTCTTCTTAACTTGCATGAGATAGTAGTTGAGAACACAATGTTTGGCTCTAAAACAGAGTTTAAGGTACTTACAATGCTTTGAAATGCTGTTTTAATGTATGTAAAACATAAGAACACAGTTTAAATCTACTTGAAAACACAATGTCTTGCTCTGAAACACTGTTTAATCACTTAAAATGCCTTGAAATGCTATTTCAATGTATGTAAAACAAAGAACACAGTTACAATCTACTTATTGCAAACTATAGAACAGACTGTTTTCTCTTAAACTAATCTTTGAAAGATTCTTCTTAACTTGCATGAGATAGTAGTTGAGAACACAATGTTTGGCTCTAAAACAGAGTTTAAGGTACTTACAAAGCTTTGAAATGCTGTTTTAATGTATGTAAAACATAAAGAACACAGTTTAAATCTACTTGAAAACACAATGTCTTGCTCTGAAACACTGTTTAATCCCTTACAATGCCTTGAAATGCTGTTTCAATGTATGTAAAAGATAAAGAACACAGTTACAATCTACTTATTGCAAACTATAGAACAGACTGTTTTCTCTTAAACTAACCTTTGAAAGTTTCTTCTTAACTTGCATGAGATAGTAGTTGAGAACACAATGTTTGGCTCTAAAACAGAGTTTAAGGTACTTACAAAGCTTTGAAATGCTGTTTTAATGTATGTAAAACATAAAGAACACAGTTTAAATCTACTAGAAAACACAATGTCTTGCCCTGAAACACTGTTTAATCACTTACAATGCCTTGAAACGCTGTTTCAATGTATGTAAAACATAAAGAACACAGTTACAATCTACTTATTGCAAACTATAGAACAGACTGTTTTCTCTTAAACTAATCTATGAAAGTTTCTTCTTAACTTGAATGAGATATTAGTTAAGAACACAATGTTTGGCTTTAAAACAGAGTTTAAGGTATATACAAAGCTTTGAAATGCTGTTTTAATGTATGTAAAACATAAAGAACACAGTTTAAATCTACTTGAAAACACAATGTCTTGCTCTGAAACACTGTTTAATCACTTACAATGCCTTGAAATGCTATTTCAATGTATGTAAAACATAAAGAACACAGTTACAATCTACTTATTGCAAACTATAGAACAGACTGTTTTCTCTTAAACTAATCTTTGAAAGTTTCTTCTTAACTTGCATGAGATAGTAGTTGAGAACACAATGTTTGGCTCTAAAACAGAGTTTAAGGTACTTACAAAGCTTTGAAATGCTGTTTTAATGTATGTAAAACATAAAGAACACAATTTAAATCTACTAGAAAACACAATGTCTTGCCCTGAAACACTGTTTAATCACTTACAATGCCTTGAAAAGCTGTTTCAATGTATGTAAAACATAAAGAACACAGTTACAATCTACTTATTGCAAACTATAGAACAGACTGTTTTCTCTTAAACTAATCTATGAAAGTTTCTTCTTAACTTGAATGAGATATTAGTTAAGAACACAATGTTTGGCTTTAAAACAGAGTTTAAGGTATATACAAAGCTTTGAAATGCTGTTTTAATGTATGTAAAACATAAAGAACACAGTTTAAATCTACTTGAAAACACAATGTCTTGCTCTGAAACACTGTTTAATCCCTTACAATGCCTTGAAACGCTGTTTCAATGTATGTAAAAGATAAAGAACACAGTTACAATCTACTTATTGCAAACTATAGAACAGACTGTTTTCTCTTAAACTAATCTTTGAAAGTTTCTTCTTAACTTGCATGAGATAGTAGTTGAGAACTCAATGTTTGGCTCTAAAACAGAGTTTAAGGTACGTACAAAGCTTTGAAATGCTATTTTCATGTATGTAAAACATAAAGAACACAGTTTAAATCTACTTGAAAACACAATGTCTTGCTCTGCAACACTATTTAATCACTTACAATGCCTTGAAACGCTATTTCATTGTATAAAAAACATAAAGAACACAGTTACAATCTACGTTTGGCAAGCTATAGAACAGACTGTTTTCTCTTAAACTAATCTTTGAAAGTTTCTTCTAAACTTGCATGAGATAGTAGTTGAGAACACAATGTTTGGCTCTAAAACAGAGTTTAAGGTACTTACAAAGCTTTGAAATGCTGTTTTAATGTATGTAAAACATAAAGAACACAGTTTAAATCTACTAGAAAACACAATGTCTTGCTCTGAAACACTGTTTAATCACTTACAATGCCATGAAACGCTGTTTCAATGTATGTAAAACATAAAGAACACAGTTACAATCTACGTATTGCAAACTATAGAAAAGACTGTTTTCTCTTAAACTAATCTTTGAAAGTTTCTTCTTAACTTGCATGAGATAGTAATTGAGAACACAATGTTTGGCTCTAAAGCAGAGTTTAAGGTACTTACAAAGATTTGAAATGCTGTTTTAATGTATGTAAAACATAAAGAACACAGTTTAAATCTACTTGAAAACACAATGTCTTGCTCTGAAACACTATTTAATCACTTACAATGCCTTGAAACGCTATTTCAATGTATAAAAAACATAAAGAACACAGTTACAATCTACGTTTGGCAAGCTATAGAACAGACTGTTTTCTCTTAAACTAATCTTTGAAAGTTTCTTCTTAACTTGCATGAGATAGTAGTTGAGAACACAATGTTTGGCTCTAAAACAGAGTTTAAGGTACTTACAAAGCTTTGAAATGCTGTTTTAATGTATGTAAAACATAAAGAACACAGTTTAAATCTACTTGAAAACACAATGTCTTGCTCTGAAACACTGTTTAATCCCTTACAATGCCTTGAAACGCTGTTTCAATGTATGTAAAAGATAAAGAACACAGTTACAATCTACTTATTGCAAACTATAGAACAGACTGTTTTCTCTTAAACTAACCTTTGAAAGTTTCTTCTTAACTTGCATGAGATATTAGTTAAGAACACAATGTTTGGCTTTAAAACAGAGTTTAAGGTACATACAAAGCTTTGAAATGCTGTTTTAATGTATGTAAAACATAAAGAACACAGTATAAATCTACTTGAAAACACAATGTCTTGCCCTGAAACACTGTTTAATCACTTACAATGCCTTGAAACGCTGTTTCAATGTATGTAAAAGATAAAGAACACAGTTACAATCTACTTATTGCAAACTATAGAACAGACTGTTTTCTCTTAAACTAATCTTTGAAAGTTTCTTCTTAACTTGCATGAGATAGTAGTTGAGAACACAATGTTTGGCTCTAAAACAGAGTTTAAGGTATATACAAAGCTTTGAAATGCTGTTTTAATGTATGTAAAACATAAAGAACACAGTTTAAATCTACTTGAAAACACAATGTCTTGCTCTGAAACACTATTTAATCTTTTACAATGCCTTGAAACGCTATTTCAATGTATAAAAAACAAAGAACACAGTTACAATCTACGTTTGGCAAGCTATAGAACAGACTGTTTTCTCTTAAACTAATCTTTGAAAGTTTCTTCTTAACTTGCATGAGATAGTAGTTGAGATCACAATGTTTCGCTCTAAAACAGAGTTTAAGGTACATACAAAGCTTTGAAATGCTGTTTTAATATATGTAAAACATAAAGAACGCAGTTTAAATCTACTTGAAAACACAATGTCTTGCCCAGAAACACTGTTTAATCACTTAAAATGCCTTGAAATGCTATTTCAATGTATGTAAAACATAAAGAACACAGTTGCAATCTACTTATTGCAAACTATAGAACAGAATGTTTTCTCTTAAACTAATCTTTGAAAGTTTCTTCTTAACTTGCATGAGATAGTAGTTGAGAACACAATGTTTGGCTCTAAAACAGAGTTTGAGGTACTTACAAAGCTTTGAAATGCTGTTTTAATGTATGTAAAACATAAAGAACACAATTTAAATCTACTAGAAAACACAATGTCTTGCCCTGAAACACTGTTTAATCACTTACAATGCCTTGAAAAGCTGTTTCAATGTATGTAAAACATAAAGAACACAGTTACAATCTACTTATTGCAAACTATAGAACAGACTGTTTTCTCTTAAACTAATCTATGAAAGTTTCTTCTTAACTTGAATGAGATATTAGTTAAGAACACAATGTTTGGCTTTAAAACAGAGTTTAAGGTATATACAAAGCTTTGAAATGCTGTTTTAATGTATGTAAAACATAAAGAACACAGTTTAAATCTACTTGAAAACACAATGTCTTGCTCTGAAACACTGTTTAATCCCTTACAATGCCTTGAAACGCTGTTTCAATGTATGTAAAAGATAAAGAACACAGTTACAATCTACTTATTGCAAACTATAGAACAGACTGTTTTCTCTTAAACTAATCTTTGAAAGTTTCTTCTTAACTTGCATGAGATAGTAGTTGAGAACACAATGTTTGGCTCTAAAACAGAGTTTAAGGTACTTACAAAGCTTTGAAATGCTATTTTAATGTATGTAAAACATAAAGAACACAGTTTAAATCTACTTGAAAACACAATGTCTTGCTCTGCAACACTATTTAATCACTTACAATGCCTTGAAACGCTATTTCATTGTATAAAAAACATAAAGAACACAGTTACAATCTACGTTTGGCAAGCTATAGAACAGACTGTTTTCTCTTAAACTAATCTTTGAAAGTTTCTTCTAAACTTGCATGAGATAGTAGTTGAGAACACAATGTTTGGCTCTAAAACAGAGTTTAAGGTACTTACAAAGCTTTGAAATGCTGTTTTAATGTATGTAAAACATAAAGAACACAGTTTAAATCTACTAGAAAACACAATGTCTTGCTCTGAAACACTGTTTAATCACTTACAATGCCATGAAACGCTGTTTCAATGTATGTAAAACATAAAGAACACAGTTACAATCTACGTATTGCAAACTATAGAAAAGACTGTTTTCTCTTAAACTAATCTTTGAAAGTTTCTTCTTAACTTGCATGAGATAGTAATTGAGAACACAATGTTTGGCTCTAAAGCAGAGTTTAAGGTACTTACAAAGATTTGAAATGCTGTTTTAATGTATGTAAAACATAAAGAACACAGTTTAAATCTACTTGAAAACACAATGTCTTGCTCTGAAACACTATTTAATCACTTACAATGCCTTGAAACGCTATTTCAATGTATAAAAAACATAAAGAACACAGTTACAATCTACGTTTGGCAAGCTATAGAACAGACTGTTTTCTCTTAAACTAATCTTTGAAAGTTTCTTCTTAACTTGCATGAGATAGTAGTTGAGAACACAATGTTTGGCTCTAAAACAGAGTTTAAGGTACTTACAAAGCTTTGAAATGCTGTTTTAATGTATGTAAAACATAAAGAACACAGTTTAAATCTACTTGAAAACACAATGTCTTGCTCTGAAACACTGTTTAATCCCTTACAATGCCTTGAAACGCTGTTTCAATGTATGTAAAAGATAAAGAACACAGTTACAATCTACTTATTGCAAACTATAGAACAGACTGTTTTCTCTTAAATTAATCTTTGAAAGTTTCTTCTTAACTTGCATGAGATTGTAGTTGAGATCACAATGTTTGGCTCTAAAACAGAGTTTAAGGTACTTACAATGCTTTGAAATGCTGTTTTAATGTATGTAAAACATAAAGAACAGTTTAAATCTACTTGAATACACAATGTCTTGGTCTGAAACACTATTTAATCACTTACAATGCCTTGAAACGCTATTTCAATGTATGTAAAACATAAAGAACACAGTTACAATCTACTTATTGCAAACTATAGAACAGACTGTTTTCTCTTAAACTAATCTTTGAAAGTTTCTTCTTAACTTGCATGAGATAGTAGTTGAGAACACAATGTTTGGCTCTAAAACAGAGTTTAAGGTACTTACAAAGCTTTGAAATGCTGTTTTAATGTATGTAAAACATAAAGAACACAGTTTAAATCTACTTGAAAACACAATGTCTTGCTCTGAAACACTATTTAATCTTTTACAATGCCTTGAAACGCTATTTCAATGTATAAAAAACAAAGAACACAGTTACAATCTACGTTTGGCAAGCTATAGAACAGACTGTTTTCTCTTAAACTAATCTTTGAAAGTTTCTTCTTAACTTGCATGAGATAGTAGTTGAGATCACAATGTTTCGCTCTAAAACAGAGTTTAAGGTACATACAAAGCTTTGAAATGCTGTTTTAATATATGTAAAACATAAAGAACGCAGTTTAAATCTACTTGAAAACACAATGTCTTGCCCAGAAACACTGTTTAATCACTTAAAATGCCTTGAAATGCTATTTCAATGTATGTAAAACATAAAGAACACAGTTGCAATCTACTTATTGCAAACTATAGAACAGAATGTTTTCTCTTAAACTAATCTTTGAAAGTTTCTTCTTAACTTGCATGAGATAGTAGTTGAGAACACAATGTTTGGCTCTAAAACAGAGTTTAAGGTACTTACAAAGCTTTGAAATGCTGTTTTAATGTATGTAAAACATAAAGAACACAATTTAAATCTACTAGAAAACACAATGTCTTGCCCTGAAACACTGTTTAATCACTTACAATGCCTTGAAAAGCTGTTTCAATGTATGTAAAACATAAAGAACACAGTTACAATCTACTTATTGCAAACTATAGAACAGACTGTTTTCTCTTAAACTAATCTATGAAAGTTTCTTCTTAACTTGAATGAGATATTAGTTAAGAACACAATGTTTGGCTTTAAAACAGAGTTTAAGGTATATACAAAGCTTTGAAATGCTGTTTTAATGTATGTAAAACATAAAGAACACAGTTTAAATCTACTTGAAAACACAATGTCTTGCTCTGAAACACTGTTTAATCCCTTACAATGCCTTGAAACGCTGTTTCAATGTATGTAAAAGATAAAGAACACAGTTACAATCTACTTATTGCAAACTATAGAACAGACTGTTTTCTCTTAAACTAATCTTTGAAAGTTTCTTCTTAACTTGCATGAGATAGTAGTTGAGAACACAATGTTTGGCTCTAAAACAGAGTTTAAGGTACTTACAAAGCTTTGAAATGCTGTTTTAATGTATGTAAAACATAAAGAACACAGATTAAATCTACTAGAAAACACAATGTCTTGCCCTGAAACACTGTTTAATCACTTACAATGCCTTGAAACGCTGTTTCAATGTATGTAAAAGATAAAGAACACAGTTACAGTCTACTTATTGCAAACTATAGAACAGACTGTTTTCTCTTAAACTAATCTTTGAAAGTTTCTTCTTAACTTGCATGAGATAGTAGTTGAGAACACAATGTTTGGCTCTAAAACAGAGTTTAAGGTACTTACAAAGCTTTGAAATGCTGTTTTAATGTATGTAAAACATAAAGAACACAGTTTAAATCTACTTGAAAACACAATGTCTTGCTCTGAAACACTATTTAATCTTTTGCAATGCCTTGAAACGCTATTTCAATGTATAAAAAACAAAGAACACAGTTACAATCTACGTTTGGCAAGCTATAGAACAGACTGTTTTCTCTTAAACTAATCTTTGAAAGTTTCTTCTTAACTTGCATGAGATAGTAGTTGAGAACACAATGTTTGGCTCTAAAACAGAGTTTAAGGTACTTACAAAGCTTTGAAATGCTGTTTTAATGTATGTAAAACATAAAGAACACAGTATAAATCTACTTGAAAACACAATGTCTTGCTCTGAAACACTATTTAATCTTTTACAATGCCTTGAAACTCTATTTCAATGTATAAAAAACAAAGAACACAGTTACAATCTACGTTTGGCAAGCTATAGAACAGTCTGTTTTCTCTTAAACTAATCTTTGAAAGTTTCTTCTTAACTTGCATGAGATAGTAGTTGAGATCACAATGTTTCGCTCTAAAACAGAGTTTAAGGTACATACAAAGCTTTGAAATGCTGTTTTAATATATGTAAAACATAAAGAACGCAGTTTAAATCTACTTGAAAACACAATGTCTTGCCCAGAAACACTGTTTAATCACTTAAAATGCCTTGAAATGCTATTTCAATGTATGTAAAACATAAAGAACACAGTTGCAATCTACTTGTTGCAAACTATAGAACAGAATGTTTTCTCTTAAACTAATCTTTGAAAGTTTCTTCTTAACTTGCATGAGATAGTAGTTGAGAACACAATTTTTGGCTCTAGAACAGAGTTTAAGGTACTTACAAAGCTTTGAAATGCTGTTTTAATGTATGTAAAACATAAACAACACAGTTTAAATCTACTAGAAAACACAATGTCTTGCCCTGAAACACTGTTTAATCACTTACAATGCCTTGAAACGCTGTTTCAATGTATGTAAAAGATAAAGAACACAGTTACAGTCTACTTATTGCAAACTATAGAACAGACTGTTTTCTCTTAAACTAATCTTTGAAAGTTTCTTCTTAACTTGCATGAGATATTAGTTAAGAACACAATGTTTGGCTTTAAAACAGAGTTTAAGGTACATACAATGCTTTGAAATGCTGTTTTAATGTATGTAAAACATAAAGAACAGTTTAAATCTACTTGAATACACAATGTCTTGCTCTGAAACACTATTTAATCACTTACAATGCCTTGAACGCTATTTCAATGTATGTAAAACATAAAGAACACAGTTACAATCTACTTATTGCAAACTATAGAACAGACTGTTTTCTCTTAAACTAATCTTTGAAAGTTTCTTCTTAACTTGCATGAGATAGTAGTTGAGAACACAATGTTTGGCTCTAAAACATAGTTTAAGGTACTTACAAAGCTTTGAAATGCTGTTTTAATGTATGTAAAACATAAAGAACACAGTTTAAATCTACTAGAAAACACAATGTCTTGCCCTGAAACACTGTTTAATCACTTACAATGCCTTGAAACGCTGTTTCAATGTATGTAAAACATAAAGAACACAGTTACAATCTACTTATTGCAAACTATAGAACAGACTGTTTTCTCTTAAACTAATCTATGAAAGTTTCTTCTTAACTTGAATGAGATATTAGTTAAGAACACAATGTTTGGCTTTAAAACAGAGTTTAAGGTATATACAAAGCTTTGAAATGCTGTTTTAATGTATGTAAAACATAAAGAACACAGTTTAAATCTACTTGAAAACACAATGTCTTGCTCTGAAACACTGTTTAATCCCTTACAATGCCTTGAAACGCTGTTTCAATGTATGTAAAAGATAAAGAACACAGTTACAATCTACTTATTGCAAACTATAGAACAGACTGTTTTCTCTTAAACTAATCTTTGAAAGTTTCTTCTTAATTTGCATGAGATAGTATTTGAGAACACAATGTTTGGCTCTAAAACAGAGTTTAAGGTACTTACAAAGCTTTGAAATGTTGTTTTAATGTATGTAAAACATAAAGAACACAGTTTAAATCTACTTGAAAACACAATGTCTTGCTCTGAAACACTATTTAATCACTTACAATGCCTTGAAACGCTATTTCAATGTATAAAAAACATAAAGAACACAGTTACAATCTACGTTTGGCAAGCTATAGAACAGACTGTTTTCTCTTAAACTAATCTTTGAAAGTTTCTTCTTAACTTGCATGAGATATTAGTTAAGAACACAATGTTTGGCTTTAAAACAGAGTTTAAGGTACATACAAAGCTTTGAAATGCTGTTTTAATGTATGTAAAACATAAAGAACACAGTATAAATCTACTTGAAAACACAATGTCTTGCCCTTAAACACTGTTTATTCACTTACAATGCCTTGAAACGCTGTTTCAATGTATGTAAAACATAAAGAACACAGTTACAATCTACGTATTGCAAACTATAGAACAGACTGTTTTCTCTTAAACTAATCTTTGAAAGTTTCTTCTTAACTTGCATGAGATAGTAGTTGAGAACACAATGTTTGGCTCTAAAACAGAGTTTAAGGTACTTACAAAGCTTTGAAATGCTGTTTTAATGTTTGTAAAACATAAAGAACACAGTTTAAATCTACTTGAAAACACAATGTCTTGCCCAGAAACACTGTTTAATCACTTACAATGCCTTGAAACGCTGTTTCAATGTATGTAAAACATAAAGAACACAGTTACAATCTACTTATTGCAAACTATAGAACAGACTGTTTTCTCTTAATCTAATCTTTGAAAGGAAAGTTTCTTCTTAACTTGCATGAGATAGTAGTTGAGAACACAATGTTTGGCTCTTAAACAGAGTTTAAGGTACTTACAATGCCTTGAAACGATGTTTCAGTGTATGTATAACATAAAGAACACAGTTACAATCTACTTATTGCAAACTATAGAACAGATTGTTTTCTCTTAAACTAATCTTTGAAAGTTTCTTCTTAACTTGCATGAGATATTAGTTGAGAACACAATGTTTGGCTCTAAAACAGAGTTTAAGGTACTTACAAAGTTTCGAAATGCTGTTTTAATGTATGTAAAACATAAAGAACACAGTTTAAATCTACTTGAAAACACAATGTCTTGCCCTGAAACACTGTTTAATCACTTACAATGCCTTGAAACGCTGTTTCAATGTATGTAAAACATAAAGAACACAGTTACAATCTACTTATTGCAAACTATAGAACACTGTTTTCTCTTAAACTAATCTTTGAAAGTTTCTTCTTAACTTGCATGAGATAGTAGTTGAGAAAACAATGTTTGGCTCTAAAACAGAGTTTAATGTACTTACAATGCTTCGAAATGCTGTTTTAATGTATGTAAAACATAAAGAACACAGTTTAAATCTACTTGAAATAACAATGTCTTGCCCTGAAACACTGTTTAATCACATACAATGCCTTGAAACGCTGTTTCAATGTATGTAACACATAAAGAACACAGTTACAATCTACTTATTGCAAACTATAGAACAGACTGTTTTCTCTTAAACTAATCTTTGAAAGTTTCTTCTTAACTTGCATGAGATATTAGTTGAGAACACAATGTTTGGCTCTAAAACAGAGTTTAAGGTACTTACAAAGTTTCGAAATTCTGTTTTAATGTATGTAAAACATAAAGAACACAGTTTAAATCTACTTGAAAACACAATGTCTTGCCCTGAAACACTGTTTAATCACTTACAATGCCTTGAAATGCTGTTTCAATGTATGTAAAACATAAAGAACACAGTTACAATCTACTTATTGCAAACTATAGAACAGATTGTTTTCTCTTAAACTAATCTTTGAAAGTTTCTTCTTAACTTGTATGAGATGATAGTTGAGAACACAATGTTTGGCTCTAAAACAGAGTTTAAGGTACTTAGAATGCTATGAAATGCTGTTTTAATGTATGTAAAACATAAAGAACACAGTTACAATCTACTTATTGCAAACTATAGAACAGACTGTTTTCTCTTAATCTAATCTTTGAAAGGAAAGTTTCTTCTTAACTTGCATGAGATAGTAGTTGAGAACACAATGTTTGGCTCTTAAACAGAGTTTAAGGTACTTACAATGCCTTGAAACGATGTTTCAGTGTATGTAAAACATAAAGAACACAGTTACAATCTACTTATTGCAAACTATAGAACAGATTGTTTTCTCTTAAACTAATCTTTGAAAGTTTCTTCTTAACTTGTATGAGATGATAGTTGAGAACACAATGTTTGGCTCTAAAACAGAGTTTAAGGTACTTAGAATGCTATGAAATGCTGTTTTAATGTATGTAAAACATAAAGAACACAGTTGAAATCTACTTCAAAACACAATGTCTTGCCCTGAAACACTGTTTAATCACTTACAATGCCTTGAAACGCTGTTTCAATGTATGTAAAACATAAAGAACACAGTTACAATCTACTTATTGCAAACTATAGAACACTGTTTTCTCTTAAACTAATCTTTGAAAGTTTCTTCTTAACTTGCATGAGATAGTAGTTGAGAAAACAATGTTTGGCTCTAAAACAGAGTTTAAGGTACTTACAAAGGTTTGAAATAATGTTTTAATGTATGTAAAACATAAAGAACGCAGTTAAAATCTACTTGAAAACACAATGTCTTGCCCAGAAACACTGTTTAATCACTTACAATGCCTTGAAACGCTGTTTCAATGTATGTAAAACATAAAGAACACAGTTACAATCTACTTATTGCAAACTATAGAACAGACTGTTTTCTCTTAAACTAATCTTTGAAAGTTTCTTCTTAACTTGCATGAGATAGTAGTTGAGAAAACAATGTTTGGCTCTAAAACAGAGTTTAAGGTACTTACAATGCTATGAAATGCTGTTTTAATGTATGTAAAACATAAAGAACACAGTTTAAATCTACTTGAAAACACAATGTCTTGCCCTGAAACACTGTTTAATCACTTACAATGCCTTGAAACGCTGTTTCAATGTATGTAAAACATAAAGAACACAGTTACAATCTACTTATTGCAAACTATAGAACACTGTTTTCTCTTAAACTAATCTTTGAAAGTTTCTTCTTAACTTGCATGAGATAGTAGATGAGAAAACAATGTTTGGCTCTAAAACAGAGTTTAATGTACTTACAATGCTTCGAAATGCTGTTTTAATGTATGTAAAACATAAAGAACACAGTTTAAATCTACTTGAAAACACAATGTCTTGCCCAGAAACACTGTTTAATCACTTACAATGCCTTGAAACGCTGTTTCAATGTATGTAAAACATAAAGAACACAGTTACAATCTACTTATTGCAAACTATAGAACAGACTGTTTTCTCTTAAACTAATCTTTGAAAGTTTCTTCTTAACTTGCATGAGATATTAGTTGAGAACACAATGTTTGGCTCTTAAACAGAGTTTAAGGTACTTACAATGCCTTGAAACGATGTTTCAGTGTATGTAAAACATAAAGAACACAGTTACAATCTACTTATTGCAAACTATAGAACAGATTGTTTTCTCTTAAACTAATCTTTGAAAGTTTCTTCTTAACTTGCATGAGATATTAGTTGAGAACACAATGTTTGGCTCTAAAACAGAGTTTAAGGTACTTACAAAGTTTCGAAATGCTGTTTTAATGTATGTAAAACATAAAGAACACAGTTTAAATCTACTTGAAAACACAATGTCTTGCCCTGAAACACTGTTTAATCACTTACAATGCCATGAAACGCTGTTTCAATGTATGTAAAACATAAAGAACACAGTTACAATCTACTTATTGCAAACTATAGAACACTGTTTTCTCTTAAACTAATCTTTGAAAGTTTCTTCTTAACTTGCATGAGATAGTAGTTGAGAAAACAATGTTTGGCTCTAAAACAGAGTTTAATGTACTTACAATGCTTCGAAATGCTGTTTTAATGTATGTAAAACATAAAGAACACAGTTTAAATCTACTTGAAATAACAATGTCTTGCCCTGAAACACTGTTTAATCACTTACAATGCCTTGAAACGCTGTTTCAATGTATGTAACACATAAAGAACACAGTTACAATCTACTTATTGCAAACTATAGAACAGACTGTTTTCTCTTAAACTAATCTTTGAAAGTTTCTTCTTAACTTGCATGAGATATTAGTTGAGAACACAATGTTTGGCTCTAAAACAGAGTTTAAGGTACTTACAAAGTTTCGAAATTCTGTTTTAATGTATGTAAAACATAAAGAACACAGTTTAAATCTACTTGAAAACACAATGTCTTGCCCTGAAACACTGTTTAATCACTTACAATGCCTTGAAATGCTGTTTCAATGTATGTAAAACATAAAGAACACAGTTACAATCTACTTATTGCAAACTATACAACAGACTGTTTTCTCTTAAACTAATCTTTGAAAGTTTCTTCTTAACTTGTATGAGATATTAGTTGAGAACACAATGTTTGGCTCTAAAACAGAGTTTAAGGTACTTAGAATGCTATGAAATGCTGTTTTAATGTATGTAAAACATAAAGAACACAGTTTAAATCTACTTGAAAACACAATGTCTTGCCCTGAAACACTGTTTAATCACTTACAATGCCTTGAAACGCTGTTTCAATGTATGTAAAACATAAAGAACACAGTTACAATCTACTTATTGCAAACTATAGGACACTGTTTTCTCTTAAACTAATCTTTGAAAGTTTCTTCTTAACTTGCATGAGATAGTAGTTGAGAAAACAATGTTTGGCTCTAAAACAGAGTTTAAGGTACTTACAATGCTATGAAATGCTGTTTTAATGTATGTAAAACATAAAGAACACAGTTTAAATCTACTTGAAAACACAATGTCTTGCCCTGAAACACTGTTTAATCACTTACAATGCCTTGAAACGCTGTTTCAATGTATGTAAAACATAAAGAACACAGTTACAATCTACTTATTGCAAACTATAGAACACTGTTTTCTCTTAAACTAATCTTTGAAAGTTTCTTCTTAACTTGCATGAGATAGTAGATGAGAAAACAATGTTTGGCTCTAAAACAGTTTAATGTACTTACAATGCTTCGAAATGCTGTTTTAATGTATGTAAAACATAAAGAACACAGTTTAAATCTACTTGAAAACACAATGTCTTGCCCAGAAACAATGTTTAATCACTTACAATGCCTTGAAACGCTGTTTCAATGTATGTAAAACATAAAGAACACAGTTACAATCTACTTATTGCAAACTATAGAACAGACTGTTTTCTCTTAATCTAATCTTTGAAAGGAAAGTTTCTTCTTAACTTGCATTAGATAGTAGTTGAGAACACAATGTTTGGCTCTAAAACAGAGTTTAAGGTACTTACAATGCCTTGAAACGATGTTTCAGTGTATGTAAAACATAAAGAACACAGTTACAATCTACTTATTGCAAACTATAGAACAGATTGTTTTCTCTTAAACTAATCTTTGAAAGTTTCTTCTTAACTTGCATGAGATATTAGTTGAGAACACAATGTTTGGCTCTAAAACAGAGTTTAAGGTACTTACAAAGTTTCGAAATGCTGTTTTAATGTATGTAAAACATAAAGAACACAGTTTAAACCTACTTGAAAACACAATGTCTTGCCCTGAAACACTGTTTAATCACTTACAATGCCTTGAAACGCTGTTTCAATGTATGTAAAACATAAAGAACACAGTTACAATCTACTTATTGCAAACTATAGAACACTGTTTTCTCTTAAACTAATCTTTGAAAGTTTCTTCTTAACTTGCATGAGATAGTAGTTGAGAAAACAATGTTTGGCTCTAAAACAGAGTTTAATGTACTTACAATGCTTCGAAATGCTGTTTTAATGTATGTAAAACATAAAGAACACAGTTTAAATCTACTTGAAAACACAATGTCTTGCCCTGAAACACTGTTTAATCACTTACAATGCCTTGAAACGCTCTTTCAATGTATGTAAAACATAAAGAACACAGTTACAATCTACTTATTGCAAACTATAGAACACTGTTTTCTCTTAAACTAATCTTTGAAAGTTTCTTCTTAACTTGCATGAGATAGTAGTTGAGAAAACAATGTTTGGCTCTAAAACAGAGTTTAATGTACTTACAATGCTTCGAAATGCTGTTTTAATGTATGTAAAACATAAAGAACACAGTTTAAATCTACTTGAAAACACAATGTCTTGCCCTGAAACACTGTTTAATCACTTACAATGCCTTGAAACGCTTGTTTCAATGTATGTAAAACATAAAGAACACAGTTACAATCTACTTATTGCAAACTATAGAACAGATTGTTTTCTCTTAATCTAATCTTTGAAAGGAAAGTTTCTTCTTAACTTGCATGAGATAGTAGTTGAGAACACAATGTTTGGCTCTAAAACAGAGTTTAAGGTACTTACAATGCCTTGAAACGATGTTTCGGTGTATGTAAAACATAAAGAACACAGTTACAATCTACTTATTGCAAACTATAGAACAGATTGTTTTCTCTTAAACTAATCTTTGAAAGTTTCTTCTTAACTTGCATGAGATATTAGTTGAGAACACAATGTTTGGCTCTAAAACAGAGTTTAAGGTACTTACAAAGTTTCGAAATGCTGTTTTAATGTATGTAAAACATAAAGAACACAGTTTAAATCTACTTGAAAACACAATGTCTTGCCCTGAAACACTGTTTAATCACTTACAATGCCTTGAAACGCTGTTTCAATGTATGTAAAACATAAAGAACACAGTTACAATCTACTTATTGCAAACTATAGAACACTGTTTTCTCTTAAACTAATCTTTGAAAGTTTCTTCTTAACTTGCATGAGATAGTAGTTGAGAAAACAATGTTTGGCTCTAAAACAGAGTTTAATGTACTTACAATGCTTCGAAATGCTGTTTTAATGTATGTAAAACATAAAGAACACAGTTTAAATCTACTTGAAAACACAATGTCTTGCCCTGAAACACTGTTTAATCACTTACAATGCCTTGAAACGCTGTTTCAATGTATGTAAAACATAAAGAACACAGTTACAATCTACTTATTGCAAACTATAGAACAGACTGTTTTCTCTTAATCTAATCTTTGAAAGGAAAGTTTCTTCTTAACTTGCATGAGATAGTAGTTGAGAACACAATGTTTGGCTCTTAAACAGAGTTTAAGGTACTTACAATGCCTTGAAACGATGTTTCAGTGTATGTAAAACATAAAGAACACAGTTACAATCTACTTATTGCAAACTATAGAACAGATTGTTTTCTCTTAAACTAATCTTTGAAAGTTTCTTCTTAACTTGCATGAGATATTAGTTGAGAACACAATGTTTGGCTCTAAAACAGAGTTTAAGGTACTTACAAAGTTTCGAAATGCTGTTTTAATGTATGTAAAACATAAAGAACACAGTTTAAATCTACTTGAAAACACAATGTCTTGCCCTGAAACACTGTTTAATCACTTACAATGCCATGAAACGCTGTTTCAATGTATGTAAAACATAAAGAACACAGTTACAATCTACTTATTGCAAACTATAGAACACTGTTTTCTCTTAAACTAATCTTTGAAAGTTTCTTCTTAACTTGCATGAGATAGTAGTTGAGAAAACAATGTTTGGCTCTAAAACAGAGTTTAAGGTACTTACAATGCTATGAAATGCTGTTTTAATGTATGTAAAACATAAAGAACACAGTTTAAATCTACTTGAAAACACAATGTCTTGCCCTGAAACACTGTTTAATCACTTACAATGCCTTGAAACGCTGTTTCAATGTATGTAACACATAAAGAACACAGTTACAATCTACTTATTGCAAACTATAGAACAGACTGTTTTCTCTTAAACTAATCTTTGAAAGTTTCTTCTTAACTTGCATGAGATATTAGTTGAGAACACAATGTTTGGCTCTAAAACAGAGTTTAAGGTACTTACAAAGTTTCGAAATTCTGTTTTAATGTATGTAAAACATAAAGAACACAGTTTAAATCTACTTGAAAACACAATGTCTTGCCCTGAAACACTGTTTAATCACTTACAATGCCTTGAAACGCTGTTTCAATGTATGTAAAACATAAAGAACACAGTTACAATCTACTTATTGCAAACTATAGAACAGATTGTTTTCTCTTAATCTAATCTTTGAAAGGAAAGTTTCTTCTTAACTTGCATGAGATAGTAGTTGAGAACACAATGTTTGGCTCTAAAACAGAGTTTAAGGTACTTACAATGCCTTGAAACGATGTTTCAGTGTATGTAAAACATAAAGAACACAGTTACAATCTACTTATTGCAAACTATAGAACACTGTTTTCTCTTAAACTAATCTTTGAAAGTTTCTTCTTAACTTGCATGAGATATTAGTTGAGAACACAATGTTTGGCTCTAAAACAGAGTTTAAGGTACTTACAAAGTTTCGAAATGCTGTTTTAATGTATGTAAAACATAAAGAACACAGTTTAAATCTACTTGAAAACACAATGTCTTGCCCTGAAACACTGTTTAATCACTTACAATGCCATGAAATGCTGTTTCAATGTATGTAAAACATAAAGAACACAGTTACAATCTACTTATTGCAAACTATAGAACAGATTGTTTTCTCTTAAACTAATCTTTGAAAGTTTCTTCTTAACTTGTATGAGATGATAGTTGAGAACACAATGTTTGGCTCTAAAACAGAGTTTAAGGTACTTAGAATGCTATGAAATGCTGTTTTAATGTATGTAAAACATAAAGAACACAGTTGAAATCTACTTCAAAACACAATGTCTTGCCCTGAAACACTGTTTAATCACTTACAATGCCTTGAAACGCTGTTTCAATGTATGTAAAACATAAAGAACACAGTTACAATCTACTTATTGCAAACTATAGAACACTGTTTTCTCTTAAACTAATCTTTGAAAGTTTCTTCTTAACTTGCATGAGATAGTAGTTGAGAAAACAATGTTTGGCTCTAAAACAGAGTTTAAGGTACTTACAAAGGTTTGAAATAATGTTTTAATGTATGTAAAACATAAAGAACGCAGTTAAAATCTACTTGAAAACACAATGTCTTGCCCAGAAACACTGTTTAATCACTTACAATGCCTTGAAACGCTGTTTCAATGTATGTAAAACATAAAGAACACAGTTACAATCTACTTATTGCAAACTATAGAACAGACTGTTTTCTCTTAAACTAATCTTTGAAAGTTTCTTCTTAACTTGCATGAGATAGTAGTTGAGAAAACAATGTTTGGCTCTAAAACAGAGTTTAAGGTACTTACAATGCTATGAAATGCTGTTTTAATGTATGTAAAACATAAAGAACACAGTTTAAATCTACTTGAAAACACAATGTCTTGCCCTGAAACACTGTTTAATCACTTACAATGCCTTGAAACGCTGTTTCAATGTATGTAAAACATAAAGAACACAGTTACAATCTACTTATTGCAAACTATAGAACACTGTTTTCTCTTAAGCTAATCTTTGAAAGTTTCTTCTTAACTTGCATGAGATAGTAGATGAGAAAACAATGTTTGGCTCTAAAACAGAGTTTAATGTACTTACAATGCTTCGAAATGCTGTTTTAATGTATGTAAAACATAAAGAACACAGTTTAAATCTACTTGAAAACACAATGTCTTGCCCAGAAACACTGTTTAATCACTTACAATGCCTTGAAACGCTGTTTCAATGTATGTAAAACATAAAGAACACAGTTACAATCTACTTATTGCAAACTATAGAACAGACTGTTTTCTCTTAAACTAATCTTTGAAAGTTTCTTCTTAACTTGCATGAGATATTAGTTGAGAACACAATGTTTGGCTCTTAAACAGAGTTTAAGGTACTTACAATGCCTTGAAACGATGTTTCAGTGTATGTAAAACATAAAGAACACAGTTACAATCTACTTATTGCAAACTATAGAACAGATTGTTTTCTCTTAAACTAATCTTTGAAAGTTTCTTCTTAACTTGCATGAGATATTAGTTGAGAACACAATGTTTGGCTCTAAAACAGAGTTTAAGGTACTTACAAAGTTTCGAAATGCTGTTTTAATGTATGTAAAACATAAAGAACACAGTTTAAATCTACTTGAAAACACAATGTCTTGCCCTGAAACACTGTTTAATCACTTACAATGCCATGAAACGCTGTTTCAATGTATGTAAAACATAAAGAACACAGTTACAATCTACTTATTGCAAACTATAGAACACTGTTTTCTCTTAAACTAATCTTTGAAAGTTTCTTCTTAACTTGCATGAGATAGTAGTTGAGAAAACAATGTTTGGCTCTAAAACAGAGTTTAATGTACTTACAATGCTTCGAAATGCTGTTTTAATGTATGTAAAACATAAAGAACACAGTTTAAATCTACTTGAAATAACAATGTCTTGCCCTGAAACACTGTTTAATCACTTACAATGCCTTGAAACGCTGTTTCAATGTATGTAACACATAAAGAACACAGTTACAATCTACTTATTGCAAACTATAGAACAGACTGTTTTCTCTTAAACTAATCTTTGAAAGTTTCTTCTTAACTTGCATGAGATATTAGTTGACAACACAATGTTTGGCTCTAAAACAGAGTTTAAGGTACTTACAAAGTTTCGAAATTCTGTTTTAATGTATGTAAAACATAAAGAACACAGTTTAAATCTACTTGAAAACACAATGTCTTGCCCTGAAACCCTGTTTAATCACTTACAATGCCTTGAAATGCTGTTTCAATGTATGTAAAACATAAAGAACACAGTTACAATCTACTTATTGCAAACTATACAACAGACTGTTTTCTCTTAAACTAATCTTTGAAAGTTTCTTCTTAACTTGTATGAGATATTAGTTGAGAACACAATGTTTGGCTCTAAAACAGAGTTTAAGGTACTTAGAATGCTATGAAATGCTGTTTTAATGTATGTAAAACATAAAGAACACAGTTTAAATCTACTTGAAAACACAATGTCTTGCCCTGAAACACTGTTTAATCACTTACAATGCCTTGAAACGCTGTTTCAATGTATGTAAAACATAAAGAACACAGTTACAATCTACTTATTGCAAACTATAGGACACTGTTTTCTCTTAAACTAATCTTTGAAAGTTTCTTCTTAACTTGCATGAGATAGTAGTTGAGAAAACAATGTTTGGCTCTAAAACAGAGTTTAAGGTACTTACAATGCTATGAAATGCTGTTTTAATGTATGTAAAACATAAAGAACACAGTTTAAATCTACTTGAAAACACAATGTCTTGCCCTGAAACACTGTTTAATCACTTACAATGCCTTGAAACGCTGTTTCAATGTATGTAAAACATAAAGAACACAGTTACAATCTACTTATTGCAAACTATAGAACACTGTTTTCTCTTAAACTAATCTTTGAAAGTTTCTTCTTAACTTGCATGAGATAGTAGATGAGAAAACAATGTTTGGCTCTAAAACAGTTTAATGTACTTACAATGCTTCGAAATGCTGTTTTAATGTATGTAAAACATAAAGAACACAGTTTAAATCTACTTGAAAACACAATGTCTTGCCCAGAAACACTGTTTAATCACTTACAATGCCTTGAAACGCTGTTTCAATGTATGTAAAACATAAAGAACACAGTTACAATCTACTTATTGCAAACTATAGAACAGACTGTTTTCTCTTAATCTAATCTTTGAAAGGAAAGTTTCTTCTTAACTTGCATTAGATAGTAGTTGAGAACACAATGTTTGGCTCTAAAACAGAGTTTAAGGTACTTACAATGCCTTGAAACGATGTTTCAGTGTATGTAAAACATAAAGAACACAGTTACAATCTACTTATTGCAAACTATAGAACAGATTGTTTTCTCTTAAACTAATCTTTGAAAGTTTCTTCTTAACTTGCATGAGATATTAGTTGAGAACACAATGTTTGGCTCTAAAACAGAGTTTAAGGTACTTACAAAGTTTCGAAATGCTGTTTTAATGTATGTAAAACATAAAGAACACAGTTTAAATCTACTTGAAAACACAATGTCTTGCCCTGAAACACTGTTTAATCACTTACAATGCCATGAAACGCTGTTTCAATGTATGTAAAACATAAAGAACACAGTTACAATCTACTTATTGCAAACTATAGAACACTGTTTTCTCTTAAACTAATCTTTGAAAGTTTCTTCTTAACTTGCATGAGATAGTAGTTGAGAAAACAATGTTTGGCTCTAAAACAGAGTTTAAGGTACTTACAATGCTATGAAATGCTGTTTTAATGTATGTAAAACATAAAGAACACAGTTTAAATCTACTTGAAAACACAATGTCTTGCCCTGAAACACTGTTTAATCACTTACAATGCCTTGAAACGCTGTTTCAATGTATGTAACACATAAAGAACACAGTTACAATCTACTTATTGCAAACTATAGAACAGACTGTTTTCTCTTAAACTAATCTTTGAAAGTTTCTTCTTAACTTGCATGAGATATTAGTTGAGAACACAATGTTTGGCTCTAAAACAGAGTTTAAGGTACTTACAAAGTTTCGAAATTCTGTTTTAATGTATGTAAAACATAAAGAACACAGTTTAAATCTACTTGAAAACACAATGTCTTGCCCTGAAACACTGTTTAATCACTTACAATGCCTTGAAACGCTGTTTCAATGTATGTAAAACATAAAGAACACAGTTACAATCTACTTATTGCAAACTATAGAACAGATTGTTTTCTCTTAATCTAATCTTTGAAAGGAAAGTTTCTTCTTAACTTGCATGAGATAGTAGTTGAGAACACAATGTTTGGCTCTAAAACAGAGTTTAAGGTACTTACAATGCCTTGAAACGATGTTTCAGTGTATGTAAAACATAAAGAACACAGTTACAATCTACTTATTGCAAACTATAGAACACTGTTTTCTCTTAAACTAATCTTTGAAAGTTTCTTCTTAACTTGCATGAGATATTAGTTGAGAACACAATGTTTGGCTCTAAAACAGAGTTTAAGGTACTTACAAAGTTTCGAAATGCTGTTTTAATGTATGTAAAACATAAAGAACACAGTTTAAATCTACTTGAAAACACAATGTCTTGCCCTGAAACACTGTTTAATCACTTACAATGCCATGAAACGCTGTTTCAATGTATGTAAAACATAAAGAACACAGTTACAATCTACTTATTGCAAACTATAGAACAGATTGTTTTCTCTTAAACTAATCTTTGAAAGTTTCTTCTTAACTTGTATGAGATGATAGTTGAGAACACAATGTTTGGCTCTAAAACAGAGTTTAAGGTACTTAGAATGCTATGAAATGCTGTTTTAATGTATGTAAAACATAAAGAACACAGTTGAAATCTACTTCAAAACACAATGTCTTGCCCTGAAACACTGTTTAATCACTTACAATGCCTTGAAACGCTGTTTCAATGTATGTAAAACATAAAGAACACAGTTACAATCTACTTATTGCAAACTATAGAACACTGTTTTCTCTTAAACTAATCTTTGAAAGTTTCTTCTTAACTTGCATGAGATAGTAGTTGAGAAAACAATGTTTGGCTCTAAAACAGAGTTTAAGGTACTTACAAAGGTTTGAAATAATGTTTTAATGTATGTAAAACATAAAGAACGCAGTTAAAATCTACTTGAAAACACAATGTCTTGCCCAGAAACACTGTTTAATCACTTACAATGCCTTGAAACGCTGTTTCAATGTATGTAAAACATAAAGAACACAGTTACAATCTACTTATTGCAAACTATAGAACAGACTGTTTTCTCTTAAACTAATCTTTGAAAGTTTCTTCTTAACTTGCATGAGATAGTAGTTGAGAAAACAATGTTTGGCTCTAAAACAGAGTTTAAGGTACTTACAATGCTATGAAATGCTGTTTTAATGTATGTAAAACATAAAGAACACAGTTTAAATCTACTTGAAAACACAATGTCTTGCCCTGAAACACTGTTTAATCACTTACAATGCCTTGAAACGCTGTTTCAATGTATGTAAAACATAAAGAACACAGTTACAATCTACTTATTGCAAACTATAGAACACTGTTTTCTCTTAAGCTAATCTTTGAAAGTTTCTTCTTAACTTGCATGAGATAGTAGATGAGAAAACAATGTTTGGCTCTAAAACAGAGTTTAATGTACTTACAATGCTTCGAAATGCTGTTTTAATGTATGTAAAACATAAAGAACACAGTTTAAATCTACTTGAAAACACAATGTCTTGCCCAGAAACACTGTTTAATCACTTACAATGCCTTGAAACGCTGTTTCAATGTATGTAAAACATAAAGAACACAGTTACAATCTACTTATTGCAAACTATAGAACAGACTGTTTTCTCTTAAACTAATCTTTGAAAGTTTCTTCTTAACTTGCATGAGATATTAGTTGAGAACACAATGTTTGGCTCTTAAACAGAGTTTAAGGTACTTACAATGCCTTGAAACGATGTTTCAGTGTATGTAAAACATAAAGAACACAGTTACAATCTACTTATTGCAAACTATAGAACAGATTGTTTTCTCTTAAACTAATCTTTGAAAGTTTCTTCTTAACTTGCATGAGATATTAGTTGAGAACACAATGTTTGGCTCTAAAACAGAGTTTAAGGTACTTACAAAGTTTCGAAATGCTGTTTTAATGTATGTAAAACATAAAGAACACAGTTTAAATCTACTTGAAAACACAATGTCTTGCCCTGAAACACTGTTTAATCACTTACAATGCCATGAAACGCTGTTTCAATGTATGTAAAACATAAAGAACACAGTTACAATCTACTTATTGCAAACTATAGAACACTGTTTTCTCTTAAACTAATCTTTGAAAGTTTCTTCTTAACTTGCATGAGATAGTAGTTGAGAAAACAATGTTTGGCTCTAAAACAGAGTTTAATGTACTTACAATGCTTCGAAATGCTGTTTTAATGTATGTAAAACATAAAGAACACAGTTTAAATCTACTTGAAATAACAATGTCTTGCCCTGAAACACTGTTTAATCACTTACAATGCCTTGAAACGCTGTTTCAATGTATGTAACACATAAAGAACACAGTTACAATCTACTTATTGCAAACTATAGAACAGACTGTTTTCTCTTAAACTAATCTTTGAAAGTTTCTTCTTAACTTGCATGAGATATTAGTTGACAACACAATGTTTGGCTCTAAAACAGAGTTTAAGGTACTTACAAAGTTTCGAAATTCTGTTTTAATGTATGTAAAACATAAAGAACACAGTTTAAATCTACTTGAAAACACAATGTCTTGCCCTGAAACCCTGTTTAATCACTTACAATGCCTTGAAATGCTGTTTCAATGTATGTAAAACATAAAGAACACAGTTACAATCTACTTATTGCAAACTATACAACAGACTGTTTTCTCTTAAACTAATCTTTGAAAGTTTCTTCTTAACTTGTATGAGATATTAGTTGAGAACACAATGTTTGGCTCTAAAACAGAGTTTAAGGTACTTAGAATGCTATGAAATGCTGTTTTAATGTATGTAAAACATAAAGAACACAGTTTAAATCTACTTGAAAACACAATGTCTTGCCCTGAAACACTGTTTAATCACTTACAATGCCTTGAAACGCTGTTTCAATGTATGTAAAACATAAAGAACACAGTTACAATCTACTTATTGCAAACTATAGGACACTGTTTTCTCTTAAACTAATCTTTGAAAGTTTCTTCTTAACTTGCATGAGATAGTAGTTGAGAAAACAATGTTTGGCTCTAAAACAGAGTTTAAGGTACTTACAATGCTATGAAATGCTGTTTTAATGTATGTAAAACATAAAGAACACAGTTTAAATCTACTTGAAAACACAATGTCTTGCCCTGAAACACTGTTTAATCACTTACAATGCCTTGAAACGCTGTTTCAATGTATGTAAAACATAAAGAACACAGTTACAATCTACTTATTGCAAACTATAGAACACTGTTTTCTCTTAAACTAATCTTTGAAAGTTTCTTCTTAACTTGCATGAGATAGTAGATGAGAAAACAATGTTTGGCTCTAAAACAGTTTAATGTACTTACAATGCTTCGAAATGCTGTTTTAATGTATGTAAAACATAAAGAACACAGTTTAAATCTACTTGAAAACACAATGTCTTGCCCAGAAACACTGTTTAATCACTTACAATGCCTTGAAACGCTGTTTCAATGTATGTAAAACATAAAGAACACAGTTACAATCTACTTATTGCAAACTATAGAACAGACTGTTTTCTCTTAATCTAATCTTTGAAAGGAAAGTTTCTTCTTAACTTGCATTAGATAGTAGTTGAGAACACAATGTTTGGCTCTAAAACAGAGTTTAAGGTACTTACAATGCCTTGAAACGATGTTTCAGTGTATGTAAAACATAAAGAACACAGTTACAATCTACTTATTGCAAACTATAGAACAGATTGTTTTCTCTTAAACTAATCTTTGAAAGTTTCTTCTTAACTTGCATGAGATATTAGTTGAGAACACAATGTTTGGCTCTAAAACAGAGTTTAAGGTACTTACAAAGTTTCGAAATGCTGTTTTAATGTATGTAAAACATAAAGAACACAGTTTAAACCTACTTGAAAACACAATGTCTTGCCCTGAAACACTGTTTAATCACTTACAATGCCTTGAAACGCTGTTTCAATGTATGTAAAACATAAAGAACACAGTTACAATCTACTTATTGCAAACTATAGAACACTGTTTTCTCTTAAACTAATCTTTGAAAGTTTCTTCTTAACTTGCATGAGATAGTAGTTGAGAAAACAATGTTTGGCTCTAAAACAGAGTTTAATGTACTTACAATGCTTCGAAATGCTGTTTTAATGTATGTAAAACATAAAGAACACAGTTTAAATCTACTTGAAAACACAATGTCTTGCCCTGAAACACTGTTTAATCACTTACAATGCCTTGAAACGCTCTTTCAATGTATGTAAAACATAAAGAACACAGTTACAATCTACTTATTGCAAACTATAGAACACTGTTTTCTCTTAAACTAATCTTTGAAAGTTTCTTCTTAACTTGCATGAGATAGTAGTTGAGAAAACAATGTTTGGCTCTAAAACAGAGTTTAATGTACTTACAATGCTTCGAAATGCTGTTTTAATGTATGTAAAACATAAAGAACACAGTTTAAATCTACTTGAAAACACAATGTCTTGCCCTGAAACACTGTTTAATCACTTACAATGCCTTGAAACGCTGTTTCAATGTATGTAAAACATAAAGAACACAGTTACAATCTACTTATTGCAAACTATAGAACACTGTTTTCTCTTAAACTAATCTTTGAAAGTTTCTTCTTAACTTGCATGAGATAGTAGTTGAGAAAACAATGTTTGGCTCTAAAACAGAGTTTAATGTACTTACAATGCTTCGAAATGCTGTTTTAATGTATGTAAAACATAAAGAACACAGTTTAAATCTACTTGAAAACACAATGTCTTGCCCTGAAACACTGTTTAATCACTTACAATGCCTTGAAACGCTGTTTCAATGTATGTAAAACATAAAGAACACAGTTACAATCTACTTATTGCAAACTATAGAACAGACTGTTTTCTCTTAATCTAATCTTTGAAAGGAAAGTTTCTTCTTAACTTGCATGAGATAGTAGTTGAGAACACAATGTTTGGCTCTTAAACAGAGTTTAAGGTACTTACAATGCCTTGAAACGATGTTTCAGTGTATGTAAAACATAAAGAACACAGTTACAATCTACTTATTGCAAACTATAGAACAGATTGTTTTCTCTTAAACTAATCTTTGAAAGTTTCTTCTTAACTTGCATGAGATATTAGTTGAGAACACAATGTTTGGCTCTAAAACAGAGTTTAAGGTACTTACAAAGTTTCGAAATGCTGTTTTAATGTATGTAAAACATAAAGAACACAGTTTAAATCTACTTGAAAACACAATGTCTTGCCCTGAAACACTGTTTAATCACTTACAATGCCATGAAACGCTGTTTCAATGTATGTAAAACATAAAGAACACAGTTACAATCTACTTATTGCAAACTATAGAACACTGTTTTCTCTTAAACTAATCTTTGAAAGTTTCTTCTTAACTTGCATGAGATAGTAGTTGAGAAAACAATGTTTGGCTCTAAAACAGAGTTTAAGGTACTTACAATGCTATGAAATGCTGTTTTAATGTATGTAAAACATAAAGAACACAGTTTAAATCTACTTGAAAACACAATGTCTTGCCCTGAAACACTGTTTAATCACTTACAATGCCTTGAAACGCTGTTTCAATGTATGTAACACATAAAGAACACAGTTACAATCTACTTATTGCAAACTATAGAACAGACTGTTTTCTCTTAAACTAATCTTTGAAAGTTTCTTCTTAACTTGCATGAGATATTAGTTGAGAACACAATGTTTGGCTCTAAAACAGAGTTTAAGGTACTTACAAAGTTTCGAAATTCTGTTTTAATGTATGTAAAACATAAAGAACACAGTTTAAATCTACTTGAAAACACAATGTCTTGCCCTGAAACACTGTTTAATCACTTACAATGCCTTGAAACGCTGTTTCAATGTATGTAAAACATAAAGAACACAGTTACAATCTACTTATTGCAAACTATAGAACAGATTGTTTTCTCTTAATCTAATCTTTGAAAGGAAAGTTTCTTCTTAACTTGCATGAGATAGTAGTTGAGAACACAATGTTTGGCTCTAAAACAGAGTTTAAGGTACTTACAATGCCTTGAAACGATGTTTCAGTGTATGTAAAACATAAAGAACACAGTTACAATCTACTTATTGCAAACTATAGAACACTGTTTTCTCTTAAACTAATCTTTGAAAGTTTCTTCTTAACTTGCATGAGATATTAGTTGAGAACACAATGTTTGGCTCTAAAACAGAGTTTAAGGTACTTACAAAGTTTCGAAATGCTGTTTTAATGTATGTAAAACATAAAGAACACAGTTTAAATCTACTTGAAAACACAATGTCTTGCCCTGAAACACTGTTTAATCACTTACAATGCCATGAAACGCTGTTTCAATGTATGTAAAACATAAAGAACACAGTTACAATCTACTTATTGCAAACTATAGAACACTGTTTTCTCTTAAACTAATCTTTGAAAGTTTCTTCTTAACTTGCATGAGATAGTAGATGAGAAAACAATGTTTGGCTCTAAAACAGTTTAATGTACTTACAATGCTTCGAAATGCTGTTTTAATGTATGTAAAACATAAAGAACACAGTTTAAATCTACTTGAAAACACAATGTCTTGCCCTGAAACACTGTTTAATCACTTACAATGCCTTGAAACGCTCTTTCAATGTATGTAAAACATAAAGAACACAGTTACAATCTACTTATTGCAAACTATAGAACACTGTTTTCTCTTAAACTAATCTTTGAAAGTTTCTTCTTAACTTGCATGAGATAGTAGTTGAGAAAACAATGTTTGGCTCTAAAACAGAGTTTAATGTACTTACAATGCTTCGAAATGCTGTTTTAATGTATGTAAAACATAAAGAACACAGTTTAAATCTACTTGAAAACACAATGTCTTGCCCTGAAACACTGTTTAATCACTTACAATGCCTTGAAACGCTTGTTTCAATGTATGTAAAACATAAAGAACACAGTTACAATCTACTTATTGCAAACTATAGAACAGATTGTTTTCTCTTAATCTAATCTTTGAAAGGAAAGTTTCTTCTTAACTTGCATGAGATAGTAGTTGAGAACACAATGTTTGGCTCTAAAACAGAGTTTAAGGTACTTACAATGCCTTGAAACGATGTTTCGGTGTATGTAAAACATAAAGAACACAGTTACAATCTACTTATTGCAAACTATAGAACAGATTGTTTTCTCTTAAACTAATCTTTGAAAGTTTCTTCTTAACTTGCATGAGATATTAGTTGAGAACACAATGTTTGGCTCTAAAACAGAGTTTAAGGTACTTACAAAGTTTTGAAATGCTGTTTTAATGTATGTAAAACATAAAGAACACAGTTTAAATCTACTTGAAAACACAATGTCTTGCCCTGAAACACTGTTTAATCACTTACAATGCCTTGAAACGCTGTTTCAATGTATGTAAAACATAAAGAACACAGTTACAATCTACTTATTGCAAACTATAGAACACTGTTTTCTCTTAAACTAATCTTTGAAAGTTTCTTCTTAACTTGCATGAGATAGTAGTTGAGAAAACAATGTTTGGCTCTAAAACAGAGTTTAATGTACTTACAATTCTTCGAAATGCTGTTTTAATGTATGTAAAACATAAAGAACACAGTTTAAATCTACTTGAAAACACAATGTCTTGCCCTGAAACACTGTTTAATCACTTACAATGCCTTGAAACGCTGTTTCAATGTATGTAAAACATAAAGAACACAGTTACAATCTACTTATTGCAAACTATAGAACAGACTGTTTTCTCTTAATCTAATCTTTGAAAGGAAAGTTTCTTCTTAACTTGCATGAGATAGTAGTTGAGAACACAATGTTTGGCTCTAAAACAGAGTTTAAGGTACTTACAATGCCTTGAAACGATGTTTCAGTGTATGTAAAACATAAAGAACACAGTTACAATCTACTTATTGCAAACTATAGAATAGATTGTTTTCTCTTAAACTAATCTTTGAAAGTTTCTTCTTAACTTGCATGAGATATTAGTTGAGAACACAATGTTTGGCTCTAAAACAGAGTTTAAGGTACTTACAAAGTTTCGAAATGCTGTTTTAATGTATGTAAAACATAAAG
Organism: Electrophorus electricus; assembly: GCF_041902795.1. Taxonomy (NCBI): domain Eukaryota; kingdom Metazoa; phylum Chordata; class Actinopteri; order Gymnotiformes; family Gymnotidae; genus Electrophorus; species Electrophorus electricus. The sequence goes on from NC_137499.1 coordinate 18,014,893, forward strand.
AACATAGTTTAAATCTACTTGAAAACACAATGTCTTGCCCTGAAACACTGTTTAATCACTTACAATGCCTTGAAACGCTGTTTCAATGTATGTAAAACATAAAGAACACAGTTACAATCTACTTATTGCAAACTATAGAACACTGTTTTCTCTTAAACTAATCTTTGAAAGTTTCTTCTTAACTTGCATGAGATAGTAGTTGAGAAAACAATGTTTGGCTCTAAAACAGAGTTTAATGTACTTACAATGCTTCGAAATGCTGTTTTAATGTATGTAAAACATAAAGAACACAGTTTAAATCTACTTGAAAACACAATGTCTTGCCCTGAAACACTGTTTAATCACTTACAATGCCTTGAAACGCTGTTTCAATGTATGTAAAACATAAAGAACACAGTTACAATCTACTTATTGCAAACTATAGAACACTGTTTTCTCTTAAACTAATCTTTGAAAGTTTCTTCTTAACTTGCATGAGATAGTAGTTGAGAAAACAATGTTTGGCTCTAAAACAGAGTTTAATGTACTTACAATGCTTCGAAATGCTGTTTTAATGTATGTAAAACATAAAGAACACAGTTTAAATCTACTTGAAAACACAATGTCTTGCCCTGAAACACTGTTTAATCACTTACAATGCCTTGAAACGCTGTTTCAATGTATGTAAAACATAAAGAACACAGTTACAATCTACTTATTGCAAACTATAGAACAGACTGTTTTCTCCTAAACTAATCTTTGAAAGTTTCTTCTTAACTTGCATGAGATAGTAGTTGAGAAAACAATGTTTGGCTCTAAAACAGAGTTTAATGTACTTACAATGCTTCGAAATGCTGTTTTAATGTATGTAAAACATAAAGAACACAGTTTAAATCTACTTGAAAACACAATGTCTTGCCCTGAAACACTGTTTAATCACTTACAATGCCTTGAAACGCTGTTTCAATGTATGTAAAACATAAAGAACACAGTTACAATCTACTTATTGCAAACTATAGAACACTGTTTTCTCTTAAACTAATCTTTGAAAGTTTCTTCTTAACTTGCATGAGATAGTAGTTGAGAAAACAATGTTTGGCTCTAAAACAGAGTTTAATGTACTTACAATGCTTCGAAATGCTGTTTTAATGTATGTAAAACATAAAGAACACAGTTTAAATCTACTTGAAAACACAATGTCTTGCCCTGAAACACTGTTTAATCACTTACAATGCCTTGAAACGCTGTTTCAATGTATGTAAAACATAAAGAACACAGTTACAATCTACTTATTGCAAACTATAGAACACTGTTTTCTCTAAAACTAATCTTTGAAAGTTTCTTCTTAACTTGCATGAGATAGTAGTTGAGAAAACAATGTTTGGCTCTAAAACAGAGTTTAATGTACTTACAATGCTTCGAAATGCTGTTTTAATGTATGTAAAACATAAAGAACACAGTTTAAATCTACTTGAAAACACAATGTCTTGCCCTGAAACACTGTTTAATCACTTACAATGCCTTGAAACGCTGTTTCAATGTATGTAAAACATAAAGAACACAGTTACAATCTACTTATTGCAAACTATAGAACAGACTGTTTTCTCTTAAACTAATCTTTGAAAGTTTCTTCTTAACTTGCATGAGATATTAGTTGAGAACACAATGTTTGGCTCTGAAACAGAGTTTAAGGTACTTACAATGCCTTGAAACGATGTTTCAGTGTATGTAAAACATAAAGAACACAGTTACAATCTACTTATTGCAAACTATAGAACAGATTGTTTTCTCTTAATCTAATCTTTAAAAGGAAAGTTTCTTCTTAACTTGCATGAGATAGTAGTTGAGAACACAATGTTTGGCTCTAAAACAGAGTTTAAGGTACTTACAATGCCTTGAAACGATGTTTCAGTGTATGTAAAACATAAAGAACACAGTTACAATCTACTTATTGCAAACTATAGAACAGATTGTTTTCTCTTAAACTAATCTTTGAAAGTTTCTTCTTAACTTGCATGAGATATTAGTTGAGAACACAATGTTTGGCTCTAAAACAGAGTTTAAGGTAATTACAAAGTTTCGAAATGCTGTTTTAATGTATGTAAAACATAAAGAACACAGTTTAAATCTACTTGAAAACACAATGTCTTGCCCTGAAACACTGTTTAATCACTTACAATGCCTTGAAACGCTGTTTCAATGTATGTAAAACATAAAGAACACAGTTACAATCTACTTATTGCAAACTATAGAACACTGTTTTCTCTTAAACTAATCTTTGAAAGTTTCTTCTTAACTTGCATGAGATAGTAGTTGAGAAAACAATGTTTGGCTCTAAAACAGAGTTTAATGTACTTACAATGCTTCGAAATGCTGTTTTAATGTATGTAAAACATAAAGAACACAGTTTAAATCTACTTGAAAACACAATGTCTTGCCCTGAAACACTGTTTAATCACTTACAATGCCTTGAAACGCTGTTTCAATGTATGTAAAACATAAAGAACACAGTTACAATCTACTTATTGCAAACTATAGAACAGACTGTTTTCTCTTAAACTAATCTTTGAAAGTTTCTTCTTAACTTGCATGAGATATTAGTTGAGAACACAATGTTTGGCTCTAAAACAGAGTTTAAGGTACTTACAATGCCTTGAAACGATGTTTCAGTGTATGTAAAACATAAAGAACACAGTTACAATCTACTTATTGCAAACTATAGAACAGATTGTTTTCTCTTAATCTAATCTTTGAAAGGAAAGTTTCTTCTTAACTTGCATGAGATAGTAGTTGAGAACACAATGTTTGGCTCTAAAACAGAGTTTAAGGTACTTCCAATGCCTTGAAACGATGTTTCAGTGTATGTAAAACATAAAGAACACAGTTACAATCTACTTATTGCAAACTATAGAACAGATTGTTTTCTCTTAAACTAATCTTTGAAAGTTTCTTCTTAACTTGCATGAGATATTAGTTGAGAACACAATGTTTGGCTCTAAAACAGAGTTTAAGGTACTTACAAAGTTTCGAAATGCTGTTTTAATGTATGTAAAACATAAAGAACACAGTTTAAATCTACTTGAAAACACAATGTCTTGCCCTGAAACACTGTTTAATCACTTACAATGCCTTGAAACGCTGTTTCAATGTATGTAAAACATAAAGAACACAGTTACAATCTACTTATTGCAAACTATAGAACACTGTTTTCTCCTAAACTAATCTTTGAAAGTTTCTTCTTAACTTGCATGAGATAGTAGTTGAGAAAACAATGTTTGGCTCTAAAACAGAGTTTAATGTACTTACAATGCTTCGAAATGCTGTTTTAATGTATGTAAAACATAAAGAACACAGTTTCAATCTACTTGAAAACACAATGTCTTGCCCTGAAACACTGTTTAATCACTTACAATGCCTTGAAACGCTGTTTCAATGTATGTAAAACATAAAGAACACAGTTACAATCTACTTATTGCAAACTATAGAACACTGTTTTCTCTTAAACTAATCTTTGAAAGTTTCTTCTTAACTTGCATGAGATAGTAGTTGAGAAAACAATGTTTGGCTCTAAAACAGAGTTTAATGTACTTACAATGCTTCGAAATGCTGTTTTAATGTATGTAAAACATAAAGAACACAGTTTAAATCTACTTGAAAACACAATGTCTTGCCCTGAAACACTGTTTAATCACTTACAATGCCTTGAAATGCTGTTTCAATGTATGTAAAACATAAAGAACACAGTTACAATCTACTTATTGCAAACTATAGAACACTGTTTTCTCTTAAACTAATCTTTGAAAGTTTCTTCTTAACTTGCATGAGATAGTAGTTGAGAAAACAATGTTTGGCTCTAAAACAGAGTTTAATGTACTTACAATGCTTCGAAATGCTGTTTTAATGTATGTAAAACATAAAGAACACAGTTTAAATCTACTTGAAAACACAATGTCTTGCCCTGAAACACTGTTTAATCACTTACAATGCCTTGAAACGCTGTTTCAATGTATGTAAAACATAAAGAACACAGTTACAATCTACTTATTGCAAACTATAGAACAGACTGTTTTCTCTTAAACTAATCTTTGAAAGTTTCTTCTTAACTTGCATGAGATATTAGTTGAGAACACAATGTTTGGCTCTAAAACAGAGTTTAAGGTACTTACAATGCCTTGAAACGATGTTTCAGTGTATGTAAAACATAAAGAACACAGTTACAATCTACTTATTGCAAACTATAGAACAGATTGTTTTCTCTTAATCTAATCTTTGAAAGGAAAGTTTCTTCTTAACTTGCATGAGATAGTAGTTGAGAACACAATGTTTGGCTCTAAAACAGAGTTTAAGGTACTTACAATGCCTTGAAACGATGTTTCAGTGTATGTAAAACATAAAGAACACAGTTACAATCTACTTATTGCAAACTATAGAACAGATTGTTTTCTCTTAAACTAATCTTTGAAAGTTTCTTCTTAACTTGCATGAGATATTAGTTGAGAACACAATGTTTGGCTCTAAAACAGAGTTTAAGGTACTTACAAAGTTTCGAAATGCTGTTTTAATGTATGTAAAACATAAAGAACACAGTTTAAATCTACTTGAAAACACAATGTCTTGCCCTGAAACACTGTTTAATCCCTTACAATGCCTTGAAACGCTGTTTCAATGTATGTAAAACATAAAGAACACAGTTACAATCTACTTATTGCAAACTATAGAACACTGTTTTCTCTTAAACTAATCTTTGAAAGTTTCTTCTTAACTTGCATGAGATAGTAGTTGAGAAAACAATGTTTGGCTCTAAAACAGAGTTTAATGTACTTACAATGCTTCGAAATGCTGTTTTAATGTATGTAAAACATAAAGAACACAGTTTAAATCTACTTGAAAACACAATGTCTTGCCCTGAAACACTGTTTAATCACTTACAATGCCTTGAAACGCTGTTTCAATGTATGTAAAACATAAAGAACACAGTTACAATCTACTTATTGCAAACTATAGAACAGACTGTTTTCTCTTAATCTAATCTTTGAAAGGAAAGTTTCTTCTTAACTTGCATGAGATAGTAGTTGAGAACACAATGTTTGGCTCTAAAACAGAGTTTAAGGTACTTACAATGCCTTGAAACGATGTTTCAGTGTATGTAAAACATAAAGAACACAGTTACAATCTACTTATTGCAAACTATAGAACAGATTGTTTTCTCTTAAACTAATCTTTGAAAGTTTCTTCTTAACTTGCATGAGATATTAGTTGAGAACACAATGTTTGGCTCTAAAACAGAGTTTAAGGTACTTACCAAGTTTCGAAATGCTGTTTTAATGTATGTAAAACATAAAGAACACAGTTTAAATCTACTTGAAAACACAATGTCTTGCCCTGAAACACTGTTTAATCACTTACAATGCCTTGAAACGCTGTTTCAATGTATGTAAAACATAAAGAACACAGTTACAATCTACTTATTGCAAACTATAGAACACTGTTTTCTCTTAAACTAATCTTTGAAAGTTTCTTCTTAACTTGCATGAGATAGTAGTTGAGAACACAATGTTTGGCTCTAAAACAGAGTTTAAGGTACTTACAATGCCTTGAAACGATGTTTCAGTGTATGTAAAACATAAAGAACACAGTTACAATCTACTTATTGCAAACTATAGAACACTGTTTTCTCTTAAACTAATCTTTGAAAGTTTCTTCTTAACTTGCATGAGATATTAGTTGAGAACACAATGTTTGGCTCTAAAACAGAGTTTAAGGTACTTACAAAGTTTCGAAATGCTGTTTTAATGTATGTAAAACATAAAGAACACAGTTTAAATCTACTTGAAAACACAATGTCTTGCCCTGAAACACTGTTTAATCACTTACAATGCCATGAAACGCTGTTTCAATGTATGTAAAACATAAAGAACACAGTTACAATCTACTTATTGCAAACTATAGAACACTGTTTTCTCTTAAACTAATCTTTGAAAGTTTCTTCTTAACTTGCATGAGATAGTAGATGAGAAAACAATGTTTGGCTCTAAAACAGTTTAATGTACTTACAATGCTTCGAAATGCTGTTTTAATGTATGTAAAACATAAAGAACACAGTTTAAATCTACTTGAAAACACAATGTCTTGCCCAGAAACACTGTTTAATCACTTACAATGCCTTGAAACGCTGTTTCAATGTATGTAAAACATAAAGAACACAGTTACAATCTACTTATTGCAAACTATAGAACACTGTTTTCTCTTAAACTAATCTTTGAAAGTTTCTTCTTAACTTGCATGAGATAGTAGTTGAGAAAACAATGTTTGGCTCTAAAACAGAGTTTAATGTACTTACAATGCTTCGAAATGCTGTTTTAATGTATGTAAAACATAAAGAACACAGTTTAAATCTACTTGAAAACACAATGTCTTGCCCTGAAACACTGTTTAATCACTTACAATGCCTTGAAACGCTCTTTCAATGTATGTAAAACATAAAGAACACAGTTACAATCTACTTATTGCAAACTATAGAACACTGTTTTCTCTTAAACTAATCTTTGAAAGTTTCTTCTTAACTTGCATGAGATAGTAGTTGAGAAAACAATGTTTGGCTCTAAAACAGAGTTTAATGTACTTACAATGCTTCGAAATGCTGTTTTAATGTATGTAAAACATAAAGAACACAGTTTAAATCTACTTGAAAACACAATGTCTTGCCCTGAAACACTGTTTAATCACTTACAATGCCTTGAAACGCTTGTTTCAATGTATGTAAAACATAAAGAACACAGTTACAATCTACTTATTGCAAACTATAGAACAGATTGTTTTCTCTTAATCTAATCTTTGAAAGGAAAGTTTCTTCTTAACTTGCATGAGATAGTAGTTGAGAACACAATGTTTGGCTCTAAAACAGAGTTTAAGGTACTTACAATGCCTTGAAACGATGTTTCGGTGTATGTAAAACATAAAGAACACAGTTACAATCTACTTATTGCAAACTATAGAACAGATTGTTTTCTCTTAAACTAATCTTTGAAAGTTTCTTCTTAACTTGCATGAGATATTAGTTGAGAACACAATGTTTGGCTCTAAAACAGAGTTTAAGGTACTTACAAAGTTTTGAAATGCTGTTTTAATGTATGTAAAACATAAAGAACACAGTTTAAATCTACTTGAAAACACAATGTCTTGCCCTGAAACACTGTTTAATCACTTACAATGCCTTGAAACGCTGTTTCAATGTATGTAAAACATAAAGAACACAGTTACAATCTACTTATTGCAAACTATAGAACACTGTTTTCTCTTAAACTAATCTTTGAAAGTTTCTTCTTAACTTGCATGAGATAGTAGTTGAGAAAACAATGTTTGGCTCTAAAACAGAGTTTAATGTACTTACAATTCTTCGAAATGCTGTTTTAATGTATGTAAAACATAAAGAACACAGTTTAAATCTACTTGAAAACACAATGTCTTGCCCTGAAACACTGTTTAATCACTTACAATGCCTTGAAACGCTGTTTCAATGTATGTAAAACATAAAGAACACAGTTACAATCTACTTATTGCAAACTATAGAACAGACTGTTTTCTCTTAATCTAATCTTTGAAAGGAAAGTTTCTTCTTAACTTGCATGAGATAGTAGTTGAGAACACAATGTTTGGCTCTAAAACAGAGTTTAAGGTACTTACAATGCCTTGAAACGATGTTTCAGTGTATGTAAAACATAAAGAACACAGTTACAATCTACTTATTGCAAACTATAGAACAGATTGTTTTCTCTTAAACTAATCTTTGAAAGTTTCTTCTTAACTTGCATGAGATATTAGTTGAGAACACAATGTTTGGCTCTAAAACAGAGTTTAATGTACTTACAATGCTTCGAAATGCTGTTTTAATGTATGTAAAACATAAAGAACACAGTTTAAATCTACTTGAAAACACAATGTCTTGCCCTGAAACACTGTTTAATCACTTACAATGCCTTGAAACGCTGTTTCAATGTATGTAAAACATAAAGAACACAGTTACAATCTACTTATTGCAAACTATAGAACACTGTTTTCTCTTAAACTAATCTTTGAAAGTTTCTTCTTAACTTGCATGAGATAGTAGTTGAGAAAACAATGTTTGGCTCTAAAACAGAGTTTAATGTACTTACAATGCTTCGAAATGCTGTTTTAATGTATGTAAAACATAAAGAACACAGTTTAAATCTACTTGAAAACACAATGTCTTGCCCTGAAACACTGTTTAATCACTTACAATGCCTTGAAACGCTGTTTCAATGTATGTAAAACATAAAGAACACAGTTACAATCTACTTATTGCAAACTATAGAACAGACTGTTTTCTCTTAAACTAATCTTTGAAAGTTTCTTCTTAACTTGCATGAGATATTAGTTGAGAACACAATGTTTGGCTCTAAAACAGAGTTTAAGGTACTTACAATGCCTTGAAACGATGTTTCAGTGTATGTAAAACATAAAGAACACAGTTACAATCTACTTATTGCAAACTATAGAACAGATTGTTTTCTCTTAATCTAATCTTTGAAAGGAAAGTTTCTTCTTAACTTGCATGAGATAGTAGTTGAGAACACAATGTTTGGCTCTAAAACAGAGTTTAAGGTACTTACAATGCCTTGAAACGATGTTTCAGTGTATGTAAAACATAAAGAACACAGTTACAATCTACTTATTGCAAACTATAGAACAGATTGTTTTCTCTTAAACTAATCTTTGAAAGTTTCTTCTTAACTTGCATGAGATATTAGTTGAGAACACAATGTTTGGCTCTAAAACAGAGTTTAAGGTACTTACAAAGTTTCGAAATGCTGTTTTAATGTATGTAAAACATAAAGAACACAGTTTAAATCTACTTGAAAACACAATGTCTTGCCCTGAAACACTGTTTAATCACTTACAATGCCTTGAAACGCTGTTTCAATGTATGTAAAACATAAAGAACACAGTTACAATCTACTTATTGCAAACTATAGAACACTGTTTTCTCCTAAACTAATCTTTGAAAGTTTCTTCTTAACTTGCATGAGATAGTAGTTGAGAAAACAATGTTTGGCTCTAAAACAGAGTTTAATGTACTTACAATGCTTCGAAATGCTGTTTTAATGTATGTAAAACATAAAGAACACAGTTTAAATCTACTTGAAAACACAATGTCTTGCCCTGAAACACTGTTTAATCACTTACAATGCCTTGAAACGCTGTTTCAATGTATGTAAAACATAAAGAACACAGTTACAATCTACTTATTGCAAACTATAGAACACTGTTTTCTCTTAAACTAATCTTTGAAAGTTTCTTCTTAACTTGCATGAGATAGTAGTTGAGAAAACAATGTTTGGCTCTAAAACAGAGTTTAATGTACTTACAATGCTTCGAAATGCTGTTTTAATGTATGTAAAACATAAAGAACACAGTTTAAATCTACTTGAAAACACAATGTCTTGCCCTGAAACACTGTTTAATCACTTACAATGCCTTGAAACGCTGTTTCAATGTATGTAAAACATAAAGAACACAGTTACAATCTACTTATTGCAAACTATAGAACACTGTTTTCTCTAAAACTAATCTTTGAAAGTTTCTTCTTAACTTGCATGAGATAGTAGTTGAGAAAACAATGTTTGGCTCTAAAACAGAGTTTAATGTACTTACAATGCTTCGAAATGCTGTTTTAATGTATGTAAAACATAAAGAACACAGTTTAAATCTACTTGAAAACACAATGTCTTGCCCTGAAACACTGTTTAATCACTTACAATGCCTTGAAACGCTGTTTCAATGTATGTAAAACATAAAGAACACAGTTACAATCTACTTATTGCAAACTATAGAACAGACTGTTTTCTCTTAAACTAATCTTTGAAAGTTTCTTCTTAACTTGCATGAGATATTAGTTGAGAACACAATGTTTGGCTCTGAAACAGAGTTTAAGGTACTTACAATGCCTTGAAACGATGTTTCAGTGTATGTAAAACATAAAGAACACAGTTACAATCTACTTATTGCAAACTATAGAACAGATTGTTTTCTCTTAATCTAATCTTTAAAAGGAAAGTTTCTTCTTAACTTGCATGAGATAGTAGTTGAGAACACAATGTTTGGCTCTAAAACAGAGTTTAAGGTACTTACAATGCCTTGAAACGATGTTTCAGTGTATGTAAAACATAAAGAACACAGTTACAATCTACTTATTGCAAACTATAGAACAGATTGTTTTCTCTTAAACTAATCTTTGAAAGTTTCTTCTTAACTTGCATGAGATATTAGTTGAGAACACAATGTTTGGCTCTAAAACAGAGTTTAAGGTAATTACAAAGTTTCGAAATGCTGTTTTAATGTATGTAAAACATAAAGAACACAGTTTAAATCTACTTGAAAACACAATGTCTTGCCCTGAAACACTGTTTAATCACTTACAATGCCTTGAAACGCTGTTTCAATGTATGTAAAACATAAAGAACACAGTTACAATCTACTTATTGCAAACTATAGAACACTGTTTTCTCTTAAACTAATCTTTGAAAGTTTCTTCTTAACTTGCATGAGATAGTAGTTGAGAAAACAATGTTTGGCTCTAAAACAGAGTTTAATGTACTTACAATGCTTCGAAATGCTGTTTTAATGTATGTAAAACATAAAGAACACAGTTTAAATCTACTTGAAAACACAATGTCTTGCCCTGAAACACTGTTTAATCACTTACAATGCCTTGAAACGCTGTTTCAATGTATGTAAAACATAAAGAACACAGTTACAATCTACTTATTGCAAACTATAGAACAGACTGTTTTCTCTTAAACTAATCTTTGAAAGTTTCTTCTTAACTTGCATGAGATATTAGTTGAGAACACAATGTTTGGCTCTAAAACAGAGTTTAAGGTACTTACAATGCCTTGAAACGATGTTTCAGTGTATGTAAAACATAAAGAACACAGTTACAATCTACTTATTGCAAACTATAGAACAGATTGTTTTCTCTTAATCTAATCTTTGAAAGGAAAGTTTCTTCTTAACTTGCATGAGATAGTAGTTGAGAACACAATGTTTGGCTCTAAAACAGAGTTTAAGGTACTTCCAATGCCTTGAAACGATGTTTCAGTGTATGTAAAACATAAAGAACACAGTTACAATCTACTTATTGCAAACTATAGAACAGATTGTTTTCTCTTAAACTAATCTTTGAAAGTTTCTTCTTAACTTGCATGAGATATTAGTTGAGAACACAATGTTTGGCTCTAAAACAGAGTTTAAGGTACTTACAAAGTTTCGAAATGCTGTTTTAATGTATGTAAAACATAAAGAACACAGTTTAAATCTACTTGAAAACACAATGTCTTGCCCTGAAACACTGTTTAATCACTTACAATGCCTTGAAACGCTGTTTCAATGTATGTAAAACATAAAGAACACAGTTACAATCTACTTATTGCAAACTATAGAACACTGTTTTCTCCTAAACTAATCTTTGAAAGTTTCTTCTTAACTTGCATGAGATAGTAGTTGAGAAAACAATGTTTGGCTCTAAAACAGAGTTTAATGTACTTACAATGCTTCGAAATGCTGTTTTAATGTATGTAAAACATAAAGAACACAGTTTCAATCTACTTGAAAACACAATGTCTTGCCCTGAAACACTGTTTAATCACTTACAATGCCTTGAAACGCTGTTTCAATGTATGTAAAACATAAAGAACACAGTTACAATCTACTTATTGCAAACTATAGAACACTGTTTTCTCTTAAACTAATCTTTGAAAGTTTCTTCTTAACTTGCATGAGATAGTAGTTGAGAAAACAATGTTTGGCTCTAAAACAGAGTTTAATGTACTTACAATGCTTCGAAATGCTGTTTTAATGTATGTAAAACATAAAGAACACAGTTTAAATCTACTTGAAAACACAATGTCTTGCCCTGAAACACTGTTTAATCACTTACAATGCCTTGAAATGCTGTTTCAATGTATGTAAAACATAAAGAACACAGTTACAATCTACTTATTGCAAACTATAGAACACTGTTTTCTCTTAAACTAATCTTTGAAAGTTTCTTCTTAACTTGCATGAGATAGTAGTTGAGAAAACAATGTTTGGCTCTAAAACAGAGTTTAATGTACTTACAATGCTTCGAAATGCTGTTTTAATGTATGTAAAACATAAAGAACACAGTTTAAATCTACTTGAAAACACAATGTCTTGCCCTGAAACACTGTTTAATCACTTACAATGCCTTGAAACGCTGTTTCAATGTATGTAAAACATAAAGAACACAGTTACAATCTACTTATTGCAAACTATAGAACAGACTGTTTTCTCTTAAACTAATCTTTGAAAGTTTCTTCTTAACTTGCATGAGATATTAGTTGAGAACACAATGTTTGGCTCTAAAACAGAGTTTAAGGTACTTACAATGCCTTGAAACGATGTTTCAGTGTATGTAAAACATAAAGAACACAGTTACAATCTACTTATTGCAAACTATAGAACAGATTGTTTTCTCTTAATCTAATCTTTGAAAGGAAAGTTTCTTCTTAACTTGCATGAGATAGTAGTTGAGAACACAATGTTTGGCTCTAAAACAGAGTTTAAGGTACTTACAATGCCTTGAAACGATGTTTCAGTGTATGTAAAACATAAAGAACACAGTTACAATCTACTTATTGCAAACTATAGAACAGATTGTTTTCTCTTAAACTAATCTTTGAAAGTTTCTTCTTAACTTGCATGAGATATTAGTTGAGAACACAATGTTTGGCTCTAAAACAGAGTTTAAGGTACTTACAAAGTTTCGAAATGCTGTTTTAATGTATGTAAAACATAAAGAACACAGTTTAAATCTACTTGAAAACACAATGTCTTGCCCTGAAACACTGTTTAATCCCTTACAATGCCTTGAAACGCTGTTTCAATGTATGTAAAACATAAAGAACACAGTTACAATCTACTTATTGCAAACTATAGAACACTGTTTTCTCTTAAACTAATCTTTGAAAGTTTCTTCTTAACTTGCATGAGATAGTAGTTGAGAAAACAATGTTTGGCTCTAAAACAGAGTTTAATGTACTTACAATGCTTCGAAATGCTGTTTTAATGTATGTAAAACATAAAGAACACAGTTTAAATCTACTTGAAAACACAATGTCTTGCCCTGAAACACTGTTTAATCACTTACAATGCCTTGAAACGCTGTTTCAATGTATGTAAAACATAAAGAACACAGTTACAATCTACTTATTGCAAACTATAGAACAGACTGTTTTCTCTTAATCTAATCTTTGAAAGGAAAGTTTCTTCTTAACTTGCATGAGATAGTAGTTGAGAACACAATGTTTGGCTCTAAAACAGAGTTTAAGGTACTTACAATGCCTTGAAACGATGTTTCAGTGTATGTAAAACATAAAGAACACAGTTACAATCTACTTATTGCAAACTATAGAACAGATTGTTTTCTCTTAAACTAATCTTTGAAAGTTTCTTCTTAACTTGCATGAGATATTAGTTGAGAACACAATGTTTGGCTCTAAAACAGAGTTTAAGGTACTTACCAAGTTTCGAAATGCTGTTTTAATGTATGTAAAACATAAAGAACACAGTTTAAATCTACTTGAAAACACAATGTCTTGCCCTGAAACACTGTTTAATCACTTACAATGCCTTGAAACGCTGTTTCAATGTATGTAAAACATAAAGAACACAGTTACAATCTACTTATTGCAAACTATAGAACACTGTTTTCTCTTAAACTAATCTTTGAAAGTTTCTTCTTAACTTGCATGAGATAGTAGTTGAGAAAACAATGTTTGGCTCTAAAACAGAGTTTAAGGTACTTACAATGCCTTGAAACGATGTTTCAGTTTATGTAAAACATAAAGAACACAGTTACAATCTACTTATTGCAAACTATAGAACAGATTGTTTTCTCTTAATCTAATCTTTGAAAGGAAAGTTTCTTCTTAACTTGCATGAGATAGTAGTTGAGAACACAATGTTTGGCTCTAAAACAGAGTTTAAGGTACTTACAATGCCTTGAAACGATGTTTCAGTGTATGTAAAACATAAAGAACACAGTTACAATCTACTTATTGCAAACTATAGAACAGATTGTTTTCTCTTAAACTAATCTTTGAAAGTTTCTTCTTAACTTGCATGAGATATTAGTTGAGAACACAATGTTTGGCTCTAAAACAGAGTTTAAGGTACTTACAAAGTTTCGAAATGCTGTTTTAATGTATGTAAAACATAAAGAACACAGTTTAAATCTACTTGAAAACACAATGTCTTGCCCTGAAACACTGTTTAATCACTTACAATGCCTTGAAACGCTGTTTCAATGTATGTAAAACATAAAGAACACAGTTACAATCTACTTATTGCAAACTATAGAACACTGTTTTCTCTTAAACTAATCTTTGAAAGTTTCTTCTTAACTTGCATGAGATAGTAGTTGAGAAAACAATGTTTGGCTCTAAAACAGAGTTTAATGTACTTACAATGCTTCGAAATGCTGTTTTAATGTATGTAAAACATAAAGAACACAGTTTAAATCTACTTGAAAACACAATGTCTTGCCCTGAAACACTGTTTAATCACTTACAATGCCTTGAAACGCTGTTTCAATGTATGTAAAACATAAAGAACACAGTTACAATCTACTTATTGCAAACTATAGAACAGACTGTTTTCTCTTAATCTAATCTTTGAAAGGAAAGTTTCTTCTTAACTTGCATGAGATAGTAGTTGAGAACACAATGTTTGGCTCTAAAACAGAGTTTAAAGTACTTACAATGCCTTGAAACGATGTTTCAGTGTATGTAAAACATAAAGAACACAGTTACAATCTACTTATTGCAAACTATAGAACAGATTGTTTTCTCTTAAACTAATCTTTGAAAGTTTCTTCTTAACTTGCATGAGATATTAGTTGAGAACACAATGTTTGGCTCTAAAACAGAGTTTAAGGTACTTACCAAGTTTCGAAATGCTGTTTTAATGTATGTAAAACATAAAGAACACAGTTTAAATCTACTTGAAAACACAATGTCTTGCCCTGAAACACTGTTTAATCACTTACAATGCCTTGAAACGCTGTTTCAATGTATGTAAAACATAAAGAACACAGTTACAATCTACTTATTGCAAACTATAGAACACTGTTTTCTCTTAAACTAATCTTTGAAAGTTTCTTCTTAACTTGCATGAGATAGTAGTTGAGAAAACAATGTTTGGCTCTAAAACAGAGTTTAATGTACTTACAATGCTTCGAAATGCTGTTTTAATGTATGTAAAACATAAAGAACACAGTTTAAATCTACTTGAAAACACAATGTCTTGCCCTGAAACACTGTTTAATCACTTACAATGCCTTGAAACGCTGTTTCAATGTATGTAAAACATAAAGAACACAGTTACAATCTACTTATTGCAAACTATAGAACACTGTTTTCTCTTAAACTAATCTTTGAAAGTTTCTTCTTAACTTGCATGAGATAGTAGTTGAGAAAACAATGTTTGGCTCTAAAACAGAGTTTAATGTACTTACAATGCTTCGAAATGCTGTTTTAATGTATGTAAAACATAAAGAACACAGTTTAAATCTACTTGAAAACACAATGTCTTGCCCTGAAACACTGTTTAATCACTTACAATGCCTTGAAACGCTTGTTTCAATGTATGTAAAACATAAAGAACACAGTTACAATCTACTTATTGCAAACTATAGAACAGACTGTTTTCTCTTAAACTAATCTTTGAAAGTTTCTTCTTAACTTGCATGAGATATTAGTTGAGAACACAATGTTTGGCTCTAAAACAGAGTTTAAGGTACTTCCAATGCCTTGAAACGATGTTTCAGTGTATGTAAAACATAAAGAACACAGTTACAATCTACTTATTGCAAACTATAGAACAGATTGTTTTCTCTTAATCTGATCTTTGAAAGGAAAGTTTCTTCTTAACTTGCATGAGATATTAGTTGAGAACACAATGTTTGGCTCTAAAACAGAGTTTAAGGTACTTACAAAGTTTCGAAATTCTGTTTTAATGTATGTAAAACATAAAGAACACAGTTTAAATCTACTTGAAAACACAATGTCTTGCCCTGAAACACTGTTTAATCACTTACAATGCCTTGAAACGCTGTTTCAATGTATGTAAAACATAAAGAACACAGTTACAATCTACTTATTGCAAACTATAGAACACTGTTTTCTCTTAAACTAATCTTTGAAAGTTTCTTCTTAACTTGCATGAGATAGTAGTTGAGAAAACAATGTTTGGCTCTAAAACAGAGTTTAATGTACTTACAATGCTTCGAAATGCTGTTTTAATGTATGTAAAACATAAAGAACACAGTTTAAATCTACTTGAAAACACAATGTCTTGCCCTGAAACACTGTTTAATCACTTACAATGCCTTGAAACGCTGTTTCAATGTATGTAAAACATAAAGAACACAGTTACAATCTACTTATTGCAAACTATAGAACACTGTTTTCTCTTAAACTAATCTTTGAAAGTTTCTTCTTAACTTGCATGAGATAGTAGTTGAGAAAACAATGTTTGGCTCTAAAACAGAGTTTAATGTACTTACAATGCTTCGAAATGCTGTTTTAATGTATGTAAAACATAAAGAACACAGTTTAAATCTACTTGAAAACACAATGTCTTGCCCTGAAACACTGTTTAATCACTTACACTGCCTTGAAACGCTTGTTTCAATGTATGTAAAACATAAAGAACACAGTTACAATCTACTTATTGCAAACTATAGAACAGACTGTTTTCTCTTAAACTAATCTTTGAAAGTTTCTTCTTAACTTGCATGAGATATTAGTTGAGAACACAATGTTTGGCTCTAAAACAGAGTTTAAGGTACTTACAATGCTATGAAATGCTGTTTTAATGTATGTAAAACATAAAGAACACAGTTTAAATCTACTTGAAAACACAATGTCTTGCCCTGAAACACTGTTTAATCACTTACAATGCCTTGAAACGCTGTTTCAATGTATGTAAAACATAAAGAACACAGTTACAATCTACTTATTGCAAACTATAGAACACTGTTTTCTCTTAAACTAATCTTTGAAAGTTTCTTCTTAACTTGCATGAGATAGTAGTTGAGAAAACAATGTTTGGCTCTAAAACAGAGTTTAATGTACTTACAATGCTTCGAAATGCTGTTTTAATGTATGTAAAACATAAAGAACACAGTTTAAATCTACTTGAAAACACAATGTCTTGCCCTGAAACACTGTTTAATCACTTACAATGCCTTGAAACGCTGTTTCAATGTATGTAAAACATAAAGAACACAGTTACAATCTACTTATTGCAAACTATAGAACAGACTGTTTTCTCTTAAACTAATCTTTGAAAGTTTCTTCTTAACTTGCATGAGATATTAGTTGAGAACACAATGTTTGGCTCTAAAACAGAGTTTAAGGTACTTACAATGCCTTGAAACGATGTTTCAGTGTATGTAAAACATAAAGAACACAGTTACAATCTACTTATTGCAAACTATAGAACAGATTGTTTTCTCTTAATCTAATCTTTGAAAGGAAAGTTTCTTCTTAACTTGCATGAGATAGTAGTTGAGAACACAATGTTTGGCTCTAAAACAGAGTTTAAGGTACTTCCAATGCCTTGAAACGATGTTTCAGTGTATGTAAAACATAAAGAACACAGTTACAATCTACTTATTGCAAACTATAGAACAGATTGTTTTCTCTTAAACTAATCTTTGAAAGTTTCTTCTTAACTTGCATGAGATATTAGTTGAGAACACAATGTTTGGCTCTAAAACAGAGTTTAAGGTACTTACAAAGTTTCGAAATGCTGTTTTAATGTATGTAAAACATAAAGAACACAGTTTAAATCTACTTGAAAACACAATGTCTTGCCCTGAAACACTGTTTAATCACTTACAATGCCTTGAAACGCTGTTTCAATGTATGTAAAACATAAAGAACACAGTTACAATCTACTTATTGCAAACTATAGAACACTGTTTTCTCCTAAACTAATCTTTGAAAGTTTCTTCTTAACTTGCATGAGATAGTAGTTGAGAAAACAATGTTTGGCTCTAAAACAGAGTTTAATGTACTTACAATGCTTCGAAATGCTGTTTTAATGTATGTAAAACATAAAGAACACAGTTTAAATCTACTTGAAAACACAATGTCTTGCCCTGAAACACTGTTTAATCACTTACAATGCCTTGAAACGCTGTTTCAATGTATGTAAAACATAAAGAACACAGTTACAATCTACTTATTGCAAACTATAGAACACTGTTTTCTCTTAAACTAATCTTTGAAAGTTTCTTCTTAACTTGCATGAGATAGTAGTTGAGAAAACAATGTTTGGCTCTAAAACAGAGTTTAATGTACTTACAATGCTTCGAAATGCTGTTTTAATGTATGTAAAACATAAAGAACACAGTTTAAATCTACTTGAAAACACAATGTCTTGCCCTGAAACACTGTTTAATCACTTACAATGCCTTGAAACGCTGTTTCAATGTATGTAAAACATAAAGAACACAGTTACAATCTACTTATTGCAAACTATAGAACACTGTTTTCTCTTAAACTAATCTTTGAAAGTTTCTTCTTAACTTGCATGAGATAGTAGTTGAGAAAACAATGTTTGGCTCTAAAACAGAGTTTAATGTACTTACAATGCTTCGAAATGCTGTTTTAATGTATGTAAAACATAAAGAACACAGTTTAAATCTACTTGAAAACACAATGTCTTGCCCTGAAACACTGTTTAATCACTTACAATGCCTTGAAACGCTGTTTCAATGTATGTAAAACATAAAGAACACAGTTACAATCTACTTATTGCAAACTATAGAACAGACTGTTTTCTCTTAAACTAATCTTTGAAAGTTTCTTCTTAACTTGCATGAGATATTAGTTGAGAACACAATGTTTGGCTCTAAAACAGAGTTTAAGGTACTTACAATGCCTTGAAACGATGTTTCAGTGTATGTAAAACATAAAGAACACAGTTACAATCTACTTATTGCAAACTATAGAACAGATTGTTTTCTCTTAATCTAATCTTTGAAAGGAAAGTTTCTTCTTAACTTGCATGAGATAGTAGTTGAGAACACAATGTTTGGCTCTAAAACAGAGTTTAAGGTACTTACAATGCCTTGAAACGATGTTTCAGTGTATGTAAAACATAAAGAACACAGTTACAATCTACTTATTGCAAACTATAGAACAGATTGTTTTCTCTTAAACTAATCTTTGAAAGTTTCTTCTTAACTTGCATGAGATATTAGTTGAGAACACAATGTTTGGCTCTAAAACAGAGTTTAAGGTACTTACAAAGTTTCGAAATGCTGTTTTAATGTATGTAAAACATAAAGAACACAGTTTAAATCTACTTGAAAACACAATGTCTTGCCCTGAAACACTGTTTAATCCCTTACAATGCCTTGAAACGCTGTTTCAATGTATGTAAAACATAAAGAACACAGTTACAATCTACTTATTGCAAACTATAGAACACTGTTTTCTCTTAAACTAATCTTTGAAAGTTTCTTCTTAACTTGCATGAGATAGTAGTTGAGAAAACAATGTTTGGCTCTAAAACAGAGTTTAATGTACTTACAATGCTTCGAAATGCTGTTTTAATGTATGTAAAACATAAAGAACACAGTTTAAATCTACTTGAAAACACAATGTCTTGCCCTGAAACACTGTTTAATCACTTACAATGCCTTGAAACGCTGTTTCAATGTATGTAAAACATAAAGAACACAGTTACAATCTACTTATTGCAAACTATAGAACAGACTGTTTTCTCTTAATCTAATCTTTGAAAGGAAAGTTTCTTCTTAACTTGCATGAGATAGTAGTTGAGAACACAATGTTTGGCTCTAAAACAGAGTTTAAGGTACTTACAATGCCTTGAAACGATGTTTCAGTGTATGTAAAACATAAAGAACACAGTTACAATCTACTTATTGCAAACTATAGAACAGATTGTTTTCTCTTAAACTAATCTTTGAAAGTTTCTTCTTAACTTGCATGAGATATTAGTTGAGAACACAATGTTTGGCTCTAAAACAGAGTTTAAGGTACTTACCAAGTTTCGAAATGCTGTTTTAATGTATGTAAAACATAAATAACACAGTTTAAATCTACTTGAAAACACAATGTCTTGCCCTGAAACACTGTTTAATCACTTACAATGCCTTGAAACGCTGTTTCAATGTATGTAAAACATAAAGAACACAGTTACAATCTACTTATTGCAAACTATAGAACACTGTTTTCTCTTAAACTAATCTTTGAAAGTTTCTTCTTAACTTGCATGAGATAGTAGTTGAGAAAACAATGTTTGGCTCTAAAACAGAGTTTAAGGTACTTACAATGCCTTGAAACGATGTTTCAGTGTATGTAAAACATAAAGAACACAGTTACAATCTACTTATTGCAAACTATAGAACAGATTGTTTTCTCTTAATCTAATCTTTGAAAGGAAAGTTTCTTCTTAACTTGCATGAGATAGTAGTTGAGAACACAATGTTTGGCTCTAAAACAGAGTTTAAGGTACTTACAATGCCTTGAAACGATGTTTCAGTGTATGTAAAACATAAAGAACACAGTTACAATCTACTTATTGCAAACTATAGAACAGATTGTTTTCTCTTAAACTAATCTTTGAAAGTTTCTTCTTAACTTGCATGAGATATTAGTTGAGAACACAATGTTTGGCTCTAAAACAGAGTTTAAGGTACTTACAAAGTTTCGAAATGCTGTTTTAATGTATGTAAAACATAAAGAACACAGTTTAAATCTACTTGAAAACACAATGTCTTGCCCTGAAACACTGTTTAATCACTTACAATGCCTTGAAACGCTGTTTCAATGTATGTAAAACATAAAGAACACAGTTACAATCTACTTATTGCAAACTATAGAACACTGTTTTCTCTTAAACTAATCTTTGAAAGTTTCTTCTTAACTTGCATGAGATAGTAGTTGAGAAAACAATGTTTGGCTCTAAAACAGAGTTTAATGTACTTACAATGCTTCGAAATGCTGTTTTAATGTATGTAAAACATAAAGAACACAGTTTAAATCTACTTGAAAACACAATGTCTTGCCCTGAAACACTGTTTAATCACTTACAATGCCTTGAAACGCTGTTTCAATGTATGTAAAACATAAAGAACACAGTTACAATCTACTTATTGCAAACTATAGAACACTGTTTTCTCTTAAACTAATCTTTGAAAGTTTCTTCTTAACTTGCATGAGATAGTAGTTGAGAAAACAATGTTTGGCTCTAAAACAGAGTTTAATGTACTTACAATGCTTCGAAATGCTGTTTTAATGTATGTAAAACATAAAGAACACAGTTTAAATCTACTTGAAAACACAATGTCTTGCCCTGAAACACTGTTTAATCACTTACAATGCCTTGAAACGCTTGTTTCAATGTATGTAAAACATAAAGAACACAGTTACAATCTACTTATTGCAAACTATAGAACAGACTGTTTTCTCTTAAACTAATCTTTGAAAGTTTCTTCTTAACTTGCATGAGATATTAGTTGAGAACACAATGTTTGGCTCTAAAACAGAGTTTAAGGTACTTCCAATGCCTTGAAACGATGTTTCAGTGTATGTAAAACATAAAGAACACAGTTACAATCTACTTATTGCAAACTATAGAACAGATTGTTTTCTCTTAATCTAATCTTTGAAAGGAAAGTTTCTTCTTAACTTGCATGAGATAGTAGTTGAGAACACAATGTTTGGCTCTAAAACAGAGTTTAAGGTACTTCCAATGCCTTGAAACGATGTTTCAGTGTATGTAAAACATAAAGAACACAGTTACAATCTACTTATTGCAAACTATAGAACACTGTTTTCTCTTAAACTAATCTTTGAAAGTTTCTTCTTAACTTGCATGAGATATTAGTTGAGAACACAATGTTTGGCTCTAAAACAGAGTTTAAGGTACTTACAAAGTTTTGAAATGCTGTTTTAATGTATGTAAAACATAAAGAACACAGTTTAAATCTACTTGAAAACACAATGTCTTGCCCTGAAACACTGTTTAATCACTTACAATGCCTTGAAACGCTGTTTCAATGTATGTAAAACATAAAGAACACAGTTACAATCTACTTATTGCAAACTATAGAACACTGTTTTCTCTTAAACTAATTTTGAAAGTTTCTTCTTAACTTGCATGAGATAGTAGTTGAGAAAACAATGTTTGGCTCTAAAACAGAGTTTAATGTACTTACAATGCTTCGAAATGCTGTTTTAATGTATGTAAAACATAAAGAACACAGTTTAAATCTACTTGAAAACACAATGTCTTGCCCTGAAACACTGTTTAATCACTTACAATGCCTTGAAACGCTTGTTTCAATGTATGTAAAACATAAAGAACACAGTTACAATCTACTTATTGCAAACTATAGAACAGACTGTTTTCTCTTAAACTAATCTTTGAAAGTTTCTTCTTAACTTGCATGAGATATTAGTTGAGAACACAATGTTTGGCTCTAAAACAGAGTTTAAGGTACTTACAAAGGTTCGAAATAATGTTTTAATGTATGTAAAACATAAAGAACGCAGTTTAAATCTACTTGAAAACACATTGTCTTGCCCAGAAACACTGTTTAATCACTTACAATGCCTTGAAACGCTGTTTCAATATATGTAAAACATAAAGAACACAGTTACAATCTACTTATTGCAAACTATAGTACAGACTGTTTTCTCTTAAACTAATCTTTGAAAGTTTCTTCTTAACTTGCATGAGATAGTAGTTGAGAAAACAATGTTTGGCTCTAAAACAGAGTTTAAGGTACTTACAATGCTATGAAATGCTGTTTTAATGTATGTAAAACATAAAGAACACAGTTTAAATCTACTTGAAAACACAATGTCTTGCCCTGAAACACTGTTTAATCACTTACAATGCCTTGAAACGCTGTTTCAATGTATGTAAAACATAAAGAACACAGTTACAATCTACTTATTGCAAACTATAGAACAGACTGTTTTCTCTTAATCTAATCTTTGAAAGGAAAGTTTCTTCTTAACTTGCATGAGATAGTAGTTGAGAACACAATGTTTGGCTCTAAAACAGAGTTTAAGGTACTTACAATGCCTTGAAACGATGTTTCAGTGTATGTAAAACATAAAGAACACAGTTACAATCTACTTATTGCAAACTATAGAACAGATTGTTTTCTCTTAAACTAATCTTTGAAAGTTTCTTCTTAACTTGCATGAGATATTAGTTGAGAACACAATGTTTGGCTCTAAAACAGAGTTTAAGGTACTTACCAAGTTTCGAAATGCTGTTTTAATGTATGTAAAACATAAAGAACACAGTTTAAATCTACTTGAAAACACAATGTCTTGCCCTGAAACACTGTTTAATCACTTACAATGCCTTGAAACGCTGTTTCAATGTATGTAAAACATAAAGAACACAGTTACAATCTACTTATTGCAAACTATAGAACACTGTTTTCTCTTAAACTAATCTTTGAAAGTTTCTTCTTAACTTGCATGAGATAGTAGTTGAGAAAACAATGTTTGGCTCTAAAACAGAGTTTAATGTACTTACAATGCTTCGAAATGCTGTTTTAATGTATGTAAAACATAAAGAACACAGTTTAAATCTACTTGAAAACACAATGTCTTGCCCTGAAACACTGTTTAATCACTTACAATGCCTTGAAACGCTGTTTCAATGTATGTAAAACATAAAGAACACAGTTACAATCTACTTATTGCAAACTATAGAACACTGTTTTCTCTTAAACTAATCTTTGAAAGTTTCTTCTTAACTTGCATGAGATAGTAGTTGAGAAAACAATGTTTGGCTCTAAAACAGAGTTTAATGTACTTACAATGCTTCGAAATGCTGTTTTAATGTATGTAAAACATAAAGAACACAGTTTAAATCTACTTGAAAACACAATGTCTTGCCCTGAAACACTGTTTAATCACTTACAATGCCTTGAAACGCTTGTTTCAATGTATGTAAAACATAAAGAACACAGTTACAATCTACTTATTGCAAACTATAGAACAGACTGTTTTCTCTTAAACTAATCTTTGAAAGTTTCTTCTTAACTTGCATGAGATATTAGTTGAGAACACAATGTTTGGCTCTAAAACAGAGTTTAAGGTACTTCCAATGCCTTGAAACGATGTTTCAGTGTATGTAAAACATAAAGAACACAGTTACAATCTACTTATTGCAAACTATAGAACAGATTGTTTTCTCTTAATCTAATCTTTGAAAGGAAAGTTTCTTCTTAACTTGCATGAGATAGTAGTTGAGAACACAATGTTTGGCTCTAAAACAGAGTTTAAGGTACTTCCAATGCCTTGAAACGATGTTTCAGTGTATGTAAAACATAAAGAACACAGTTACAATCTACTTATTGCAAACTATAGAACACTGTTTTCTCTTAAACTAATCTTTGAAAGTTTCTTCTTAACTTGCATGAGATATTAGTTGAGAACACAATGTTTGGCTCTAAAACAGAGTTTAAGGTACTTACAAAGTTTTGAAATGCTCTTTTAATGTATGTAAAACATAAAGAACACAGTTTAAATCTACTTGAAAACACAATGTCTTGCCCTGAAACACTGTTTAATCACTTACAATGCCTTGAAACGCTGTTTCAATGTATGTAAAACATAAAGAACACAGTTACAATCTACTTATTGCAAACTATAGAACACTGTTTTCTCTTAAACTAATTTTGAAAGTTTCTTCTTAACTTGCATGAGATAGTAGTTGAGAAAACAATGTTTGGCTCTAAAACAGAGTTTAATGTACTTACAATGCTTCGAAATGCTGTTTTAATGTATGTAAAACATAAAGAACACAGTTTAAATCTACTTGAAAACACAATGTCTTGCCCTGAAACACTGTTTAATCACTTACAATGCCTTGAAACGCTTGTTTCAATGTATGTAAAACATAAAGAACACAGTTACAATCTACTTATTGCAAACTATAGAACAGACTGTTTTCTCTTAAACTAATCTTTGAAAGTTTCTTCTTAACTTGCATGAGATATTAGTTGAGAACACAATGTTTGGCTCTAAAACAGAGTTTAAGGTACTTACAAAGGTTCGAAATAATGTTTTAATGTATGTAAAACATAAAGAACGCAGTTTAAATCTACTTGAAAACACATTGTCTTGCCCAGAAACACTGTTTAATCACTTACAATGCCTTGAAACGCTGTTTCAATATATGTAAAACATAAAGAACACAGTTACAATCTACTTATTGCAAACTATAGTACAGACTGTTTTCTCTTAAACTAATCTTTGAAAGTTTCTTCTTAACTTGCATGAGATAGTAGTTGAGAAAACAATGTTTGGCTCTAAAACAGAGTTTAAGGTACTTACAATGCTATGAAATGCTGTTTTAATGTATGTAAAACATAAAGAACACAGTTTAAATCTACTTGAAAACACAATGTCTTGCCCTGAAACACTGTTTAATCACTTACAATGCCTTGAAACGCTGTTTCAATGTATGTAACACATAAAGAACACAGTTACAATCTACTTATTGCAAACTATAGAACAGACTGTTTTCTCTTAAACTAATCTTTGAAAGTTTCTTCTTAACTTGCATGAGATATTAGTTGAGACCACAATGTTTGGCTCTAAAACAGAGTTTAAGGTACTTACAAAGTTTCGAAATTCTGTTTTAATGTATGTAAAACATAAAGAACACAGTTTAAATCTACTTGAAAACACAATGTCTTGCCCTGAAACACTGTTTAATCACTTACAATGCCTTGAAACGCTGTTTCAATGTATGTAAAACATAAAGAACACAGTTACAATCTACTTATTGCAAACTATAGAACACTGTTTTCTCTTAAACTAATCTTTGAAAGTTTCTTCTTAACTTGCATGAGATAGTAGTTGAGAAAACAATGTTTGGCTCTAAAACAGAGTTTAATGTACTTACAATGCTTCGAAATGCTGTTTTAATGTATGTAAAACATAAAGAACACAGTTTAAATCTACTTGAAAACACAATGTCTTGCCCTGAAACACTGTTTAATCACTTACAATGCCTTGAAACGCTGTTTCAATGTATGTAAAACATAAAGAACACAGTTACAATCTACTTATTGCAAACTATAGAACACTGTTTTCTCTTAAACTAATCTTTGAAAGTTTCTTCTTAACTTGCATGAGATAGTAGTTGAGAAAACAATGTTTGGCTCTAAAACAGAGTTTAATGTACTTACAATGCTTCGAAATGCTGTTTTAATGTATGTAAAACATAAAGAACACAGTTTAAATCTACTTGAAAACACAATGTCTTGCCCTGAAACACTGTTTAATCACTTACAATGCCTTGAAACGCTGTTTCAATGTATGTAAAACATAAAGAACACAGTTACAATCTACTTATTGCAAACTATAGAACACTGTTTTCTCTTAAACTAATCTTTGAAAGTTTCTTCTTAACTTGCATGAGATAGTAGTTGAGAAAACAATGTTTGGCTCTAAAACAGAGTTTAATGTACTTACAATGCTTCGAAATGCTGTTTTAATGTATGTAAAACATAAAGAACACAGTTTAAATCTACTTGAAAACACAATGTCTTGCCCTGAAACACTGTTTAATCACTTACACTGCCTTGAAACGCTTGTTTCAATGTATGTAAAACATAAAGAACACAGTTACAATCTACTTATTGCAAACTATAGAACAGACTGTTTTCTCTTAAACTAATCTTTGAAAGTTTCTTCTTAACTTGCATGAGATATTAGTTGAGAACACAATGTTTGGCTCTAAAACAGAGTTTAAGGTACTTACAAAGGTTCGAAATAATGTTTTAATGTATGTAAAACATAAAGAACGCAGTTTAAATCTACTTGAAAACACATTGTCTTGCCCAGAAACACTGTTTAATCACTTACAATGCCTTGAAACGCTGTTTCAATATATGTAAAACATAAAGAACACAGTTACAATCTACTTATTGCAAACTATAGTACAGACTGTTTTCTCTTAAACTAATCTTTGAAAGTTTCTTCTTAACTTGCATGAGATAGTAGTTGAGAAAACAATGTTTGGCTCTAAAACAGAGTTTAAGGTACTTACAATGCTATGAAATGCTGTTTTAATGTATGTAAAACATAAAGAACACAGTTTAAATCTACTTGAAAACACAATGTCTTGCCCTGAAACACTGTTTAATCACTTACAATGCCTTGAAACGCTGTTTCAATGTATGTAAAACATAAAGAACACAGTTACAATCTACTTATTGCAAACTATAGAACACTGTTTTCTCTTAAACTAATCTTTGAAAGTTTCTTCTTAACTTGCATGAGATATTAGTTGAGAACACAATGTTTGGCTCTAAAACAGAGTTTAAGGTACTTACCAAGTTTCGAAATGCTGTTTTAATGTATGTAAAACATAAAGAACACAGTTTAAATCTACTTGAAAACACAATGTCTTGCCCTGAAACACTGTTTAATCACTTACAATGCCTTGAAACGCTGTTTCAATGTATGTAAAACATAAAGAACACAATTACAATCTACTTATTGCAAACTATAGAACACTGTTTTCTCTTAAACTAATCTTTGAAAGTTTCTTCTTAACTTGCATGAGATAGTAGTTGAGAAAACAATGTTTGGCTCTAAAACAGAGTTTAATGTACTTACAATGCTTCGAAATGCTGTTTTAATGTATGTAAAACATAAAGAACACAGTTTAAATCTACTTGAAAACACAATGTCTTGCCCTGAAACACTGTTTAATCACTTACAATGCCTTGAAACGCTGTTTCAATGTATGTAAAACATAAAGAACACAGTTACAATCTACTTATTGCAAACTATAGAACACTGTTTTCTCTTAAACTAATCTTTGAAAGTTTCTTCTTAACTTGCATGAGATAGTAGTTGAGAAAACAATGTTTGGCTCTAAAACAGAGTTTAATGTACTTACAATGCTTCGAAATGCTGTTTTAATGTATGTAAAACATAAAGAACACAGTTTAAATCTACTTGAAAACACAATGTCTTGCCCTGAAACACTGTTTAATCACTTACAATGCCTTGAAACGCTTGTTTCAATGTATGTAAAACATAAAGAACACAGTTACAATCTACTTATTGCAAACTATAGAACAGACTGTTTTCTCTTAAACTAATCTTTGAAAGTTTCTTCTTAACTTGCATGAGATATTAGTTGAGAACACAATGTTTGGCTCTAAAACAGAGTTTAAGGTACTTCCAATGCCTTGAAACGATGTTTCAGTGTATGTAAAACATAAAGAACACAGTTACAATCTACTTATTGCAAACTATAGAACAGATTGTTTTCTCTTAATCTAATCTTTGAAAGGAAAGTTTCTTCTTAACTTGCATGAGATAGTAGTTGAGAACACAATGTTTGGCTCTAAAACAGAGTTTAAGGTACTTACAATGCCTTGAAACGATGTTTCAGTGTATGTAAAACATAAAGAACACAGTTACAATCTACTTATTGCAAACTATAGAACACTGTTTTCTCTTAAACTAATCTTTGAAAGTTTCTTCTTAACTTGCATGAGATATTAGTTGAGAACACAATGTTTGGCTCTAAAACAGAGTTTAAGGTACTTACAAAGTTTTGAAATGCTGTTTTAATGTATGTAAAACATAAAGAACACAGTTTAAATCTACTTGAAAACACAATGTCTTGCCCTGAAACACTGTTTAATCACTTACAATGCCTTGAAACGCTGTTTCAATGTATGTAAAACATAAAGAACACAGTTACAATCTACTTATTGCAAACTATAGAACACTGTTTTCTCTTAAACTAATTTTGAAAGTTTCTTCTTAACTTGCATGAGATATTAGTTGAGAACACAATGTTTGGCTCTAAAACAGAGTTTAAGGTACTTACAAAGGTTCGAAATAATGTTTTAATGTATGTAAAACATAAAGAACGCAGTTTAAATCTACTTGAAAACACATTGTCTTGCCCAGAAACACTGTTTAATCACTTACAATGCCTTGAAACGCTGTTTCAATATATGTAAAACATAAAGAACACAGTTACAATCTACTTATTGCAAACTATAGTACAGACTGTTTTCTCTTAAACTAATCTTTGAAAGTTTCTTCTTAACTTGCATGAGATAGTAGTTGAGAAAACAATGTTTGGCTCTAAAACAGAGTTTAATGTACTTACAATGCTTCGAAATGCTGTTTTAATGTATGTAAAACATAAAGAACACAGTTTAAATCTACTTGAAAACACAATGTCTTGCCCTGAAACACTGTTTAATCACTTACAATGCCTTGAAACGCTGTTTCAATGTATGTAAAACATAAAGAACACAGTTACAATCTACTTATTGCAAACTATAGAACACTGTTTTCTCTTAAACTAATCTTTGAAAGTTTCTTCTTAACTTGCATGAGATAGTAGTTGAGAAAACAATGTTTGGCTCTAAAACAGAGTTTAATGTACTTACAATGCTTCGAAATGCTGTTTTAATGTATGTAAAACATAAAGAACACAGTTTAAATCTACTTGAAAACACAATGTCTTGCCCTGAAACACTGTTTAATCACTTACAATGCCTTGAAACGCTGTTTCAATGTATGTAAAACATAAAGAACACAGTTACAATCTACTTATTGCAAACTATAGAACACTGTTTTCTCTTAAACTAATCTTTGAAAGTTTCTTCTTAACTTGCATGAGATAGTAGTTGAGAAAACAATGTTTGGCTCTAAAACAGAGTTTAATGTACTTACAATGCTTCGAAATGCTGTTTTAATGTATGTAAAACATAAAGAACACAGTTTAAATCTACTTGAAAACACAATGTCTTGCCCTGAAACACTGTTTAATCACTTACACTGCCTTGAAACGCTTGTTTCAATGTATGTAAAACATAAAGAACACAGTTACAATCTACTTATTGCAAACTATAGAACAGACTGTTTTCTCTTAAACTAATCTTTGAAAGTTTCTTCTTAACTTGCATGAGATATTAGTTGAGAACACAATGTTTGGCTCTAAAACAGAGTTTAAGGTACTTACAAAGGTTCGAAATAATGTTTTAATGTATGTAAAACATAAAGAACGCAGTTTAAATCTACTTGAAAACACATTGTCTTGCCCAGAAACACTGTTTAATCACTTACAATGCCTTGAAACGCTGTTTCAATATATGTAAAACATAAAGAACACAGTTACAATCTACTTATTGCAAACTATAGTACAGACTGTTTTCTCTTAAACTAATCTTTGAAAGTTTCTTCTTAACTTGCATGAGATAGTAGTTGAGAAAACAATGTTTGGCTCTAAAACAGAGTTTAAGGTACTTACAATGCTATGAAATGCTGTTTTAATGTATGTAAAACATAAAGAACACAGTTTAAATCTACTTGAAAACACAATGTCTTGCCCTGAAACACTGTTTAATCACTTACAATGCCTTGAAACGCTGTTTCAATGTATGTAAAACATAAAGAACACAGTTACAATCTACTTATTGCAAACTATAGAACACTGTTTTCTCTTAAACTAATCTTTGAAAGTTTCTTCTTAACTTGCATGAGATATTAGTTGAGAACACAATGTTTGGCTCTAAAACAGAGTTTAAGGTACTTACCAAGTTTCGAAATGCTGTTTTAATGTATGTAAAACATAAAGAACACAGTTTAAATCTACTTGAAAACACAATGTCTTGCCCTGAAACACTGTTTAATCACTTACAATGCCTTGAAACGCTGTTTCAATGTATGTAAAACATAAAGAACACAATTACAATCTACTTATTGCAAACTATAGAACACTGTTTTCTCTTAAACTAATCTTTGAAAGTTTCTTCTTAACTTGCATGAGATAGTAGTTGAGAAAACAATGTTTGGCTCTAAAACAGAGTTTAATGTACTTACAATGCTTCGAAATGCTGTTTTAATGTATGTAAAACATAAAGAACACAGTTTAAATCTACTTGAAAACACAATGTCTTGCCCTGAAACACTGTTTAATCACTTACAATGCCTTGAAACGCTGTTTCAATGTATGTAAAACATAAAGAACACAGTTACAATCTACTTATTGCAAACTATAGAACACTGTTTTCTCTTAAACTAATCTTTGAAAGTTTCTTCTTAACTTGCATGAGATAGTAGTTGAGAAAACAATGTTTGGCTCTAAAACAGAGTTTAATGTACTTACAATGCTTCGAAATGCTGTTTTAATGTATGTAAAACATAAAGAACACAGTTTAAATCTACTTGAAAACACAATGTCTTGCCCTGAAACACTGTTTAATCACTTACAATGCCTTGAAACGCTTGTTTCAATGTATGTAAAACATAAAGAACACAGTTACAATCTACTTATTGCAAACTATAGAACAGACTGTTTTCTCTTAAACTAATCTTTGAAAGTTTCTTCTTAACTTGCATGAGATATTAGTTGAGAACACAATGTTTGGCTCTAAAACAGAGTTTAAGGTACTTCCAATGCCTTGAAACGATGTTTCAGTGTATGTAAAACATAAAGAACACAGTTACAATCTACTTATTGCAAACTATAGAACAGATTGTTTTCTCTTAATCTAATCTTTGAAAGGAAAGTTTCTTCTTAACTTGCATGAGATAGTAGTTGAGAACACAATGTTTGGCTCTAAAACAGAGTTTAAGGTACTTACAATGCCTTGAAACGATGTTTCAGTGTATGTAAAACATAAAGAACACAGTTACAATCTACTTATTGCAAACTATAGAACACTGTTTTCTCTTAAACTAATCTTTGAAAGTTTCTTCTTAACTTGCATGAGATATTAGTTGAGAACACAATGTTTGGCTCTAAAACAGAGTTTAAGGTACTTACAAAGTTTTGAAATGCTGTTTTAATGTATGTAAAACATAAAGAACACAGTTTAAATCTACTTGAAAACACAATGTCTTGCCCTGAAACACTGTTTAATCACTTACAATGCCTTGAAACGCTGTTTCAATGTATGTAAAACATAAAGAACACAGTTACAATCTACTTATTGCAAACTATAGAACACTGTTTTCTCTTAAACTAATTTTGAAAGTTTCTTCTTAACTTGCATGAGATATTAGTTGAGAACACAATGTTTGGCTCTAAAACAGAGTTTAAGGTACTTACAAAGGTTCGAAATAATGTTTTAATGTATGTAAAACATAAAGAACGCAGTTTAAATCTACTTGAAAACACATTGTCTTGCCCAGAAACACTGTTTAATCACTTACAATGCCTTGAAACGCTGTTTCAATATATGTAAAACATAAAGAACACAGTTACAATCTACTTATTGCAAACTATAGTACAGACTGTTTTCTCTTAAACTAATCTTTGAAAGTTTCTTCTTAACTTGCATGAGATAGTAGTTGAGAAAACAATGTTTGGCTCTAAAACAGAGTTTAAGGTACTTACAATGCTATGAAATGCTGTTTTAATGTATGTAAAACATAAAGAACACAGTTTAAATCTACTTGAAAACACAATGTCTTGCCCTGAAACACTGTTTAATCACTTACAATGCCTTGAAACGCTGTTTCAATGTATGTAACACATAAAGAACACAGTTACAATCTACTTATTGCAAACTATAGAACAGACTGTTTTCTCTTAAACTAATCTTTGAAAGTTTCTTCTTAACTTGCATGAGATATTAGTTGAGAACACAATGTTTGGCTCTAAAACAGAGTTTAAGGTACTTACAAAGTTTCGAAATTCTGTTTTAATGTATGTAAAACATAAAGAACACAGTTTAAATCTACTTGAAAACACAATGTCTTGCCCTGAAACACTGTTTAATCACTTACAATGCCTTGAAACGCTGTTTCAATGTATGTAAAACATAAAGAACACAGTTACAATCTACTTATTGCAAACTATAGAACACTGTTTTCTCTTAAACTAATCTTTGAAAGTTTCTTCTTAACTTGCATGAGATAGTAGTTGAGAAAACAATGTTTGGCTCTAAAACAG
Organism: Electrophorus electricus; assembly: GCF_041902795.1. Classification (NCBI taxonomy): domain Eukaryota; kingdom Metazoa; phylum Chordata; class Actinopteri; order Gymnotiformes; family Gymnotidae; genus Electrophorus; species Electrophorus electricus. Next base: position 18,047,932 of record NC_137499.1, read on the forward strand.
AGTTTAATGTACTTACAATGCTTCGAAATGCTGTTTTAATGTATGTAAAACATAAAGAACACAGTTTAAATCTACTTGAAAACACAATGTCTTGCCCTGAAACACTGTTTAATCACTTACAATGCCTTGAAACGCTGTTTCAATGTATGTAAAACATAAAGAACACAGTTACAATCTACTTATTGCAAACTATAGAACACTGTTTTCTCTTAAACTAATCTTTGAAAGTTTCTTCTTAACTTGCATGAGATAGTAGTTGAGAAAACAATGTTTGGCTCTAAAACAGAGTTTAATGTACTTACAATGCTTCGAAATGCTGTTTTAATGTATGTAAAACATAAAGAACACAGTTTAAATCTACTTGAAAACACAATGTCTTGCCCTGAAACACTGTTTAATCACTTACACTGCCTTGAAACGCTTGTTTCAATGTATGTAAAACATAAAGAACACAGTTACAATCTACTTATTGCAAACTATAGAACAGACTGTTTTCTCTTAAACTAATCTTTGAAAGTTTCTTCTTAACTTGCATGAGATATTAGTTGAGAACACAATGTTTGGCTCTAAAACAGAGTTTAAGGTACTTACAAAGGTTCGAAATAATGTTTTAATGTATGTAAAACATAAAGAACGCAGTTTAAATCTACTTGAAAACACATTGTCTTGCCCAGAAACACTGTTTAATCACTTACAATGCCTTGAAACGCTGTTTCAATATATGTAAAACATAAAGAACACAGTTACAATCTACTTATTGCAAACTATAGTACAGACTGTTTTCTCTTAAACTAATCTTTGAAAGTTTCTTCTTAACTTGCATGAGATAGTAGTTGAGAAAACAATGTTTGGCTCTAAAACAGAGTTTAAGGTACTTACAATGCTATGAAATGCTGTTTTAATGTATGTAAAACATAAAGAACACAGTTTAAATCTACTTGAAAACACAATGTCTTGCCCTGAAACACTGTTTAATCACTTACAATGCCTTGAAACGCTGTTTCAATGTATGTAAAACATAAAGAACACAGTTACAATCTACTTATTGCAAACTATAGAACACTGTTTTCTCTTAAACTAATCTTTGAAAGTTTCTTCTTAACTTGCATGAGATATTAGTTGAGAACACAATGTTTGGCTCTAAAACAGAGTTTAAGGTACTTACCAAGTTTCGAAATGCTGTTTTAATGTATGTAAAACATAAAGAACACAGTTTAAATCTACTTGAAAACACAATGTCTTGCCCTGAAACACTGTTTAATCACTTACAATGCCTTGAAACGCTGTTTCAATGTATGTAAAACATAAAGAACACAGTTACAATCTACTTATTGCAAACTATAGAACACTGTTTTCTCTTAAACTAATCTTTGAAAGTTTCTTCTTAACTTGCATGAGATAGTAGTTGAGAAAACAATGTTTGGCTCTAAAACAGAGTTTAATGTACTTACAATGCTTCGAAATGCTGTTTTAATGTATGTAAAACATAAAGAACACAGTTTAAATCTACTTGAAAACACAATGTCTTGCCCTGAAACACTGTTTAATCACTTACAATGCCTTGAAACGCTGTTTCAATGTATGTAAAACATAAAGAACACAGTTACAATCTACTTATTGCAAACTATAGAACACTGTTTTCTCTTAAACTAATCTTTGAAAGTTTCTTCTTAACTTGCATGAGATAGTAGTTGAGAAAACAATGTTTGGCTCTAAAACAGAGTTTAATGTACTTACAATGCTTCGAAATGCTGTTTTAATGTATGTAAAACATAAAGAACACAGTTTAAATCTACTTGAAAACACAATGTCTTGCCCTGAAACACTGTTTAATCACTTACAATGCCTTGAAACGCTTGTTTCAATGTATGTAAAACATAAAGAACACAGTTACAATCTACTTATTGCAAACTATAGAACAGACTGTTTTCTCTTAAACTAATCTTTGAAAGTTTCTTCTTAACTTGCATGAGATATTAGTTGAGAACACAATGTTTGGCTCTAAAACAGAGTTTAAGGTACTTCCAATGCCTTGAAACGATGTTTCAGTGTATGTAAAACATAAAGAACACAGTTACAATCTACTTATTGCAAACTATAGAACAGACTGTTTTCTCTTAAACTAATCTTTGAAAGTTTCTTCTTAACTTGCATGAGATATTAGTTGAGAACACAATGTTTGGCTCTAAAACAGAGTTTAAGGTACTTACAAAGTTTCGAAATTCTGTTTTAATGTATGTAAAACATAAAGAACACAGTTTAAATCTACTTGAAAACACAATGCCTTGCCCTGAAACACTGTTTAATCACTTACAATGCCTTGAAACGCTGTTTCAATGTATGTAAAACATAAAGAACACAGTTACAATCTACTTATTGCAAACTATAGAACAGATTGTTTTCTCTTAATCTAATCTTTGAAAGGAAAGTTTCTTCTTAACTTGCATGAGATAGTAGTTGAGAACACAATGTTTGGCTCTAAAACAGAGTTTAAGGTACTTACAATGCCTTGAAACGATGTTTCAGTGTATGTAAAACATAAAGAACACAGTTACAATCTACTTATTGCAAACTATAGAACACTGTTTTCTCTTAAACTAATCTTTGAAAGTTTCTTCTTAACTTGCATGAGATATTAGTTGAGAACACAATGTTTGGCTCTAAAACAGAGTTTAAGGTACTTACAAAGTTTTGAAATGCTGTTTTAATGTATGTAAAACATAAAGAACACAGTTTAAATCTACTTGAAAACACAATGTCTTGCCCTGAAACACTGTTTAATCACTTACAATGCCTTGAAACGCTGTTTCAATGTATGTAAAACATAAAGAACACAGTTACAATCTACTTATTGCAAACTATAGAACACTGTTTTCTCTTAAACTAATTTTGAAAGTTTCTTCTTAACTTGCATGAGATAGTAGTTGAGAAAACAATGTTTGGCTCTAAAACAGAGTTTAATGTACTTACAATGCTTCGAAATGCTGTTTTAATGTATGTAAAACATAAAGAACACAGTTTAAATCTACTTGAAAACACAATGTCTTGCCCTGAAACACTGTTTAATCACTTACAATGCCTTGAAACGCTTGTTTCAATGTATGTAAAACATAAAGAACACAGTTACAATCTACTTATTGCAAACTATAGAACAGACTGTTTTCTCTTAAACTAATCTTTGAAAGTTTCTTCTTAACTTGCAAGAGATATTAGTTGAGAACACAATGTTTGGCTCTAAAACAGAGTTTAAGGTACTTACAAAGGTTCGAAATAATGTTTTAATGTATGTAAAACATAAAGAACGCAGTTTAAATCTACTTGAAAACACATTGTCTTGCCCAGAAACACTGTTTAATCACTTACAATGCCTTGAAACGCTGTTTCAATATATGTAAAACATAAAGAACACAGTTACAATCTACTTATTGCAAACTATAGTACAGACTGTTTTCTCTTAAACTAATCTTTGAAAGTTTCTTCTTAACTTGCATGAGATAGTAGTTGAGAAAACAATGTTTGGCTCTAAAACAGAGTTTAAGGTACTTACAATGCTATGAAATGCTTTTTTAATGTATGTAAAACATAAAGAACACAGTTTAAATCTACTTGAAAACACAATGTCTTGCCCTGAAACACTGTTTAATCACTTACAATGCCTTGAAACGCTGTTTCAATGTATGTAAAACATAAAGAACACAGTTACAATCTACTTATTGCAAACTATAGAACACTGTTTTCTCTTAAACTAATCTTTGAAAGTTTCTTCTTAACTTGCATGAGATAGTAGTTGAGAAAACAATGTTTGGCTCTAAAACAGAGTTTAATGTACTTACAATGCTTCGAAATGCTGTTTTAATGTATGTAAAACATAAAGAACACAGTTTAAATCTACTTGAAAACACAATGTCTTGCCCTGAAACACTGTTTAATCACTTACAATGCCTTGAAACGCTTGTTTCAATGTATGTAAAACATAAAGAACACAGTTACAATCTACTTATTGCAAACTATAGAACACTGTTTTCTCTTAAACTAATCTTTGAAAGTTTCTTCTTAACTTGCATGAGATAGTAGTTGAGAAAACAATGTTTGGCTCTAAAACAGAGTTTAATGTACTTACAATGCTTCGAAATGCTGTTTTAATGTATGTAAAACATAAAGAACACAGTTTAAATCTACTTGAAAACACAATGTCTTGCCCTGAAACACTGTTTAATCACTTACAATGCCTTGAAACGCTGTTTCAATGTATGTAAAACATAAAGAACACAGTTACAATCTACTTATTGCAAACTATAGAACACTGTTTTCTCTTAAACTAATCTTTGAAAGTTTCTTCTTAACTTGCATGAGATAGTAGTTGAGAAAACAATGTTTGGCTCTAAAACAGAGTTTAATGTACTTACAATGCTTCGAAATGCTGTTTTAATGTATGTAAAACATAAAGAACACAGTTTAAATCTACTTGAAAACACAATGTCTTGCCCTGAAACACTGTTTAATCACTTACAATGCCTTGAAACGCTTGTTTCAATGTATGTAAAACATAAAGAACAGTTACAATCTACTTATTGCAAACTATAGAACAGACTGTTTTCTCTTAAACTAATCTTTGAAAGTTTCTTCTTAACTTGCATGAGATATTAGTTGAGAACACAATGTTTGGCTCTAAAACAGAGTTTAAGGTACTTCCAATGCCTTGAAACGATGTTTCAGTGTATGTAAAACATAAAGAACACAGTTACAATCTACTTATTGCAAACTATAGAACAGATTGTTTTCTCTTAATCTAATCTTTGAAAGGAAAGTTTCTTCTTAACTTGCATGAGATAGTAGTTGAGAACACAATGTTTGGCTCTAAAACAGAGTTTAAGGTACTTACAATGCCTTGAAACGATGTTTCAGTGTATGTAAAACATAAAGAACACAGTTACAATCTACTTATTGCAAACTATAGAACACTGTTTTCTCTTAAACTAATCTTTGAAAGTTTCTTCTTAACTTGCATGAGATATTAGTTGAGAACACAATGTTTGGCTCTAAAACAGAGTTTAAGGTACTTACAAAGTTTTGAAATGCTGTTTTAATGTATGTAAAACATAAAGAACACAGTTTAAATCTACTTGAAAACACAATGTCTTGCCCTGAAACACTGTTTAATCACTTACAATGCCTTGAAACGCTGTTTCAATGTATGTAAAACATAAAGAACACAGTTACAATCTACTTATTGCAAACTATAGAACACTGTTTTCTCTTAAACTAATTTTGAAAGTTTCTTCTTAACTTGCATGAGATAGTAGTTGAGAAAACAATGTTTGGCTCTAAAACAGAGTTTAATGTACTTACAATGCTTCGAAATGCTGTTTTAATGTATGTAAAACATAAAGAACACAGTTTAAATCTACTTGAAAACACAATGTCTTGCCCTGAAACACTGTTTAATCACTTACAATGCCTTGAAACGCTTGTTTCAATGTATGTAAAACATAAAGAACACAGTTACAATCTACTTATTGCAAACTATAGAACAGACTGTTTTCTCTTAAACTAATCTTTGAAAGTTTCTTCTTAACTTGCATGAGATATTAGTTGAGAACACAATGTTTGGCTCTAAAACAGAGTTTAAGGTACTTACAAAGTTTCGAAATTCTGTTTTAATGTATGTAAAACATAAAGAACACAGTTTAAATCTACTTGAAAACACAATGTCTTGCCCTGAAACACTGTTTAATCACTTACAATGCCTTGAAACGCTGTTTCAATGTATGTAAAACATAAAGAACACAGTTACAATCTACTTATTGCAAACTATAGAACAGATTGTTTTCTCTTAATCTAATCTTTGAAAGGAAAGTTTCTTCTTAACTTGCATGAGATAGTAGTTGAGAACACAATGTTTGGCTCTAAAACAGAGTTTAAGGTACTTACAATGCCTTGAAACGATGTTTCAGTGTATGTAAAACATAAAGAACACAGTTACAATCTACTTATTGCAAACTATAGAACACTGTTTTCTCTTAAACTAATCTTTGAAAGTTTCTTCTTAACTTGCATGAGATATTAGTTGAGAACACAATGTTTGGCTCTAAAACAGAGTTTAAGGTACTTACAAAGTTTTGAAATGCTGTTTTAATGTATGTAAAACATAAAGAACACAGTTTAAATCTACTTGAAAACACAATGTCTTGCCCTGAAACACTGTTTAATCACTTACAATGCCTTGAAACGCTGTTTCAATGTATGTAAAACATAAAGAACACAGTTACAATCTACTTATTGCAAACTATAGAACACTGTTTTCTCTTAAACTAATTTTGAAAGTTTCTTCTTAACTTGCATGAGATAGTAGTTGAGAAAACAATGTTTGGCTCTAAAACAGAGTTTAATGTACTTACAATGCTTCGAAATGCTGTTTTAATGTATGTAAAACATAAAGAACACAGTTTAAATCTACTTGAAAACACAATGTCTTGCCCTGAAACACTGTTTAATCACTTACAATGCCTTGAAACGCTTGTTTCAATGTATGTAAAACATAAAGAACACAGTTACAATCTACTTATTGCAAACTATAGAACAGACTGTTTTCTCTTAAACTAATCTTTGAAAGTTTCTTCTTAACTTGCAAGAGATATTAGTTGAGAACACAATGTTTGGCTCTAAAACAGAGTTTAAGGTACTTACAAAGGTTCGAAATAATGTTTTAATGTATGTAAAACATAAAGAACGCAGTTTAAATCTACTTGAAAACACATTGTCTTGCCCAGAAACACTGTTTAATCACTTACAATGCCTTGAAACGCTGTTTCAATGTATGTAAAACATAAAGAACACAGTTACAATCTACTTATTGCAAACTATAGAACACTGTTTTCTCTTAAACTAATCTTTGAAAGTTTCTTCTTAACTTGCATGAGATAGTAGTTGAGAAAACAATGTTTGGCTCTAAAACAGAGTTTAATGTACTTACAATGCTTCGAAATGCTGTTTTAATGTATGTAAAACATAAAGAACACAGTTTAAATCTACTTGAAAACACAATGTCTTGCCCTGAAACACTGTTTAATCACTTACAATGCCTTGAAACGCTGTTTCAATGTATGTAAAACATAAAGAACACAGTTACAATCTACTTATTGCAAACTATAGAACACTGTTTTCTCTTAAACTAATCTTTGAAAGTTTCTTCTTAACTTGCATGAGATAGTAGTTGAGAAAACAATGTTTGGCTCTAAAACAGAGTTTAATGTACTTACAATGCTTCGAAATGCTGTTTTAATGTATGTAAAACATAAAGAACACAGTTTAAATCTACTTGAAAACACAATGTCTTGCCCTGAAACACTGTTTAATCACTTACAATGCCTTGAAACGCTTGTTTCAATGTATGTAAAACATAAAGAACACAGTTACAATCTACTTATTGCAAACTATAGAACAGACTGTTTTCTCTTAAACTAATCTTTGAAAGTTTCTTCTTAACTTGCATGAGATATTAGTTGAGAACACAATGTTTGGCTCTAAAACAGAGTTTAAGGTACTTCCAATGCCTTGAAACGATGTTTCAGTGTATGTAAAACATAAAGAACACAGTTACAATCTACTTATTGCAAACTATAGAACAGATTGTTTTCTCTTAATCTAATCTTTGAAAGGAAAGTTTCTTCTTAACTTGCATGAGATAGTAGTTGAGAACACAATGTTTGGCTCTAAAACAGAGTTTAAGGTACTTACAATGCCTTGAAACGATGTTTCAGTGTATGTAAAACATAAAGAACACAGTTACAATCTACTTATTGCAAACTATAGAACAGATTGTTTTCTCTTAAACTAATCTTTGAAAGTTTCTTCTTAACTTGCATGAGATATTAGTTGAGAACACAATGTTTGGCTCTAAAACAGAGTTTAAGGTACTTACAAAGTTTCGAAATGCTGTTTTAATGTATGTAAAACATAAAGAACACAGTTTAAATCTACTTGAAAACACAATGTCTTGCCCTGAAACACTGTTTAATCACTTACAATGCCTTGAAACGCTGTTTCAATGTATGTAAAACATAAAGAACACAGTTACAATCTACTTATTGCAAACTATAGAACACTGTTTTCTCTTAAACTAATTTTGAAAGTTTCTTCTTAACTTGCATGAGATAGTAGTTGAGAAAACAATGTTTGGCTCTAAAACAGAGTTTAATGTACTTACAATGCTTCGAAATGCTGTTTTAATGTATGTAAAACATAAAGAACACAGTTTAAATCTACTTGAAAACACAATGTCTTGCCCTGAAACACTGTTTAATCACTTACAATGCCTTGAAAAGCTTGTTTCAATGTATGTAAAACATAAAGAACACAGTTACAATCTACTTATTGCAAACTATAGAACAGACTGTTTTCTCTTAAACTAATCTTTGAAAGTTTCTTCTTAACTTGCATGAGATATTAGTTGAGAACACAATGTTTGGCTCTAAAACAGAGTTTAAGGTACTTACAAAGGTTCGAAATAATGTTTTAATGTATGTAAAACATAAAGAACGCAGTTTAAATCTACTTGAAAACACATTGTCTTGCCCAGAAACACTGTTTAATCACTTACAATGCCTTGAAACGCTGTTTCAATATATGTAAAACATAAAGAACACAGTTACAATCTACTTATTGCAAACTATAGTACAGACTGTTTTCTCTTAAACTAATCTTTGAAAGTTTCTTCTTAACTTGCATGAGATAGTAGTTGAGAAAACAATGTTTGGCTCTAAAACAGAGTTTAAGGTACTTACAATGCTATGAAATGCTGTTTTAATGTATGTAAAACATAAAGAACACAGTTTAAATCTACTTGAAAACACAATGTCTTGCCCTGAAACACTGTTTAATCACTTACAATGCCTTGAAACGCTGTTTCAATGTATGTAAAACATAAAGAACACAGTTACAATCTACTTATTGCAAACTATAGAACAGATTGTTTTCTCTTAATCTAATCTTTGAAAGGAAAGTTTCTTCTTAACTTGCATGAGATAGTAGTTGAGAACACAATGTTTGGCTCTAAAACAGAGTTTAAGGTACTTACAATGCCTTGAAACGATGTTTCAGTGTATGTAAAACATAAAGAACACAGTTACAATCTACTTATTGCAAACTATAGAACACTGTTTTCTCTTAAACTAATCTTTGAAAGTTTCTTCTTAACTTGCATGAGATATTAGTTGAGAACACAATGTTTGGCTCTAAAACAGAGTTTAAGGTACTTACAAAGTTTTGAAATGCTGTTTTAATGTATGTAAAACATAAAGAACACAGTTTAAATCTACTTGAAAACACAATGTCTTGCCCTGAAACACTGTTTAATCACTTACAATGCCTTGAAACGCTGTTTCAATGTATGTAAAACATAAAGAACACAGTTACAATCTACTTATTGCAAACTATAGAACACTGTTTTCTCTTAAACTAATTTTGAAAGTTTCTTCTTAACTTGCATGAGATAGTAGTTGAGAAAACAATGTTTGGCTCTAAAACAGAGTTTAATGTACTTACAATGCTTCGAAATGCTGTTTTAATGTATGTAAAACATAAAGAACACAGTTTAAATCTACTTGAAAACACAATGTCTTGCCCTGAAACACTGTTTAATCACTTACAATGCCTTGAAACGCTTGTTTCAATGTATGTAAAACATAAAGAACAGTTACAATCTACTTATTGCAAACTATAGAACAGACTGTTTTCTCTTAAACTAATCTTTGAAAGTTTCTTCTTAACTTGCATGAGATATTAGTTGAGAACACAATGTTTGGCTCTAAAACAGAGTTTAAGGTACTTCCAATGCCTTGAAACGATGTTTCAGTGTATGTAAAACATAAAGAACACAGTTACAATCTACTTATTGCAAACTATAGAACAGATTGTTTTCTCTTAATCTAATCTTTGAAAGGAAAGTTTCTTCTTAACTTGCATGAGATAGTAGTTGAGAACACAATGTTTGGCTCTAAAACAGAGTTTAAGGTACTTACAATGCCTTGAAACGATGTTTCAGTGTATGTAAAACATAAAGAACACAGTTACAATCTACTTATTGCAAACTATAGAACACTGTTTTCTCTTAAACTAATCTTTGAAAGTTTCTTCTTAACTTGCATGAGATATTAGTTGAGAACACAATGTTTGGCTCTAAAACAGAGTTTAAGGTACTTACAAAGTTTTGAAATGCTGTTTTAATGTATGTAAAACATAAAGAACACAGTTTAAATCTACTTGAAAACACAATGTCTTGCCCTGAAACACTGTTTAATCACTTACAATGCCTTGAAACGCTGTTTCAATGTATGTAAAACATAAAGAACACAGTTACAATCTACTTATTGCAAACTATAGAACACTGTTTTCTCTTAAACTAATTTTGAAAGTTTCTTCTTAACTTGCATGAGATAGTAGTTGAGAAAACAATGTTTGGCTCTAAAACAGAGTTTAATGTACTTACAATGCTTCGAAATGCTGTTTTAATGTATGTAAAACATAAAGAACACAGTTTAAATCTACTTGAAAACACAATGTCTTGCCCTGAAACACTGTTTAATCACTTACAATGCCTTGAAACGCTTGTTTCAATGTATGTAAAACATAAAGAACACAGTTACAATCTACTTATTGCAAACTATAGAACAGACTGTTTTCTCTTAAACTAATCTTTGAAAGTTTCTTCTTAACTTGCAAGAGATATTAGTTGAGAACACAATGTTTGGCTCTAAAACAGAGTTTAAGGTACTTACAAAGGTTCGAAATAATGTTTTAATGTATGTAAAACATAAAGAACGCAGTTTAAATCTACTTGAAAACACATTGTCTTGCCCAGAAACACTGTTTAATCACTTACAATGCCTTGAAACGCTGTTTCAATATATGTAAAACATAAAGAACACAGTTACAATCTACTTATTGCAAACTATAGTACAGACTGTTTTCTCTTAAACTAATCTTTGAAAGTTTCTTCTTAACTTGCATGAGATAGTAGTTGAGAAAACAATGTTTGGCTCTAAAACAGAGTTTAAGGTACTTACAATGCTATGAAATGCTGTTTTAATGTATGTAAAACATAAAGAACACAGTTTAAATCTACTTGAAAACACAATGTCTTGCCCTGAAACACTGTTTAATCACTTACAATGCCTTGAAACGCTGTTTCAATGTATGTAAAACATAAAGAACACAGTTACAATCTACTTATTGCAAACTATAGAACAGATTGTTTTCTCTTAATCTAATCTTTGAAAGGAAAGTTTCTTCTTAACTTGCATGAGATAGTAGTTGAGAACACAATGTTTGGCTCTAAAACAGAGTTTAAGGTACTTACAATGCCTTGAAACGATGTTTCAGTGTATGTAAAACATAAAGAACACAGTTACAATCTACTTATTGCAAACTATAGAACACTGTTTTCTCTTAAACTAATCTTTGAAAGTTTCTTCTTAACTTGCATGAGATATTAGTTGAGAACACAATGTTTGGCTCTAAAACAGAGTTTAAGGTACTTACAAAGTTTTGAAATGCTGTTTTAATGTATGTAAAACATAAAGAACACAGTTTAAATCTACTTGAAAACACAATGTCTTGCCCTGAAACACTGTTTAATCACTTACAATGCCTTGAAACGCTGTTTCAATGTATGTAAAACATAAAGAACACAGTTACAATCTACTTATTGCAAACTATAGAACACTGTTTTCTCTTAAACTAATTTTGAAAGTTTCTTCTTAACTTGCATGAGATAGTAGTTGAGAAAACAATGTTTGGCTCTAAAACAGAGTTTAATGTACTTACAATGCTTCGAAATGCTGTTTTAATGTATGTAAAACATAAAGAACACAGTTTAAATCTACTTGAAAACACAATGTCTTGCCCTGAAACACTGTTTAATCACTTACAATGCCTTGAAACGCTTGTTTCAATGTATGTAAAACATAAAGAACAGTTACAATCTACTTATTGCAAACTATAGAACAGACTGTTTTCTCTTAAACTAATCTTTGAAAGTTTCTTCTTAACTTGCATGAGATATTAGTTGAGAACACAATGTTTGGCTCTAAAACAGAGTTTAAGGTACTTCCAATGCCTTGAAACGATGTTTCAGTGTATGTAAAACATAAAGAACACAGTTACAATCTACTTATTGCAAACTATAGAACAGATTGTTTTCTCTTAATCTAATCTTTGAAAGGAAAGTTTCTTCTTAACTTGCATGAGATAGTAGTTGAGAACACAATGTTTGGCTCTAAAACAGAGTTTAAGGTACTTACAATGCCTTGAAACGATGTTTCAGTGTATGTAAAACATAAAGAACACAGTTACAATCTACTTATTGCAAACTATAGAACACTGTTTTCTCTTAAACTAATCTTTGAAAGTTTCTTCTTAACTTGCATGAGATATTAGTTGAGAACACAATGTTTGGCTCTAAAACAGAGTTTAAGGTACTTACAAAGTTTTGAAATGCTGTTTTAATGTATGTAAAACATAAAGAACACAGTTTAAATCTACTTGAAAACACAATGTCTTGCCCTGAAACACTGTTTAATCACTTACAATGCCTTGAAACGCTGTTTCAATGTATGTAAAACATAAAGAACACAGTTACAATCTACTTATTGCAAACTATAGAACAGATTGTTTTCTCTTAATCTAATCTTTGAAAGGAAAGTTTCTTCTTAACTTGCATGAGATAGTAGTTGAGAACACAATGTTTGGCTCTAAAACAGAGTTTAAGGTACTTACAATGCCTTGAAACGATGTTTCAGTGTATGTAAAACATAAAGAACACAGTTACAATCTACTTATTGCAAACTATAGAACACTGTTTTCTCTTAAACTAATCTTTGAAAGTTTCTTCTTAACTTGCATGAGATATTAGTTGAGAACACAATGTTTGGCTCTAAAACAGAGTTTAAGGTACTTACAAAGTTTCGAAATTCTGTTTTAATGTATGTAAAACATAAAGAACACAGTTTAAATCTACTTGAAAACACAATGTCTTGCCCTGAAACACTGTTTAATCACTTACAATGCCTTGAAACGCTGTTTCAATGTATGTAAAACATAAAGAACACAGTTACAATCTACTTATTGCAAACTATAGAACAGATTGTTTTCTCTTAATCTAATCTTTGAAAGGAAAGTTTCTTCTTAACTTGCATGAGATAGTAGTTGAGAACACAATGTTTGGCTCTAAAACATAGTTTAAGGTACTTACAATGCCTTGAAACGATGTTTCAGTGTATGTAAAACATAAAGAACACAGTTACAATCTACTTATTGCAAACTATAGAACACTGTTTTCTCTTAAACTAATCTTTGAAAGTTTCTTCTTAACTTGCATGAGATATTAGTTGAGAACACAATGTTTGGCTCTAAAACAGAGTTTAAGGTACTTACAAAGTTTTGAAATGCTGTTTTAATGTATGTAAAACATAAAGAACACAGTTTAAATCTACTTGAAAACACAATGTCTTGCCCTGAAACACTGTTTAATCACTTACAATGCCTTGAAACGCTGTTTCAATGTATGTAAAACATAAAGAACACAGTTACAATCTACTTATTGCAAACTATAGAACAGATTGTTTTCTCTTAATCTAATCTTTGAAAGGAAAGTTTCTTCTTAACTTGCATGAGATAGTAGTTGAGAACACAATGTTTGGCTCTAAAACATAGTTTAAGGTACTTACAATGCCTTGAAACGATGTTTCAGTGTATGTAAAACATAAAGAACACAGTTACAATCTACTTATTGCAAACTATAGAACACTGTTTTCTCTTAAACTAATCTTTGAAAGTTTCTTCTTAACTTGCATGAGATATTAGTTGAGAACACAATGTTTGGCTCTAAAACAGAGTTTAAGGTACTTACAAAGTTTTGAAATGCTGTTTTAATGTATGTAAAACATAAAGAACACAGTTTAAATCTACTTGAAAACACAATGTCTTGCCCTGAAACACTGTTTAATCACTTACAATGCCTTGAAACGCTGTTTCAATGTATGTAAAACATAAAGAACACAGTTACAATCTACTTATTGCAAACTATAGAACACTGTTTTCTCTTAAACTAATTTTGAAAGTTTCTTCTTAACTTGCATGAGATAGTAGTTGAGAAAACAATGTTTGGCTCTAAAACAGAGTTTAATGTACTTACAATGCTTCGAAATGCTGTTTTAATGTATGTAAAACATAAAGAACACAGTTTAAATCTACTTGAAAACACAATGTCTTGCCCTGAAACACTGTTTAATCACTTACAATGCCTTGAAACGCTGTTTCAATGTATGTAAAACATAAAGAACACAGTTACAATCTACTTATTGCAAACTATAGAACAGATTGTTTTCTCTTAATCTAATCTTTGAAAGGAAAGTTTCTTCTTAACTTGCATGAGATAGTAGTTGAGAACACAATGTTTGGCTCTAAAACAGAGTTTAAGGTACTTACAATGCCTTGAAACGATGTTTCAGTGTATGTAAAACATAAAGAACACAGTTACAATCTACTTATTGCAAACTATAGAACACTGTTTTCTCTTAAACTAATTTTGAAAGTTTCTTCTTAACTTGCATGAGATAGTAGTTGAGAAAACAATGTTTGGCTCTAAAACAGAGTTTAATGTACTTACAATGCTTCGAAATGCTGTTTTAATGTATGTAAAACATAAAGAACACAGTTTAAATCTACTTGAAAACACAATGTCTTGCCCTGAAACACTGTTTAATCACTTACAATGCCTTGAAACGCTTGTTTCAATGTATGTAAAACATAAAGAACACAGTTACAATCTACTTATTGCAAACTATAGAACAGACTGTTTTCTCTTAAACTAATCTTTGAAAGTTTCTTCTTAACTTGCAAGAGATATTAGTTGAGAACACAATGTTTGGCTCTAAAACAGAGTTTAAGGTACTTACAAAGGTTCGAAATAATGTTTTAATGTATGTAAAACATAAAGAACGCAGTTTAAATCTACTTGAAAACACATTGTCTTGCCCAGAAACACTGTTTAATCACTTACAATGCCTTGAAACGCTGTTTCAATATATGTAAAACATAAAGAACACAGTTACAATCTACTTATTGCAAACTATAGTACAGACTGTTTTCTCTTAAACTAATCTTTGAAAGTTTCTTCTTAACTTGCATGAGATAGTAGTTGAGAAAACAATGTTTGGCTCTAAAACAGAGTTTAAGGTACTTACAATGCTATGAAATGCTGTTTTAATGTATGTAAAACATAAAGAACACAGTTTAAATCTACTTGAAAACACAATGTCTTGCCCTGAAACACTGTTTAATCACTTACAATGCCTTGAAACGCTGTTTCAATGTATGTAACACATAAAGAACACAGTTACAATCTACTTATTGCAAACTATAGAACAGACTGTTTTCTCTTAAACTAATCTTTGAAAGTTTCTTCTTAACTTGCATGAGATATTAGTTGAGAACACAATGTTTGGCTCTAAAACAGAGTTTAAGGTACTTACAAAGTTTCGAAATTCTGTTTTAATGTATGTAAAACATAAAGAACACAGTTTAAATCTACTTGAAAACACAATGTCTTGCCCTGAAACACTGTTTAATCACTTACAATGCCTTGAAACGCTGTTTCAATGTATGTAAAACATAAAGAACACAGTTACAATCTACTTATTGCAAACTATACAACACTGTTTTCTCTTAAACTAATCTTTGAAAGTTTCTTCTTAACTTGCATGAGATAGTAGTTGAGAAAACAATGTTTGGCTCTAAAACAGAGTTTAATGTACTTACAATGCTTCGAAATGCTGTTTTAATGTATGTAAAACATAAAGAACACAGTTTAAATCTACTTGAAAACACAATGTCTTGCCCTGAAACACTGTTTAATCACTTACAATGCCTT
Organism: Electrophorus electricus; assembly: GCF_041902795.1. Taxonomy (NCBI): domain Eukaryota; kingdom Metazoa; phylum Chordata; class Actinopteri; order Gymnotiformes; family Gymnotidae; genus Electrophorus; species Electrophorus electricus. Next base: position 18,063,860 of record NC_137499.1, read on the forward strand.
GAAACGCTGTTTCAATGTATGTAAAACATAAAGAACACAGTTACAATCTACTTATTGCAAACTATAGAACACTGTTTTCTCTTAAACTAATCTTTGAAAGTTTCTTCTTAACTTGCATGAGATAGTAGTTGAGAAAACAATGTTTGGCTCTAAAACAGAGTTTAATGTACTTACAATGCTTCGAAATGCTGTTTTAATGTATGTAAAACATAAAGAACACAGTTTAAATCTACTTGAAAACACAATGTCTTGCCCTGAAACACTGTTTAATCACTTACAATGCCTTGAAACGCTGTTTCAATGTATGTAAAACATAAAGAACACAGTTACAATCTACTTATTGCAAACTATAGAACAGATTGTTTTCTCTTAATCTAATCTTTGAAAGGAAAGTTTCTTCTTAACTTGCATGAGATAGTAGTTGAGAACACAATGTTTGGCTCTAAAACAGAGTTTAAGGTACTTACAATGCCTTGAAACGATGTTTCAGTGTATGTAAAACATAAAGAACACAGTTACAATCTACTTATTGCAAACTATAGAACAGATTGTTTTCTCTTAAACTAATCTTTGAAAGTTTCTTCTTAACTTGCATGAGATATTAGTTGAGAACACAATGTTTGGCTCTAAAACAGAGTTTAAGGTACTTACAAAGTTTCGAAATGCTGTTTTAATGTATGTAAAACATAAAGAACACAGTTTAAATCTACTTGAAAACACAATGTCTTGCCCTGAAACACTGTTTAATCACTTACAATGCCTTGAAACGCTGTTTCAATGTATGTAAAACATAAAGAACACAGTTACAATCTACTTATTGCAAACTATAGAACACTGTTTTCTCTTAAACTAATTTTGAAAGTTTCTTCTTAACTTGCATGAGATAGTAGTTGAGAAAACAATGTTTGGCTCTAAAACAGAGTTTAATGTACTTACAATGCTTCGAAATGCTGTTTTAATGTATGTAAAACATAAAGAACACAGTTTAAATCTACTTGAAAACACAATGTCTTGCCCTGAAACACTGTTTAATCACTTACAATGCCTTGAAAAGCTTGTTTCAATGTATGTAAAACATAAAGAACACAGTTACAATCTACTTATTGCAAACTATAGAACAGACTGTTTTCTCTTAAACTAATCTTTGAAAGTTTCTTCTTAACTTGCATGAGATATTAGTTGAGAACACAATGTTTGGCTCTAAAACAGAGTTTAAGGTACTTACAAAGGTTCGAAATAATGTTTTAATGTATGTAAAACATAAAGAACGCAGTTTAAATCTACTTGAAAACACATTGTCTTGCCCAGAAACACTGTTTAATCACTTACAATGCCTTGAAACGCTGTTTCAATATATGTAAAACATAAAGAACACAGTTACAATCTACTTATTGCAAACTATAGTACAGACTGTTTTCTCTTAAACTAATCTTTGAAAGTTTCTTCTTAACTTGCATGAGATAGTAGTTGAGAAAACAATGTTTGGCTCTAAAACAGAGTTTAAGGTACTTACAATGCTATGAAATGCTGTTTTAATGTATGTAAAACATAAAGAACACAGTTTAAATCTACTTGAAAACACAATGTCTTGCCCTGAAACACTGTTTAATCACTTACAATGCCTTGAAACGCTCTTTCAATGTATGTAACACATAAAGAACACAGTTACAATCTACTTATTGCAAACTATAGAACAGACTGTTTTCTCTTAAACTAATCTTTGAAAGTTTCTTCTTAACTTGCATGAGATATTAGTTGAGAACACAATGTTTGGCTCTAAAACAGAGTTTAAGGTACTTACAAAGTTTCGAAATTCTGTTTTAATGTATGTAAAACATAAAGAACACAGTTTAAATCTACTTGAAAACACAATGTCTTGCCCTGAAACACTGTTTAATCACTTACAATGCCTTGAAACGCTGTTTCAATGCATGTAAAACATAAAGAACACGGTTACAATCTACTTATTGCAAACTATACAACAGACTGTTTTCTCTTAAACTAATCTTTGAAAGTTTCTTCTTAACTTGTATGAGATATTAGTTGAGAACACAATGTTTGGCTCTAAAACAGAGTTTAAGGTACTTACAAAGCTTTGAAATGCTGTTTTAATGTATGTAAAACATAAAGAACGCAGTTTAAATCTACTAGAAAACACAATGTCCTTCCCTGAAACATTGTTTAATCACTTACAATGCCTTCAAACGCTGTTTCAATGTATGTACAACATAAAGAACACAGTTACAATCTACTTATTGCAAACTATAGAACAGACTGTTTTCTCTTAAACTAATCTTTGAAAGTTTCTTCTTAACTTGCATTAGATAGTAGTTGAGAACACAAAGTTTGTCTCTAAATTAGAGTTTAAGGTATTTACAATGCTTTGAAATGCAGTTTTAATGTATGTAAAACATAAAGAACGCTGGTTAAATCTACTAGAAAACACAATGTCTTGCCCAGAAACACTGTTTAATCACTTACAATGCCTTGAAACGCTGTTTCAATGTATGTAAAACCTAAAGAACACAGTTACAATCTACTTATTGCAAACTATAGAACAGACTGTTTTCTCTTAAACTAATCTTTGAAAGTTTCTTCTTAACTTGCATGAGATAGTAGTTGAGAACACAATGTTTGGCTCTAAAACAGAGCTTAAGGTACTCACAAAGTTTCGAAATGCTGTTTTATTGTATGTAAAACATAAAGAACACAGTTATAATCTACTTGAAAACACAATGTCTTGCCCAGAAACACTGTTTAATCACTTACAATGCCTTGAAACGCTGTTTCAATGTATGTAAAACCTAAATAACACAGTTACAATCTACTTATTGCAAACTATAGAACAGACTGTTTTCTCTTAAACTAATCTTTGAAAGTTTCTTCTTAACTTGCATGACATAGTAGTTGAGAAAACAATGTTTGGCTCTAAAACAGAGCTTAAGGTACTCACAAAGTTTTGAAATGCTGTTTTATTGTATGTAAAACATAAAGAACACAGTTATAATCTACTTGAAAACACAATGTCTTGCCCTGAAACACTGTTTAATCACTTACAATGCCTTGAAACGCTGTTTCAATGTATGTAAAACATAAAGAACACAGTGACAACCTACTTATTGCAAACTATAGAACAGACTGTTTTCTCTTAAACTAATCTTTGAAAGTTTCTTCTTAACTTGCATTAGATAGTAGTTGAGAAAACAATGTTTGTCTCTAAAACAGAGTTTAAGGTATTTACAATGCTTTGAAATGCAGTTTTAATGTATGTAAAACATAAAGAAAGCTGTTTAAATCTACTAGAAAAAAACAATGTCTTGCCCAGAAACACTGTTTAATCAGTTACAATGCCTTGAAACGCTGTTTCAATGTATGTAAAACCTAAATAACACAGTTACAATCTACTTATTGCAAACTATAGAACAGACTGTTTTCTCTTAAACTAATCTTTGAAAGTTTCTTCTTAACTTGTATGAGATATTAGTTGAGAACACAATGTTTGGCTCTAAAACAGAGTTTAAGGTACTTAGAATGCTATGAAATGCTGTTTTAATGTATGTAAAACATAAAGAACACAGTTTAAATCTACTTGAAAACACAATGTCTTGCCCTGAAACACTGTTTAATCACTTACAATGCCTTGAAACGCTGTTTCAATGTATGTAAAACATAAAGAACACAGTTACAATCTACTTATTGCAAACTATAGAACACTGTTTTCTCTTAAACTAATCTTTGAAAGTTTCTTCTTAACTTGCATGAGATAGTAGTTGAGAAAACAATGTTTGGCTCTAAAACAGAGTTTAAGGTACTTACAAAGGTTCGAAATAATGTTTTAATGTATGTAAAACATAAAGAACGCAGTTAAAATCTACTTGAAAACACAATGTCTTGCCCAGAAACACTGTTTAATCACTTACAATGCCTTGAAACGCTGTTTCAATGTATGTAAAACATAAAGAACACAGTTACAATCTACTTATTGCAAACTATAGAACAGACTGTTTTCTCTTAAACTAATCTTTGAAAGTTTCTTCTTAACTTGCATGAGATAGTAGTTGAGAACACAATGTTTGGCTCTAAAACAGAGCTTAAGGTACTCACAAAGTTTCGAAATGCTGTTTTATTGTATGTAAAACATAAAGAACACAGTTATAATCTACTTGAAAACACAATGTCTTGCCCAGAAACACTGTTTAATCACTTACAATGCCTTGAAACGCTGTTTCAATGTATGTAAAACCTAAATAACACAGTTACAATCTACTTATTGCAAACTATAGAACAGACTGTTTTCTCTTAAACTAATCTTTGAAAGTTTCTTCTTAACTTGCATGACATAGTAGTTGAGAAAACAATGTTTGGCTCTAAAACAGAGCTTAAGGTACTCACAAAGTTTCGAAATGCTGTTTTATTGTATGTAAAACATAAAGAACACAGTTATAATCTACTTGAAAACACAATGTCTTGCCCTGAAACACTGTTTAATCACTTACAATGCCTTGAAACGCTGTTTCAATGTATGTAAAACATAAAGAACACAGTGACAATCTACTTATTGCAAACTATAGAACAGACTGTTTTCTCTTAAACTAATCTTTGAAAGTTTCTTCTTAACTTGTATGAGATATTAGTTGAGAACACAATGTTTGGCTCTAAAACAGAGTTTAAGGTACTTAGAATGCTATGAAATGCTGTTTTAATGTATGTAAAACATAAAGAACACAGTTTAAATCTACTTGAAAACACAATGTCTTGCCCTGAAACACTGTTTAATCACTTACAATGCCTTGAAACGCTGTTTCAATGCATGTAAAACATAAAGAACACGGTTACAATCTACTTATTGCAAACTATACAACAGACTGTTTTCTCTTAAACTAATCTTTGAAAGTTTCTTCTTAACTTGTATGAGATATTAGTTGAGAACACAATGTTTGGCTCTAAAACAGAGTTTAAGGTACTTACAAAGCTTTGAAATGCTGTTTTAATGTATGTAAAACATAAAGAACGCAGTTTAAATCTACTAGAAAACACAATGTCCTTCCCTGAAACATTGTTTAATCACTTACAATGCCTTCAAACGCTGTTTCAATGTATGTACAACATAAAGAACACAGTTACAATCTACTTATTGCAAACTATAGAACAGACTGTTTTCTCTTAAACTAATCTTTGAAAGTTTCTTCTTAACTTGCATTAGATAGTAGTTGAGAACACAAAGTTTGTCTCTAAATTAGAGTTTAAGGTATTTACAATGCTTTGAAATGCAGTTTTAATGTATGTAAAACATAAAGAACGCTGGTTAAATCTACTAGAAAACACAATGTCTTGCCCAGAAACACTGTTTAATCACTTACAATGCCTTGAAACGCTGTTTCAATGTATGTAAAACCTAAAGAACACAGTTACAATCTACTTATTGCAAACTATAGAACAGACTGTTTTCTCTTAAACTAATCTTTGAAAGTTTCTTCTTAACTTGCATGAGATAGTAGTTGAGAACACAATGTTTGGCTCTAAAACAGAGCTTAAGGTACTCACAAAGTTTCGAAATGCTGTTTTATTGTATGTAAAACATAAAGAACACAGTTATAATCTACTTGAAAACACAATGTCTTGCCCAGAAACACTGTTTAATCACTTACAATGCCTTGAAACGCTGTTTCAATGTATGTAAAACCTAAATAACACAGTTACAATCTACTTATTGCAAACTATAGAACAGACTGTTTTCTCTTAAACTAATCTTTGAAAGTTTCTTCTTAACTTGCATGACATAGTAGTTGAGAAAACAATGTTTGGCTCTAAAACAGAGCTTAAGGTACTCACAAAGTTTTGAAATGCTGTTTTATTGTATGTAAAACATAAAGAACACAGTTATAATCTACTTGAAAACACAATGTCTTGCCCTGAAACACTGTTTAATCACTTACAATGCCTTGAAACGCTGTTTCAATGTATGTAAAACATAAAGAACACAGTGACAACCTACTTATTGCAAACTATAGAACAGACTGTTTTCTCTTAAACTAATCTTTGAAAGTTTCTTCTTAACTTGCATTAGATAGTAGTTGAGAAAACAATGTTTGTCTCTAAAACAGAGTTTAAGGTATTTACAATGCTTTGAAATGCAGTTTTAATGTATGTAAAACATAAAGAAAGCTGTTTAAATCTACTAGAAAAAAACAATGTCTTGCCCAGAAACACTGTTTAATCAGTTACAATGCCTTGAAACGCTGTTTCAATGTATGTAAAACCTAAATAACACAGTTACAATCTACTTATTGCAAACTATAGAACAGACTGTTTTCTCTTAAACTAATCTTTGAAAGTTTCTTCTTAACTTGTATGAGATATTAGTTGAGAACACAATGTTTGGCTCTAAAACAGAGTTTAAGGTACTTAGAATGCTATGAAATGCTGTTTTAATGTATGTAAAACATAAAGAACACAGTTTAAATCTACTTGAAAACACAATGTCTTGCCCTGAAACACTGTTTAATCACTTACAATGCCTTGAAACGCTGTTTCAATGTATGTAAAACATAAAGAACACAGTTACAATCTACTTATTGCAAACTATAGAACACTGTTTTCTCTTAAACTAATCTTTGAAAGTTTCTTCTTAACTTGCATGAGATAGTAGTTGAGAAAACAATGTTTGGCTCTAAAACAGAGTTTAAGGTACTTACAAAGGTTCGAAATAATGTTTTAATGTATGTAAAACATAAAGAACGCAGTTAAAATCTACTTGAAAACACAATGTCTTGCCCAGAAACACTGTTTAATCACTTACAATGCCTTGAAACGCTGTTTCAATGTATGTAAAACATAAAGAACACAGTTACAATCTACTTATTGCAAACTATAGAACAGACTGTTTTCTCTTAAACTAATCTTTGAAAGTTTCTTCTTAACTTGCATGAGATAGTAGTTGAGAACACAATGTTTGGCTCTAAAACAGAGCTTAAGGTACTCACAAAGTTTCGAAATGCTGTTTTATTGTATGTAAAACATAAAGAACACAGTTATAATCTACTTGAAAACACAATGTCTTGCCCAGAAACACTGTTTAATCACTTACAATGCCTTGAAACGCTGTTTCAATGTATGTAAAACCTAAATAACACAGTTACAATCTACTTATTGCAAACTATAGAACAGACTGTTTTCTCTTAAACTAATCTTTGAAAGTTTCTTCTTAACTTGCATGACATAGTAGTTGAGAAAACAATGTTTGGCTCTAAAACAGAGCTTAAGGTACTCACAAAGTTTCGAAATGCTGTTTTATTGTATGTAAAACATAAAGAACACAGTTATAATCTACTTGAAAACACAATGTCTTGCCCTGAAACACTGTTTAATCACTTACAATGCCTTGAAACGCTGTTTCAATGTATGTAAAACATAAAGAACACAGTGACAATCTACTTATTGCAAACTATAGAACAGACTGTTTTCTCTTAAACTAATCTTTGAAAGTTTCTTCTTAACTTGTATGAGATATTAGTTGAGAACACAATGTTTGGCTCTAAAACAGAGTTTAAGGTACTTAGAATGCTATGAAATGCTGTTTTAATGTATGTAAAACATAAAGAACACAGTTTAAATCTACTTGAAAACACAATGTCTTGCCCTGAAACACTGTTTAATCACTTACAATGCCTTGAAACGCTGTTTCAATGTATGTAAAACATAAAGAACACAGTTACAATCTACTTATTGCAAACTATAGAACACTGTTTTCTCTTAAACTAATCTTTGAAAGTTTCTTCTTAACTTGCATGAGATAGTAGTTGAGAAAACAATGTTTGGCTCTAAAACAGAGTTTAAGGTACTTACAAAGGTTCGAAATAATGTTTTAATGTATGTAAAACATAAAGAACGCAGTTAAAATCTACTTGAAAACACAATGTCTTGCCCAGAAACACTGTTTAATCACTTACAATGCCTTGAAACGCTGTTTCAATGTATGTAAAACATAAAGAACACAGTTACAATCTACTTATTGCAAACTATAGAACAGACTGTTTTCTCTTAAACTAATCTTTGAAAGTTTCTTCTTAACTTGCATGAGATAGTAGTTGAGAACACAATGTTTGGCTCTAAAACAGAGCTTAAGGTACTCACAAAGTTTCGAAATGCTGTTTTATTGTATGTAAAACATAAAGAACACAGTTATAATCTACTTGAAAACACAATGTCTTGCCCAGAAACACTGTTTAATCACTTACAATGCCTTGAAACGCTGTTTCAATGTATGTAAAACCTAAATAACACAGTTACAATCTACTTATTGCAAACTATAGAACAGACTGTTTTCTCTTAAACTAATCTTTGAAAGTTTCTTCTTAACTTGCATGACATAGTAGTTGAGAAAACAATGTTTGGCTCTAAAACAGAGCTTAAGGTACTCACAAAGTTTCGAAATGCTGTTTTATTGTATGTAAAACATAAAGAACACAGTTATAATCTACTTGAAAACACAATGTCTTGCCCTGAAACACTGTTTAATCACTTACAATGCCTTGAAACGCTGTTTCAATGTATGTAAAACATAAAGAACACAGTGACAATCTACTTATTGCAAACTATAGAACAGACTGTTTTCTCTTAAACTAATCTTTGAAAGTTTCTTCTTAACTTGCATTAGATAGTAGTTGAGAAAACAATGTTTGTCTCTAAAACAGAGTTTAAGGTATTTACAATGCTTTGAAATGCAGTTTTAATGTATGTAAAACATAAAGAAAGCTGTTTAAATCTACTAGAAAAAAACAATGTCTTGCCCAGAAACACTGTTTAATCAGTTACAATGCCTTGAAACGCTGTTTCAATGTATGTAAAACCTAAATAACACAGTTACAATCTACTTATTGCAAACTATAGAACAGACTGTTTTTTCTTAAACTAATCTTTGAAAGTATTCTTCTTAACTTGCATGAGATAGTAGTTGAGAAAACAATTTTTGGCTCTAAAACAGTGTTTAAGGTACTTACAATGGTTTGAAACGATGTTTTAATGTATGTAAAACATAAAGAACACAGTTTAAATCTACTTGAAAACACAATGTCTTGCCCAGAAATACTGTTTAATCACTCACAATGCCTTGAAACGCTATTTCAATGTATGTAAAACATAAAGAACACAGTTACAATCTACTTATTGCAAACTATAGAACAGACTGTTTTCTCTTAAACTAATCTTTGAAAGTTTCTTCTTAACTTGCATGAGATAGTAGTTGAGAACACAAAGTTTGTCTCTAAAACAGAGTTTAAGGTATTTACAATGCTTTGAAATGCAGTTTTAATGTATGTAAAACATAAAGAACGCTGGTTAAATCTACTAGAAAACACAATGTCTTGCCCAGAAACACTGTTTAATCACTTACAATGCCTTGAAACGCTGTTTCAATGTATGTAAAACCTAAAGAACACAGTTACAATCTACTTATTGCAAACTATAGAACAGACTGTTTTCTCTTAAACTAATCTTTGAAAGTTTCTTCTTAACTTGCATGAGATAGTAGTTGAGAACACAATGTTTGGCTCTAAAACAGAGCTTAAGGTACTCACAAAGTTTCGAAATGCTGTTTTATTGTATGTAAAACATAAAGAACACAGTTATAATCTACTTGAAAACACAATGTCTTGCCCAGAAACACTGTTTAATCACTTACAATGCCTTGAAACGCTGTTTCAATGTATGTAAAACCTAAATAACACAGTTACAATCTACTTATTGCAAACTATAGAACAGACTGTTTTCTCTTAAACTAATCTTTGAAAGTTTCTTCTTAACTTGCATGACATAGTAGTTGAGAAAACAATGTATGGCTCTAAAACAGAGCTTAAGGTACTCACAAAGTTTCGAAATGCTGTTTTATTGTATGTAAAACATAAAGAACACAGTTATAATCTACTTGAAAACACAATGTCTTGCCCTGAAACACTGTTTAATCACTTACAATGCCTTGAAACGCTGTTTCAATGTATGTAAAACATAAAGAACACAGTGACAATCTACTTATTGCAAACTATAGAACAGACTGTTTTCTCTTAAACTAATCTTTGAAAGTTTCTTCTTAACTTGCATTAGATAGTAGTTGAGAAAACAATGTTTGTCTCTAAAACAGAGTCTAAGGTATTTACAATGCTTTGAACTGCAGTTTTAATGTATGTAAAACATAAAGAAAGCTGTTTAAATCTACTAGAAAAAAACAATGTCTTGCCCAGAAACACTGTTTAATCAGTTACAATGCCTTGAAACGCTGTTTCAATGTATGTAAAACCTAAATAACACAGTTACAATCTACTTATTGCAAACTATAGAACAGACTGTTTTCTCTTAAACTAATCTTTGAAAGTTTCTTCTTAACTTGCATGAGATAGTAGTTGAGAAAACAATTTTTGGCTCTAAAACAGTGTTTAAGGTACTTACAATGGTTTGAAACGATGTTTTAATGTATGTAAAACATAAAGAACACAGTTTAAATCTACTTGAAAACACAATGTCTTGCCCAGAAATACTGTTTAATCACTTACAATGCCTTGAAACGCTATTTCAATGTATGTAAAACATAAAGAACACAGTTACAATCTACTTATTGCAAACTATAGAACAGACTGTTTTCTCTTAAACTAATCTTTGAAAGTTTCTTCTTAACTTGCATGAGATAGTAGTTGAGAACACAAAGTTTGTCTCTAAATTAGAGTTTAAGGTATTTACAATGCTTTGAAATGCAGTTTTAATGTATGTAAAACATAAAGAACGCTGGTTAAATCTACTAGAAAACACAATGTCTTGCCCAGAAACACTGTTTAATCACTTACAATGCCTTGAAACGCTGTTTCAATGTATGTAAAACCTAAAGAACACAGTTACAATCTACTTATTGCAAACTATAGAACAGACTGTTTTCTCTTAAACTAATCTTTGAAAGTTTCTTCTTAACTTGCATGAGATAGTAGTTGAGAACACAATGTTTGGCTCTAAAACAGAGCTTAAGGTACTCACAAAGTTTCGAAATGCTGTTTTATTGTATGTAAAACATAAAGAACACAGTTATAATCTACTTGAAAACACAATGTCTTGCCCAGAAACACTGTTTAATCACTTACAATGCCTTGAAACGCTGTTTCAATGTATGTAAAACCTAAATAACACAGTTACAATCTACTTATTGCAAACTATAGAACAGACTGTTTTCTCTTAAACTAATCTTTGAAAGTTTCTTCTTAACTTGCATGACATAGTAGTTGAGAAAACAATGTTTGGCTCTAAAACAGAGCTTAAGGTACTCACAAAGTTTTGAAATGCTGTTTTATTGTATGTAAAACATAAAGAACACAGTTATAATCTACTTGAAAACACAATGTCTTGCCCTGAAACACTGTTTAATCACTTACAATGCCTTGAAACGCTGTTTCAATGTATGTAAAACATAAAGAACACAGTGACAACCTACTTATTGCAAACTATAGAACAGACTGTTTTCTCTTAAACTAATCTTTGAAAGTTTCTTCTTAACTTGCATTAGATAGTAGTTGAGAAAACAATGTTTGTCTCTAAAACAGAGTTTAAGGTATTTACAATGCTTTGAAATGCAGTTTTAATGTATGTAAAACATAAAGAAAGCTGTTTAAATCTACTAGAAAAAAACAATGTCTTGCCCAGAAACACTGTTTAATCAGTTACAATGCCTTGAAACGCTGTTTCAATGTATGTAAAACCTAAATAACACAGTTACAATCTACTTATTGCAAACTATAGAACAGACTGTTTTCTCTTAAACTAATCTTTGAAAGTTTCTTCTTAACTTGTATGAGATATTAGTTGAGAACACAATGTTTGGCTCTAAAACAGAGTTTAAGGTACTTAGAATGCTATGAAATGCTGTTTTAATGTATGTAAAACATAAAGAACACAGTTTAAATCTACTTGAAAACACAATGTCTTGCCCTGAAACACTGTTTAATCACTTACAATGCCTTGAAACGCTGTTTCAATGTATGTAAAACATAAAGAACACAGTTACAATCTACTTATTGCAAACTATAGAACACTGTTTTCTCTTAAACTAATCTTTGAAAGTTTCTTCTTAACTTGCATGAGATAGTAGTTGAGAAAACAATGTTTGGCTCTAAAACAGAGTTTAAGGTACTTACAAAGGTTCGAAATAATGTTTTAATGTATGTAAAACATAAAGAACGCAGTTAAAATCTACTTGAAAACACAATGTCTTGCCCAGAAACACTGTTTAATCACTTACAATGCCTTGAAACGCTGTTTCAATGTATGTAAAACATAAAGAACACAGTTACAATCTACTTATTGCAAACTATAGAACAGACTGTTTTCTCTTAAACTAATCTTTGAAAGTTTCTTCTTAACTTGCATGAGATAGTAGTTGAGAACACAATGTTTGGCTCTAAAACAGAGCTTAAGGTACTCACAAAGTTTCGAAATGCTGTTTTATTGTATGTAAAACATAAAGAACACAGTTATAATCTACTTGAAAACACAATGTCTTGCCCAGAAACACTGTTTAATCACTTACAATGCCTTGAAACGCTGTTTCAATGTATGTAAAACCTAAATAACACAGTTACAATCTACTTATTGCAAACTATAGAACAGACTGTTTTCTCTTAAACTAATCTTTGAAAGTTTCTTCTTAACTTGCATGACATAGTAGTTGAGAAAACAATGTTTGGCTCTAAAACAGAGCTTAAGGTACTCACAAAGTTTCGAAATGCTGTTTTATTGTATGTAAAACATAAAGAACACAGTTATAATCTACTTGAAAACACAATGTCTTGCCCTGAAACACTGTTTAATCACTTACAATGCCTTGAAACGCTGTTTCAATGTATGTAAAACATAAAGAACACAGTGACAATCTACTTATTGCAAACTATAGAACAGACTGTTTTCTCTTAAACTAATCTTTGAAAGTTTCTTCTTAACTTGTATGAGATATTAGTTGAGAACACAATGTTTGGCTCTAAAACAGAGTTTAAGGTACTTAGAATGCTATGAAATGCTGTTTTAATGTATGTAAAACATAAAGAACACAGTTTAAATCTACTTGAAAACACAATGTCTTGCCCTGAAACACTGTTTAATCACTTACAATGCCTTGAAACGCTGTTTCAATGTATGTAAAACATAAAGAACACAGTTACAATCTACTTATTGCAAACTATAGAACACTGTTTTCTCTTAAACTAATCTTTGAAAGTTTCTTCTTAACTTGCATGAGATAGTAGTTGAGAAAACAATGTTTGGCTCTAAAACAGAGTTTAAGGTACTTACAAAGGTTCGAAATAATGTTTTAATGTATGTAAAACATAAAGAACGCAGTTAAAATCTACTTGAAAACACAATGTCTTGCCCAGAAACACTGTTTAATCACTTACAATGCCTTGAAACGCTGTTTCAATGTATGTAAAACATAAAGAACACAGTTACAATCTACTTATTGCAAACTATAGAACAGACTGTTTTCTCTTAAACTAATCTTTGAAAGTTTCTTCTTAACTTGCATGAGATAGTAGTTGAGAACACAATGTTTGGCTCTAAAACAGAGCTTAAGGTACTCACAAAGTTTCGAAATGCTGTTTTATTGTATGTAAAACATAAAGAACACAGTTATAATCTACTTGAAAACACAATGTCTTGCCCAGAAACACTGTTTAATCACTTACAATGCCTTGAAACGCTGTTTCAATGTATGTAAAACCTAAATAACACAGTTACAATCTACTTATTGCAAACTATAGAACAGACTGTTTTCTCTTAAACTAATCTTTGAAAGTTTCTTCTTAACTTGCATGACATAGTAGTTGAGAAAACAATGTTTGGCTCTAAAACAGAGCTTAAGGTACTCACAAAGTTTCGAAATGCTGTTTTATTGTATGTAAAACATAAAGAACACAGTTATAATCTACTTGAAAACACAATGTCTTGCCCTGAAACACTGTTTAATCACTTACAATGCCTTGAAACGCTGTTTCAATGTATGTAAAACATAAAGAACACAGTGACAATCTACTTATTGCAAACTATAGAACAGACTGTTTTCTCTTAAACTAATCTTTGAAAGTTTCTTCTTAACTTGCATTAGATAGTAGTTGAGAAAACAATGTTTGTCTCTAAAACAGAGTTTAAGGTATTTACAATGCTTTGAAATGCAGTTTTAATGTATGTAAAACATAAAGAAAGCTGTTTAAATCTACTAGAAAAAAACAATGTCTTGCCCAGAAACACTGTTTAATCAGTTACAATGCCTTGAAACGCTGTTTCAATGTATGTAAAACCTAAATAACACAGTTACAATCTACTTATTGCAAACTATAGAACAGACTGTTTTTTCTTAAACTAATCTTTGAAAGTATTCTTCTTAACTTGCATGAGATAGTAGTTGAGAAAACAATTTTTGGCTCTAAAACAGTGTTTAAGGTACTTACAATGGTTTGAAACGATGTTTTAATGTATGTAAAACATAAAGAACACAGTTTAAATCTACTTGAAAACACAATGTCTTGCCCAGAAATACTGTTTAATCACTCACAATGCCTTGAAACGCTATTTCAATGTATGTAAAACATAAAGAACACAGTTACAATCTACTTATTGCAAACTATAGAACAGACTGTTTTCTCTTAAACTAATCTTTGAAAGTTTCTTCTTAACTTGCATGAGATAGTAGTTGAGAACACAAAGTTTGTCTCTAAAACAGAGTTTAAGGTATTTACAATGCTTTGAAATGCAGTTTTAATGTATGTAAAACATAAAGAACGCTGGTTAAATCTACTAGAAAACACAATGTCTTGCCCAGAAACACTGTTTAATCACTTACAATGCCTTGAAACGCTGTTTCAATGTATGTAAAACCTAAAGAACACAGTTACAATCTACGTATTGCAAACTATAGAACAGACTGTTTTCTCTTAAACTAATCTTTGAAAGTTTCTTCTTAACTTGCATGAGATAGTAGTTGAGAACACAAAGTTTGTCTCTAAAACAGAGTTTAAGGTATTTACAATGCTTTGAAATGCAGTTTTAATGTATGTAAAACATAAAGAACGCTGGTTAAATCTACTAGAAAACACAATGTCTTGCCCAGAAACACTGTTTAATCACTTACAATGCCTTGAAACGCTGTTTCAATGTATGTAAAACCTAAAGAACACAGTTACAATCTACGTATTGCAAACTATAGAACAGACTGTTTTCTCTTAAACTAATCTTTGAAAGTATTCTTCTTAACTTGCATGAGATATTAGTTGAGAACACAATGTTTGGCTCTAAAACAGAGTTTAAGGTACTTACAAAGCTTTGAAATGCTGTTTTAATGTATGTAAAACATAAAGAACGCAGTTTAAATCTACTAGAAAACACAATGTCCTTCCCTCAAACATTGTTTAATCACTTACAATGCCTTCAAACGCTGTTTCAATGTATGTAAAACATAAAGAACACAGTTACATTCTACTTATTGCAAACTATAGAACAGACTGTTTTCTCTTAAACTAATCTTTGAAAGTTTCTTCTTAACTTGCATGAGATAGTAGTTGAGAACACAAAGTTTGTCTCTAAATTAGAGTTTAAGGTATTTACAATGCTTTGAAATGCAGTTTTAATGTATGTAAAACATAAAGAACGCTGGTTAAATCTACTAGAAAACACAATGTCTTGCCCAGAAACACTGTTTAATCACTTACAATGCCTTGAAACGCTGTTTCAATGTATGTAAAACCTAAAGAACACAGTTACAATCTACTTATTGCAAACTATAGAACAGACTGTTTTCTCTTAAACTAATCTTTGAAAGTTTCTTCTTAACTTGCATGAGATAGTAGTTGAGAACACAATGTTTGGCTCTAAAACAGAGCTTAAGGTACTCACAAAGTTTCGAAATGCTGTTTTATTGTATGTAAAACATAAAGAACACAGTTATAATCTACTTGAAAACACAATGTCTTGCCCAGAAACACTGTTTAATCACTTACAATGCCTTGAAACGCTGTTTCAATGTAGGTAAAACCTAATTAACACAGTTACAATCTACTTATTGCAAACTATAGAACAGACTGTTTTCTCTTAAACTAATCTTTGAAAGTTTCTTCTTAACTTGCAAGACATAGTAGTTGAGAAAACAATGTTTGTCTCTAAAACAGAGTTTGAGGTATTTACAATGCTTTGAAATGCAGTTTTAATGTATGTAAAACATAAAGAACGCTGTTTAAATCTACTAGAAAAAAACAAAGTCTTGCCCAGACGCACTGTTTAATCAGTTACAATGCCTTGAAACGCTGTTTCAATGTATGTAAAACCTAAATAACACAGTTACAATCTACTTATTGCAAACTATAGAACAGACTGTTCTCTCTTAAACTAATCTTTGAAAGTATTCTTCCTAACTTGCATGAGATAGTAGTTGAGAACACAAAGTTTGTCTCTAAAACAGAGTTTAAGGTATTTACAATGCTTTGAAATGCAGTTTTAATGTATGTAAAACATAAAGAACGCTGGTTAAATCTACTAGAAAACACAATGTCTTGCCCAGAAACACTGTTTAATCACTTGCAATGCCTTGAAACGCTGTTTCAATGTATGTAAAACATAAAGAACACAGTGAGAATCTACTTATTGCAAACTATAGAACAGAATGTTTTCTCTTAAACTAATCTTTGAAAGTTTCTTCTTAACTTGCATTAGATAGTAGTTGAGAAAACAATGTTTGTCTCTAAAACAGAGTTTGAGGTATTTACAATGCTTTGAAATGCAGTTTTAATGTATGTAAAACATAAAGAACGCTGTTTAAATCTACTAGAAAAAAACAATGTCTTGCCCAGAAACACTGTTTAATCAGTTACAATGCCTTGAAACGCTGTTTCAATGTATGTAAAACCTAAATAACACAGTTACAATCTACTTATTGCAAACTATAGAACAGACTGTTCTCTCTTAAACTAATCTTTGAAAGTATTCTTCCTAACTTGCATGAGATAGTAGTTGAGAAAACAATTTTTGGCTCTAAAATAGTGTTTAAGGTACTTACAATGGTTTGAAATGATGTTTTAATGTATGTAAAACATAAAGAACACAGTTTAAATCTACTTGAAAACACAATGTCTTGCCCAGAAATACTGTTTAATCACTTACAATGCCTTGAAACGCTATTTCAATGTATGTA
Organism: Electrophorus electricus; assembly: GCF_041902795.1. Classification (NCBI taxonomy): domain Eukaryota; kingdom Metazoa; phylum Chordata; class Actinopteri; order Gymnotiformes; family Gymnotidae; genus Electrophorus; species Electrophorus electricus. The sequence continues at coordinate 18,081,063 of NC_137499.1, forward strand.
AAACATAAAGAACACAGTTACAATCTACTTATTGCAAACTATAGAACAGACTGTTTTCTCTTAAACTAATCTTTGAAAGTATTCTTCTTAACTTGAATGAGATAGTAGTTGAGAACACAATGTTTGGCTCTAAAACAGAGTTTAAGGTACTTACAATGCTTTGAAATGCTGTTTTAATGTATGTAAAACATAAAGAACACAGTTAAAATCTACTTGAAAACACAATGTCTTGCCCAGAAACACTGTTTAATCACTTACAATGCCTTGAAACGCTATTTCAATGTATGTAAAACATAAAGAACACAGTTACAATCTACTTATTGCAAACTATAGAACAGACTGTTTTCTCTTAAACTAATCTTTGAAAGTTTCTTCTTAACTTGCATGAGATATTAGTTGAGAACACAATGTTTGGCTCTAAAACAGAGTTTAAGGTACTTACAAAGCTTTGAAATGCTGTTTTAATGTATGTGAAACATAAAGAACACAGTTTAAATCTACTTGAAAACACAATGTCTTGCCCAGAAATACTGTTTAATCACTTACAATGCCTTGAAACGCTATTTCAATGTATGTAAAACATAAAGAACACAGTTACAATCTACTTATTGCAAACTATAGAACAGACTGTTTTCTCTTAAACTAATCTTTGAAAGTTTCTTCTTAACTTGCATGAGATAGTAGTTGAGAACACAATGTTTGTCTCTAAAACAGAGTTTAAGGTATTTACAATGCTTTGAAATGCAGTTTTAATGTATGTAAAACATAAAGAATGCTGTTTAAATCTACTAGAAAACACAAGGTCGTGCTCAGAAACACTGTTTAATCACTTACAATGCCTTGAAACGCTGTTTCAATGTATGTAAAACATAAAGAACACATTTACAATCTAAGTATTGCAAACTATAGAAAATAATGTTTTCTCTTAAACTAATCTTTGAAAGTATTCTTCTTAACTTGCATGAGATAGCAGTTGAGAACACAATGTTTGGCTCTAAAACAGAGTTTAAGGTACTTACAATGCTTTGAAATGCTGTTTTAATGTATGTAAAACATAAAGAACACAGTTAAAATCTACTTGAAAACACAATGTCTTGCCCAGAAACACTGTTTAATCACTTACAATGCCTTGAAACGCTATTTCAATGTATGTAAAACATAAAGAACACAGTTACAATCTACTTATTGCAAACTATAGAACAGACTGTTTTCTCTTAAACTAATCTTTGAAAGTTTCTTCTTAACTTGCATGAGATAGTAGTTGAGAAAACAATGTTTGGCTCTAAAACAGAGTTTAAGGTACTTACAAAGCTTTGAAATGCTGTTTTAATGTATGTAAAACATAAAGAACACATTTTAAATCTACTAGAAAACACAATGTCCTTCCCTGAAACATTGTTTAATCACTTACAATGCCTTGAAACGGTGTTTCAATGTATGTAAAACATAAAGAACACAGTTACAATCTACTTATTGCAAACTATAGAACAGACTGTTTTCTCTTAAACTAATCTTTGAAAGTTTCTTCTTAACTTGCATGAGATATTAGTTGAGAACACAATGTTTGGCTCTAAAACAGAGTTTAAGGTACTTACAAAGCTTTGAAATGCTGTTTTAATGTATGTGAAACATAAAGAACACAGTTTAAATCTACTTGAAAACACAATGTCTTGCCCAGAAATACTGTTTAATCACTTACAATGCCTTGAAACGCTATTTCAATGTATGTAAAACATAAAGAACACAGTTACAATCTACTTATTGCAAACTATAGAACAGACTGTTTTCTCTTAAACTATTCTTTGAAAGTTTCTTCTTAACTTGCATGAGATAGTAGTTGAGAACACAATGTTTGTCTCTAAAACAGAGTTTAAGGTATTTACAATGCTTTGAAATGCAGTTTTAATGTATGTAAAACATAAAGAACGCTGTTTAAATCTACTAGAAAACACAAGGTCGTGCTCAGAAACACTGTTTAATCACTTACAATGCCTTGAAACGCTGTTTCAATGTATGTAAAACATAAAGAACACATTTACAATCTAAGTATTGCAAACTATAGAAAATAATGTTTTCTCTTAAACTAATCTTTGAAAGTATTCTTCTTAACTTGCATGAGATAGTAGTTGAGAACACAATGTTTGGCTCTAAAACAGAGTTTAAGGTACTTACAATGCTTTGAAATGCTGTTTTAATGTATGTAAAACATAAAGAACACAGTTAAAATCTACTTGAAAACACAATGTCTTGCCCAGAAACACTGTTTAATCACTTACAATGCCTTGAAACGCTATTTCAATGTATGTAAAACATAAAGAACACAGTTACAATCTACTTATTGCAAACTATACTATAGAACAGACTGTTTTCTCTTAAACTAATCTTTGAAAGTTTCTTCTTAACTTGCATGAGATATTAGTTGAGAACACAATGTTTGGCTCTAAAACAGAGTTTAAGGTACTTACAAAGCTTTGAAATGCTGTTTTAATGTATGTAAAACATAAAGAACACAGTTTAAATCTACTAGAAAACACAATGTAATTCCCTGAAACACTGTTTAATCACTTACAATGCCTTGAAACGCTGTTTCAATGTATGTAAAACATAAAGAACACAGTTACAATCTACTTATTATAAACTATAGAACAGACTGTTTTCTCTTAAACTAATCTTTGAAAGTTTCTTCTTAACTTGCATGAGATAGTAGTTGAGAACACAAAGTTTGTCTCTAAAACAGAGTTTAAGGTATTTACAATGCTTTGAAATGCAGTTTTAATGTATGTAAAACATAAAGAATGCTGGTTAAATCTACTAGAAAACACAATGTCTTGCCCAGAAACACTGTTTAATCACTTACAATGCCTTGAAACGCTGTTTCAATGTATGTAAAACATAAAGAACACAGTTACAATCTACTTATTGCAAACTATAGAACAGACTGTTTTCTCTTAAACTAATCTTTGAAAGTATTCTTCTTAACTTGCATGAGATAGTAGTTGAGAAAACAATGTTTGGCTCTAAAACAGAGTTTAAGGTACTTACAAAGCTTTGAAATGCTGTTTTAATGTATGTAAAACATAAAGAACACATTTTAAATCTACTAGAAAACACAATGTCCTTCCCTGAAACATTGTTTAATCACTTACAATGCCTTGAAACGGTGTTTCAATGTATGTAAAACATAAAGAACACAGTTACAATCTACTTATTGCAAACTATAGAACAGACTGTTTTCTCTTAAACTAATCTTTGAAAGTTTCTTCTTAACTTGCATGAGATATTAGTTGAGAACACAATGTTTGGCTCTAAAACAGAGCTTAAGGTACTCACAAAGTTTCGAAATGCTGTTTTATTGTATGTAAAACATAAAGAACACAGTTATAATCTACTTGAAAACACAATGTCTTGCCCAGAAACACTGTTTAATCACTTACAATGCCTTGAAACGCTGTTTCAATGTATGTAAAACCTAAATAATACAGTTACAATCTACTTATTGCAAACTATAGAACAGACTGTTTTCTCTTAAACTAATCTTTGAAAGTTTCTTCTTAACTTGCATGACATAGTAGTTGAGAAAACAATGTTTGGCTCTAAAACAGAGCTTAAGGTACTCACAAAGTTTCGAAATGCAGTTTTATTGTATGTAAAACATAAAGAACACAGTTATAATCTACTTGAAAACACAATGTCTTGCCCTGAAACACTGTTTAATCACTTACAATGCCTTGAAACGCTATTTCAATGTATGTAAAACATAAAGAACACAGTGACAATCTACTTATTGCAAACTATAGAACAGACTGTTTTCTCTTAAACTAATCTTTGAAAGTTTCTTCTTAACATGCATTAGGTAGTAGTTGAGAAAACAATGTTTGTCTCTAAAACAGAGTTTAAGGTATTTACAATGCTTTGAAATGCAGTTTTAATGTATGTAAAACATAAAGAACGCTGTTTAAATCTACTAGAAAAAAACAATGTCTTGCCCAGAAACACTGTTTAATCAGTTACAATGCCTTGAAACGCTGTTTCATTGTATGTAAAACCAAAATAACACAGTTACAATCTACTTATTGCAAACTATAGAACAGACTGTTTTCTCTTAAACTAATCTTTGAAAGTTTCTTCTTAACTTGCATGAGATAGTAGTTGAGAAAACAATTTTTGGCTCTAAAACAGTGTTTAAGGTACTTACAATGGTTTGAAATGATGTTTTAATGTATGTAAAACATAAAGAACACAGTTTAAATCTACTTGAAAACACAATGTCTTGCCCAGAAATACTGTTTAATCACTTACAATGCCTTGAAACGCTATTTCAATGTATGTAAAACATAAAGAACACAGTTACAATCTACTGATTGCAAACTATAGAACAGACTGTTTTCTCTTAAACTAATCTTTGAAAGTTTCTTCTTAACTTGCATGAGATATTAGTTGAGAACACAATGTTTGGCTCTAAAACAGAGTTTAAGGTACTTACAAAGCTTTGAAATGCTGTTTTAATGTATGTGAAACATAAAGAACACAGTTTAAATCTACTAGAAAACACAATGTAATTCCCTGAAACACTGTTTAATCACTTACAATGCCTTGAAACGCTGTTTCAATGTATGAAAACATAAAGAACACAGTTACAATCTACTTATTATAAACTATAGAACAGACTGTTTTCTCTTAAACTAATCTTTGAAAGTTTCTTCTTAACTTGCATGAGATAGTAGTTGAGAACACAAAGTTTGTCTCTAAAACAGAGTTTAAGGTATTTACAATGCTTTGAAATGCAGTTTTAATGTATTTAAAACATAAAGAATGCTGGTTAAATCTACTAGAAAACACAATGTCTTGCCCAGAAACACTGTTTAATCACTTATAATGCCTTGAAACGCTGTTTCAATGTATGTAAAACATAAAGAACACAGTTACAATCTACTTATTCCAAACTATAGAACAGACTGTTTTCTCTTAAACTAATCTTTGAAAGTATTCTTCTTAACTTGCATGAGATAGTAGTTGAGAAAACAATGTTTGGCTCTAAAACAGAGTTTAAGGTACTTACAAAGCTTTGAAATGCTGTTTTAATGTATGTAAAACATAAAGAACACATTTTAAATCTACTAGAAAACACAATGTCCTTCCCTGAAACATTGTTTAATCACTTACAATGCCTTGAAACGGTGTTTCATTGTATGTAAAACATAAAGAACACAGTTACAATCTACTTATTGCAAACTATAGAACAGACTGTTTTCTCTTAAACTAATCTTTGAAAGTTTCTTCTTAACTTGCATGAGATATTAGTTGAGAACACAATGTTTGGCTCTAAAACAGAGCTTAAGGTACTTACAATGGTTTGAAATGATGTTTTAATGTATGTAAAACATAAAGAACACAGTTTAAATCTACTTGAAAACACAATGTCTTGCCCAGAAATACTGTTTAATCACTTACAATGCCTTGAAACGCTATTTCAATGTATGTAAAACATAAAGAACACAGTTACAATCTACTTATTGCAAACTATAGAACAGACTGTTTTCTCTTAAACTAATCTTTGAAAGTTTCTTCTTAACTTGCATGAGATAGTAGTTGAGAACACAATGTTTGGCTCTAAAACAGAGTTTAAGGTACTTACAAAGCTTTGAAATGCTGTTTTAATGTATGTAAAACATAAAGAACACAGTTTAAATCTACTAGAAAACACAATGTCTTGCCCTGAAACACTGTTTAATCACTTACAATGCCTTGAAAAGCTGTTTCAATGTATGTAAAACATAAAGAACACAGTTACAATCTACTTATTGCAAACTATAGAACAGACTGTTTTCTCTTAAACTAATCTATGAAAGTTTCTTCTTAACTTGAATGAGATATTAGTTAAGAACACAATGTTTGGCTTTAAAACAAAGTTTAAGGTATATACAAAGCTTTGAAATGCTGTTTTAATGTATGTAAAACATAAAGAACACATTTACAATCTAAGTATTGCAAACTATAGAAAATAATGTTTTCTCTTAAACTAATCTTTGAAAGTATTCTTCTTAGCTTGCATGAGATAGTAGTTGAGAACACAATGTTTGGCTCTAAAACAGAGTTTAAGGTACTTACAATGCTTTGAAATGCTGTTTTAATGTATGTAAAACATAAAGAACACAGTTAAAATCTACTTGAAAACACAATGTCTTGCCCAGAAACACTGTTTAATCACTTACAATGCCTTGAAACGCTATTTCAATGTATGTAAAACATAAAGAACACAGTTACAATCTACTTATTGCAAACTATAGAACAGACTGTTTTCTCTTAAACTAATCTTTGAAAGTTTCTTCTTAACTTGCATGAGATATTAGTTCAGAACACAATGTTTGGCTCTAAAACAGAGTTTAAGGTACTTACAAAGCTTTGAAATGCTGTTTTAATGTATGTAAAACATAAAGAACACAGTTTAAATCTACTAGAAAACACAATGTAATTCCCTGAAACACTGTTTAATCACTTACAATGCCTTGAAACGCTGTTTCAATGTATGTAAAACATAAAGAATACAGTTACAATCTACTTATTATAAACTATAGAACAGACTGTTTTCTCTTAAACTAATCTTTGAAAGTTTCTTCTTAACTTGCATGAGATAGTAGTTGAGAACACAAAGTTTGTCTCTAAAACAGAGTTTAAGGTATTTACAATGCTTTGAAATGCAGTTTTAATGTATGTAAAACATAAAGAATGCTGGTTAAATCTACTAGAAAACACAATGTCTTGCCCAGAAACACTGTTTAATCACTTACAATGCCTTGAAACGCTGTTTCAATGTATGTAAAACATAAAGAACACAGTTACAATCTACTTATTGCAAACTATAGAACAGACTGTTTTCTCTTAAACTAATCTTTGAAAGTATTCTTCTTAACTTGCATGAGATAGTAGTTGAGAAAACAATGTTTGGCTCTAAAACAGAGTTTAAGGTACTTACAAAGCTTTGAAATGCTGTTTTAATGTATGTAAAACATAAAGAACACATTTTAAATCTACTAGAAAACACAATGTCCTTCCCTGAAACATTGTTTAATCACTTACAATGCCTTGAAACGGTGTTTCAATGTATGTAAAACATAAAGAACACAGTTACAATCTACTTATTGCAAACTATAGAACAGACTGTTTTCTCTTAAACTAATCTTTGAAAGTTTCTTCTTAACTTGCATGAGATATTAGTTGAGAACACAATGTTTGGCTCTAAAACAGAGCTTAAGGTACTCACAAAGTTTCGAAATGCTGTTTTATTGTATGTAAAACATAAAGAACACAGTTATAATCTACTTGAAAACACAATGTCTTGCCCAGAAACACTGTTTAATCACTTACAATGCCTTGAAACGCTGTTTCAATGTATGTAAAACCTAAATAATACAGTTACAATCTACTTATTGCAAACTATAGAACAGACTGTTTTCTCTTAAACTAATCTTTGAAAGTTTCTTCTTAACTTGCATGACATAGTAGTTGAGAAAACAATGTTTGGCTCTAAAACAGAGCTTAAGGTACTCACAAAGTTTCGAAATGCTGTTTTATTGTATGTAAAACATAAAGAACACAGTTATAATCTACTTGAAAACACAATGTCTTGCCCTGAAACACTGTTTAATCACTTACAATGCCTTGAAACGCTATTTCAATGTATGTAAAACATAAAGAACACAGTGACAATCTACTTATTGCAAACTATAGAACAGACTGTTTTCTCTTAAACTAATCTTTGAAAGTTTCTTCTTAACATGCATTAGGTAGTAGTTGAGAAAACAATGTTTGTCTCTAAAACAGAGTTTAAGGTATTTACAATGCTTTGAAATGCAGTTTTAATGTATGTAAAACATAAAGAACGCTGTTTAAATCTACTAGAAAAAAACAATGTCTTGCCCAGAAACACTGTTTAATCAGTTACAATGCCTTGAAACGCTGTTTCATTGTATGTAAAACCAAAATAACACAGTTACAATCTACTTATTGCAAACTATAGAACAGACTGTTTTCTCTTAAACTAATCTTTGAAAGTTTCTTCTTAACTTGCATGAGATAGTAGTTGAGAAAACAATTTTTGGCTCTAAAACAGTGTTTAAGGTACTTACAATGGTTTGAAATGATGTTTTAATGTATGTAAAACATAAAGAACACAGTTTAAATCTACTTGAAAACACAATGTCTTGCCCAGAAATACTGTTTAATCACTTACAATGCCTTGAAACGCTATTTCAATGTATGTAAAACATAAAGAACACAGTTACAATCTACTGATTGCAAACTATAGAACAGACTGTTTTCTCTTAAACTAATCTTTGAAAGTTTCTTCTTAACTTGCATGAGATATTAGTTGAGAACACAATGTTTGGCTCTAAAACAGAGTTTAAGGTACTTACAAAGCTTTGAAATGCTGTTTTAATGTATGTGAAACATAAAGAACACAGTTTAAATCTACTAGAAAACACAATGTAATTCCCTGAAACACTGTTTAATCACTTACAATGCCTTGAAACGCTGTTTCAATGTATGAAAACATAAAGAACACAGTTACAATCTACTTATTATAAACTATAGAACAGACTGTTTTCTCTTAAACTAATCTTTGAAAGTTTCTTCTTAACTTGCATGAGATAGTAGTTGAGAACACAAAGTTTGTCTCTAAAACAGAGTTTAAGGTATTTACAATGCTTTGAAATGCAGTTTTAATGTATTTAAAACATAAAGAATGCTGGTTAAATCTACTAGAAAACACAATGTCTTGCCCAGAAACACTGTTTAATCACTTATAATGCCTTGAAACGCTGTTTCAATGTATGTAAAACATAAAGAACACAGTTACAATCTACTTATTGCAAACTATAGAACAGACTGTTTTCTCTTAAACTAATCTTTGAAAGTATTCTTCTTAACTTGCATGAGATAGTAGTTGAGAAAACAATGTTTGGCTCTAAAACAGAGTTTAAGGTACTTACAAAGCTTTGAAATGCTGTTTTAATGTATGTAAAACATAAAGAACACATTTTAAATCTACTAGAAAACACAATGTCCTTCCCTGAAACATTGTTTAATCACTTACAATGCCTTGAAACGGTGTTTCAATGTATGTAAAACATAAAGAACACAGTTACAATCTACTTATTGCAAACTATAGAACAGACTGTTTTCTCTTAAACTAATCTTTGAAAGTTTCTTCTTAACTTGCATGAGATATTAGTTGAGAACACAATGTTTGGCTCTAAAACAGAGCTTAAGGTACTCACAAAGTTTCGAAATGCTGTTTTATTGTATGTAAAACATAAAGAACACAGTTATAATCTACTTGAAAACACAATGTCTTGCCCAGAAACACTGTTTAATCACTTACAATGCCTTGAAACGCTGTTTCAATGTATGTAAAACCTAAATAATACAGTTACAATCTACTTATTGCAAACTATAGAACAGACTGTTTTCTCTTAAACTAATCTTTGAAAGTTTCTTCTTAACTTGCATGACATAGTAGTTGAGAAAACAATGTTTGGCTCTAAAACAGAGCTTAAGGTACTCACAAAGTTTCGAAATGCTGTTTTATTGTATGTAAAACATAAAGAACACAGTTATAATCTACTTGAAAACACAATGTCTTGCCCTGAAACACTGTTTAATCACTTACAATGCCTTGAAACGCTATTTCAATGTATGTAAAACATAAAGAACACAGTGACAATCTACTTATTGCAAACTATAGAACAGACTGTTTTCTCTTAAACTAATCTTTGAAAGTTTCTTCTTAACATGCATTAGGTAGTAGTTGAGAAAACAATGTTTGTCTCTAAAACAGAGTTTAAGGTATTTACAATGCTTTGAAATGCAGTTTTAATGTATGTAAAACATAAAGAACGCTGTTTAAATCTACTAGAAAAAAACAATGTCTTGCCCAGAAACACTGTTTAATCAGTTACAATGCCTTGAAACGCTGTTTCATTGTATGTAAAACCAAAATAACACAGTTACAATCTACTTATTGCAAACTATAGAACAGACTGTTTTCTCTTAAACTAATCTTTGAAAGTTTCTTCTTAACTTGCATGAGATAGTAGTTGAGAAAACAATTTTTGGCTCTAAAACAGTGTTTAAGGTACTTACAATGGTTTGAAATGATGTTTTAATGTATGTAAAACATAAAGAACACAGTTTAAATCTACTTGAAAACACAATGTCTTGCCCAGAAATACTGTTTAATCACTTACAATGCCTTGAAACGCTATTTCAATGTATGTAAAACATAAAGAACACAGTTACAATCTACTGATTGCAAACTATAGAACAGACTGTTTTCTCTTAAACTAATCTTTGAAAGTTTCTTCTTAACTTGCATGAGATATTAGTTGAGAACACAATGTTTGGCTCTAAAACAGAGTTTAAGGTACTTACAAAGCTTTGAAATGCTGTTTTAATGTATGTGAAACATAAAGAACACAGTTTAAATCTACTAGAAAACACAATGTAATTCCCTGAAACACTGTTTAATCACTTACAATGCCTTGAAACGCTATTTCAATGTATGAAAACATAAAGAACACAGTTACAATCTACTTATTATAAACTATAGAACAGACTGTTTTCTCTTAAACTAATCTTTGAAAGTTTCTTCTTAACTTGCATGAGATAGTAGTTGAGAACACAAAGTTTGTCTCTAAAACAGAGTTTAAGGTATTTACAATGCTTTGAAATGCAGTTTTAATGTATTTAAAACATAAAGAATGCTGGTTAAATCTACTAGAAAACACAATGTCTTGCCCAGAAACACTGTTTAATCACTTATAATGCCTTGAAACGCTGTTTCAATGTATGTAAAACATAAAGAACACAGTTACAATCTACTTATTGCAAACTATAGAACAGACTGTTTTCTCTTAAACTAATCTTTGAAAGTATTCTTCTTAACTTGCATGAGATAGTAGTTGAGAAAACAATGTTTGGCTCTAAAACAGAGTTTAAGGTACTTACAAAGCTTTGAAATGCTGTTTTAATGTATGTAAAACATAAAGAACACATTTTAAATCTACTAGAAAACACAATGTCCTTCCCTGAAACATTGTTTAATCACTTACAATGCCTTGAAACGGTGTTTCATTGTATGTAAAACATAAAGAACACAGTTACAATCTACTTATTGCAAACTATAGAACAGACTGTTTTCTCTTAAACTAATCTTTGAAAGTTTCTTCTTAACTTGCATGAGATATTAGTTGAGAACACAATGTTTGGCTCTAAAACAGAGCTTAAGGTACTTACAATGGTTTGAAATGATGTTTTAATGTATGTAAAACATAAAGAACACAGTTTAAATCTACTTGAAAACACAATGTCTTGCCCAGAAATACTGTTTAATCACTTACAATGCCTTGAAACGCTGTTTCAATGTATGTAAAACATAAAGAACACAGTTACAATCTACTTATTGCAAACTATAGAACACTGTTTTCTCTTAAACTAATCTTTGAAAGTTTCTTCTTAACTTGCATGAGATAGTAGTTGAGAAAACAATGTTTGGCTCTAAAACAGAGTTTAATGTACTTACAATGCTTCGAAATGCTGTTTTAATGTATGTAAAACATAAAGAACACAGTTTAAATCTACTTGAAAACACAATGTCTTGCCCTGAAACACTGTTTAATCACTTACAATGCCTTGAAACGCTTGTTTCAATGTATGTAAAACATAAAGAACACAGTTACAATCTACTTATTGCAAACTATAGAACAGACTGTTTTCTCTTAAACTAATCTTTGAAAGTTTCTTCTTAACTTGCATGAGATATTAGTTGAGAACACAATGTTTGGCTCTAAAACAGAGTTTAAGGTACTTACAAAGGTTCGAAATAATGTTTTAATGTATGTAAAACATAAAGAACGCAGTTCAAATCTACTTGAAAACACATTGTCTTGCCCAGAAACACTGTTTAATCACTTACAATGCCTTGAAACGCTGTTTCAATATATGTAAAACATAAAGAACACAGTTACAATCTACTTATTGCAAACTATAGTACAGACTGTTTTCTCTTAAACTAATCTTTGAAAGTTTCTTCTTAACTTGCATGAGATAGTAGTTGAGAAAACAATGTTTGGCTCTAAAACAGAGTTTAAGGTACTTACAATGCTATGAAATGCTGTTTTAATGTATGTAAAACATAAAGAACACAGTTTAAATCTACTTGAAAACACAATGTCTTGCCCTGAAACACTGTTTAATCACTTACAATGCCTTGAAACGCTGTTTCAATGTATGTAAAACATAAAGAACACAGTTACAATCTACTTATTGCAAACTATAGAACACTGTTTTCTCTTAAACTAATCTTTGAAAGTTTCTTCTTAACTTGCATGAGATATTAGTTGAGAACACAATGTTTGGCTCTAAAACAGAGTTTAAGGTACTTACCAAGTTTCGAAATGCTGTTTTAATGTATGTAAAACATAAAGAACACAGTTTAAATCTACTTGAAAACACAATGTCTTGCCCTGAAACACTGTTTAATCACTTACAATGCCTTGAAACGCTGTTTCAATGTATGTAAAACATAAAGAACACAGTTACAATCTACTTATTGCAAACTATAGAACACTGTTTTCTCTTAAACTAATCTTTGAAAGTTTCTTCTTAACTTGCATGAGATAGTAGTTGAGAAAACAATGTTTGGCTCTAAAACAGAGTTTAATGTACTTACAATGCTTCGAAATGCTGTTTTAATGTATGTAAAACATAAAGAACACAGTTTAAATCTACTTGAAAACACAATGTCTTGCCCTGAAACACTGTTTAATCACTTACAATGCCTTGAAACGCTGTTTCAATGTATGTAAAACATAAAGAACACAGTTACAATCTACTTATTGCAAACTATAGAACACTGTTTTCTCTTAAACTAATCTTTGAAAGTTTCTTCTTAACTTGCATGAGATATTAGTTGAGAACACAATGTTTGGCTCTAAAACAGAGTTTAAGGTACTTACCAAGTTTCGAAATGCTGTTTTAATGTATGTAAAACATAAAGAACACAGTTTAAATCTACTTGAAAACACAATGTCTTGCCCTGAAACACTGTTTAATCACTTACAATGCCTTGAAACGCTGTTTCAATGTATGTAAAACATAAAGAACACAGTTACAATCTACTTATTGCAAACTATAGAACACTGTTTTCTCTTAAACTAATCTTTGAAAGTTTCTTCTTAACTTGCATGAGATAGTAGTTGAGAAAACAATGTTTGGCTCTAAAACAGAGTTTAATGTACTTACAATGCTTCGAAATGCTGTTTTAATGTATGTAAAACATAAAGAACACAGTTTAAATCTACTTGAAAACACAATGTCTTGCCCTGAAACACTGTTTAATCACTTACAATGCCTTGAAACGCTGTTTCAATGTATGTAAAACATAAAGAACACAGTTACAATCTACTTATTGCAAACTATAGAACACTGTTTTCTCTTAAACTAATCTTTGAAAGTTTCTTCTTAACTTGCATGAGATAGTAGTTGAGAAAACAATGTTTGGCTCTAAAACAGAGTTTAATGTACTTACAATGCTTCGAAATGCTGTTTTAATGTATGTAAAACATAAAGAACACAGTTTAAATCTACTTGAAAACACAATGTCTTGCCCTGAAACACTGTTTAATCACTTACAATGCCTTGAAACGCTTGTTTCAATGTATGTAAAACATAAAGAACACAGTTACAATCTACTTATTGCAAACTATAGAACAGACTGTTTTCTCTTAAACTAATCTTTGAAAGTTTCTTCTTAACTTGCATGAGATATTAGTTGAGAACACAATGTTTGGCTCTAAAACAGAGTTTAAGGTACTTCCAATGCCTTGAAACGATGTTTCAGTGTATGTAAAACATAAAGAACACAGTTACAATCTACTTATTGCAAACTATAGAACAGATTGTTTTCTCTTAATCTAATCTTTGAAAGGAAAGTTTCTTCTTAACTTGCATGAGATAGTAGTTGAGAACACAATGTTTGGCTCTAAAACAGAGTTTAAGGTACTTACAATGCCTTGAAACGATGTTTCAGTGTATGTAAAACATAAAGAACACAGTTACAATCTACTTATTGCAAACTATAGAACACTGTTTTCTCTTAAACTAATCTTTGAAAGTTTCTTCTTAACTTGCATGAGATATTAGTTGAGAACACAATGTTTGGCTCTAAAACAGAGTTTAAGGTACTTACAAAGTTTTGAAATGCTGTTTTAATGTATGTAAAACATAAAGAACACAGTTTAAATCTACTTGAAAACACAATGTCTTGCCCTGAAACACTGTTTAATCACTTACAATGCCTTGAAACGCTGTTTCAATGTATGTAAAACATAAAGAACACAGTTACAATCTACTTATTGCAAACTATAGAACACTGTTTTCTCTTAAACTAATTTTGAAAGTTTCTTCTTAACTTGCATGAGATAGTAGTTGAGAAAACAATGTTTGGCTCTAAAACAGAGTTTAATGTACTTACAATGCTTCGAAATGCTGTTTTAATGTATGCAAAACATAAAGAACACAGTTTAAATCTACTTGAAAACACAATGTCTTGCCCTGAAACACTGTTTAATCACTTACAATGCCTTGAAACGCTTGTTTCAATGTATGTAAAACATAAAGAACACAGTTACAATCTACTTATTGCAAACTATAGAACAGACTGTTTTCTCTTAAACTAATCTTTGAAAGTTTCTTCTTAACTTGCATGAGATATTAGTTGAGAACACAATGTTTGGCTCTAAAACAGAGTTTAAGGTACTTACAAAGGTTCGAAATAATGTTTTAATGTATGTAAAACATAAAGAACGCAGTTTAAATCTACTTGAAAACACATTGTCTTGCCCAGAAACACTGTTTAATCACTTACAATGCCTTGAAACGCTGTTTCAATATATGTAAAACATAAAGAACACAGTTACAATCTACTTATTGCAAACTATAGTACAGACTGTTTTCTCTTAAACTAATCTTTGAAAGTTTCTTCTTAACTTGCATGAGATAGTAGTTGAGAAAACAATGTTTGGCTCTAAAACAGAGTTTAAGGTACTTACAATGCTATGAAATGCTGTTTTAATGTATGTAAAACATAAAGAACACAGTTTAAATCTACTTGAAAACACAATGTCTTGCCCTGAAACACTGTTTAATCACTTACAATGCCTTGAAACGCTGTTTCAATGTATGTAACACATAAAGAACACAGTTACAATCTACTTATTGCAAACTATAGAACAGACTGTTTTCTCTTAAACTAATCTTTGAAAGTTTCTTCTTAACTTGCATGAGATATTAGTTGAGAACACAATGTTTGGCTCTAAAACAGAGTTTAAGGTACTTACAAAGTTTCGAAATTCTGTTTTAATGTATGTAAAACATAAAGAACACAGTTTAAATCTACTTGAAAACACAATGTCTTGCCCTGAAACACTGTTTAATCACTTACAATGCCTTGAAACGCTGTTTCAATGTATGTAAAACATAAAGAACACAGTTACAATCTACTTATTGCAAACTATAGAACACTGTTTTCTCTTAAACTAATCTTTGAAAGTTTCTTCTTAACTTGCATGAGATAGTAGTTGAGAAAACAATGTTTGGCTCTAAAACAGAGTTTAATGTACTTACAATGCTTCGAAATGCTGTTTTAATGTATGTAAAACATAAAGAACACAGTTTAAATCTACTTGAAAACACAATGTCTTGCCCTGAAACACTGTTTAATCACTTACAATGCCTTGAAACGCTGTTTCAATGTATGTAAAACATAAAGAACACAGTTACAATCTACTTATTGCAAACTATAGAACACTGTTTTCTCTTAAACTAATCTTTGAAAGTTTCTTCTTAACTTGCATGAGATAGTAGTTGAGAAAACAATGTTTGGCTCTAAAACAGAGTTTAATGTACTTACAATGCTTCGAAATGCTGTTTTAATGTATGTAAAACATAAAGAACACAGTTTAAATCTACTTGAAAACACAATGTCTTGCCCTGAAACACTGTTTAATCACTTACAATGCCTTGAAACGCTTGTTTCAATGTATGTAAAACATAAAGAACACAGTTACAATCTACTTATTGCAAACTATAGAACAGACTGTTTTCTCTTAAACTAATCTTTGAAAGTTTCTTCTTAACTTGCATGAGATATTAGTTGAGAACACAATGTTTGGCTCTAAAACAGAGTTTAAGGTACTTCCAATGCCTTGAAACGATGTTTCAGTGTATGTAAAACATAAAGAACACAGTTACAATCTACTTATTGCAAACTATAGAACAGATTGTTTTCTCTTAATCTAATCTTTGAAAGGAAAGTTTCTTCTTAACTTGCATGAGATAGTAGTTGAGAACACAATGTTTGGCTCTAAAACAGAGTTTAAGGTACTTACAATGCCTTGAAACGATGTTTCAGTGTATGTAAAACATAAAGAACACAGTTACAATCTACTTATTGCAAACTATAGAACAGATTGTTTTCTCTTAAACTAATCTTTGAAAGTTTCTTCTTAACTTGCATGAGATATTAGTTGAGAACACAATGTTTGGCTCTAAAACAGAGTTTAAGGTACTTACAAAGTTTCGAAATGCTGTTTTAATGTATGTAAAACATAAAGAACACAGTTTAAATCTACTTGAAAACACAATGTCTTGCCCTGAAACACTGTTTAATCACTTACAATGCCTTGAAACGCTGTTTCAATGTATGTAAAACATAAAGAACACAGTTACAATCTACTTATTGCAAACTATAGAACACTGTTTTCTCTTAAACTAATTTTGAAAGTTTCTTCTTAACTTGCATGAGATAGTAGTTGAGAAAACAATGTTTGGCTCTAAAACAGAGTTTAATGTACTTACAATGCTTCGAAATGCTGTTTTAATGTATGTAAAACATAAAGAACACAGTTTAAATCTACTTGAAAACACAATGTCTTGCCCTGAAACACTGTTTAATCACTTACAATGCCTTGAAAAGCTTGTTTCAATGTATGTAAAACATAAAGAACACAGTTACAATCTACTTATTGCAAACTATAGAACAGACTGTTTTCTCTTAAACTAATCTTTGAAAGTTTCTTCTTAACTTGCATGAGATATTAGTTGAGAACACAATGTTTGGCTCTAAAACAGAGTTTAAGGTACTTACAAAGGTTCGAAATAATGTTTTAATGTATGTAAAACATAAAGAACGCAGTTTAAATCTACTTGAAAACACATTGTCTTGCCCAGAAACACTGTTTAATCACTTACAATGCCTTGAAACGCTGTTTCAATATATGTAAAACATAAAGAACACAGTTACAATCTACTTATTGCAAACTATAGTACAGACTGTTTTCTCTTAAACTAATCTTTGAAAGTTTCTTCTTAACTTGCATGAGATAGTAGTTGAGAAAACAATGTTTGGCTCTAAAACAGAGTTTAAGGTACTTACAATGCTATGAAATGCTGTTTTAATGTATGTAAAACATAAAGAACACAGTTTAAATCTACTTGAAAACACAATGTCTTGCCCTGAAACACTGTTTAATCACTTACAATGCCTTGAAACGCTGTTTCAATGTATGTAAAACATAAAGAACACAGTTACAATCTACTTATTGCAAACTATAGAACACTGTTTTCTCTTAAACTAATCTTTGAAAGTTTCTTCTTAACTTGCATGAGATAGTAGATGAGAAAACAATGTTTGGCTCTAAAACAGAGTTTAATGTACTTACAATGCTTCGAAATGCTGTTTTAATGTATGTAAAACATAAAGAACACAGTTTAAATCTACTTGAAAACACAATGTCTTGCCCTGAAACACTGTTTAATCACTTACAATGCCTTGAAACGCTCTTTCAATGTATGTAAAACATAAAGAACACAGTTACAATCTACTTATTGCAAACTATAGAACACTGTTTTCTCTTAAACTAATCTTTGAAAGTTTCTTCTTAACTTGCATGAGATAGTAGATGAGAAAACAATGTTTGGCTCTAAAACAGAGTTTAATGTACTTACAATGCTTCGAAATGCTGTTTTAATGTATGTAAAACATAAAGAACACAGTTTAAATCTACTTGAAAACACAATGTCTTGCCCTGAAACACTGTTTAATCACTTACAATGCCTTGAAACGCTCTTTCAATGTATGTAAAACATAAAGAACACAGTTACAATCTACTTATTGCAAACTATAGAACACTGTTTTCTCTTAAACTAATCTTTGAAAGTTTCTTCTTAACTTGCATGAGATAGTAGTTGAGAAAACAATGTTTGGCTCTAAAACAGAGTTTAAGGTACTTACAAAGGTTCGAAATAATGTTTTAATGTATGTAAAACATAAAGAACGCAGTTAAAATCTACTTGAAAACACAATGTCTTGCCCAGAAACACTGTTTAATCACTTACAATGCCTTGAAACGCTGTTTCAATGTATGTAAAACATAAAGAACACTTACAATCTACTTATTGCAAACTATAGAACAGACTGTTTTCTCTTAAACTAATCTTTGAAAGTTTCTTCTTAACTTGCATGAGATATTAGTTGAGAACACAATGTTTGGCTCTAAAACAGAGTTTAAGGTACTTCCAATGCCTTGAAACGATTTTTCAGTGTATGTAAAACATAAAGAACACAGTTACAATCTACTTATTGCAAACTATAGAACAGATTGTTTTCTCTTAATCTAATCTTTGAAAGGAAAGTTTCTTCTTAACTTGCATGAGATAGTAGTTGAGAACACAATGTTTGGCTGTAAAACAGAGTTTAAGGTACTTACAATGCCTTGAAACGATGTTTCAGTGTATGTAAAACATAAAGAACACAGTTACAATCTACTTATTGCAAACTATAGAACAGATTGTTTTCTCTTAAACTAATCTTTGAAAGTTTCTTCTTAACTTGCATGAGATATTAGTTGAGAACACAATGTTTGGCTCTAAAACAGAGTTTAAGGTACTTACAAAGTTTCGAAATGCTGTTTTAATGTATGTAAAACATAAAGAACACAGTTTAAATCTACTTGAAAACACAATGTCTTGCCCTGAAACACTGTTTAATCACTTACAATGCCTTGAAACGCTGTTTCAATGTATGTAAAACATAAAGAACACAGTTACAATCTACTTATTGCAAACTATAGAACACTGTTTTCTCTTAAACTAATTTTGAAAGTTTCTTCTTAACTTGCATGAGATAGTAGTTGAGAAAACAATGTTTGGCTCTAAAACAGAGTTTAATGTACTTACAATGCTTCGAAATGCTGTTTTAATGTATGTAAAACATAAAGAACACAGTTTAAATCTACTTGAAAACACAATGTCTTGCCCTGAAACACTGTTTAATCACTTACAATGCCTTGAAAAGCTTGTTTCAATGTATGTAAAACATAAAGAACACAGTTACAATCTACTTATTGCAAACTATAGAACAGACTGTTTTCTCTTAAACTAATCTTTGAAAGTTTCTTCTTAACTTGCATGAGATATTAGTTGAGAACACAATGTTTGGCTCTAAAACAGAGTTTAAGGTACTTACAAAGGTTCGAAATAATGTTTTAATGTATGTAAAACATAAAGAACGCAGTTTAAATCTACTTGAAAACACATTGTCTTGCCCAGAAACACTGTTTAATCACTTACAATGCCTTGAAACGCTGTTTCAATATATGTAAAACATAAAGAACACAGTTACAATCTACTTATTGCAAACTATAGTACAGACTGTTTTCTCTTAAACTAATCTTTGAAAGTTTCTTCTTAACTTGCATGAGATAGTAGTTGAGAAAACAATGTTTGGCTCTAAAACAGAGTTTAAGGTACTTACAATGCTATGAAATGCTGTTTTAATGTATGTAAAACATAAAGAACACAGTTTAAATCTACTTGAAAACACAATGTCTTGCCCTGAAACACTGTTTAATCACTTACAATGCCTTGAAACACTGTTTCAATGTATGTAAAACATAAAGAACACAGTTACAATCTACTTATTGCAAACTATAGAACACTGTTTTCTCTTAAACTAATCTTTGAAAGTTTCTTCTTAACTTGCATGAGATAGTAGATGAGAAAACAATGTTTGGCTCTAAAACAGAGTTTAATGTACTTACAATGCTTCGAAATGCTGTTTTAATGTATGTAAAACATAAAGAACACAGTTTAAATCTACTTGAAAACACAATGTCTTGCCCTGAAACACTGTTTAATCACTTACAATGCCTTGAAACGCTCTTTCAATGTATGTAAAACATAAAGAACACAGTTACAATCTACTTATTGCAAACTATAGAACACTGTTTTCTCTTAAACTAATCTTTGAAAGTTTCTTCTTAACTTGCATGAGATAGTAGTTGAGAAAACAATGTTTGGCTCTAAAACAGAGTTTAAGGTACTTACAAAGGTTCGAAATAATGTTTTAATGTATGTAAAACATAAAGAACGCAGTTAAAATCTACTTGAAAACACAATGTCTTGCCCAGAAACACTGTTTAATCACTTACAATGCCTTGAAACGCTGTTTCAATGTATGTAAAACATAAAGAACACTTACAATCTACTTATTGCAAACTATAGAACAGACTGTTTTCTCTTAAACTAATCTTTGAAAGTTTCTTCTTAACTTGCATGAGATAGTAGTTGAGAACACAAAGTTTGGCTCTAAAACAGAGTTTAAGGTACTTACAAAGCTTTGAAATGCTGTTTTAATGTATGTAAAACATAAAGAACGCAGTTTAAATCTACTAGAAAACACAATGTCCTTCCCTGAAACATTGTTTAATCACTTACAATGCCTTCAAACGCTGTTTCAATGTATGTACAACATAAAGAACACAGTTACAATCTACTTATTGCAAACTATAGAACAGACTGTTTTCTCTTAAACTAATCTTTGAAAGTTTCTTCTTAACTTGCATTAGATAGTAGTTGAGAACACAAAGTTTGTCTCTAAATTAGAGTTTAAGGTATTTACAATGCTTTGAAATGCAGTTTTAATGTATGTAAAACATAAAGAACGCTGGTTAAATCTACTAGAAAACACAATGTCTTGCCCAGAAACACTGTTTAATCACTTACAATGCCTTGAAACGCTGTTTCAATGTATGTAAAACCTAAAGAACACAGTTACAATCTACTTATTGCAAACTATAGAACAGACTGTTTTCTCTTAAACTAATCTTTGAAAGTTTCTTCTTAACTTGCATGAGATAGTAGTTGAGAACACAATGTTTGGCTCTAAAACAGAGCTTAAGGTACTCACAAAGTTTCGAAATGCTGTTTTATTGTATGTAAAACATAAAGAACACAGTTATAATCTACTTGAAAACACAATGTCTTGCCCAGAAACACTGTTTAATCACTTACAATGCCTTGAAACGCTGTTTCAATGTATGTAAAACCTAAATAACACAGTTACAATCTACTTATTGCAAACTATAGAACAGACTGTTTTCTCTTAAACTAATCTTTGAAAGTTTCTTCTTAACTTGCATGACATAGTAGTTGAGAAAACAATGTTTGGCTCTAAAACAGAGCTTAAGGTACTCACAAAGTTTCGAAATGCTGTTTTATTGTATGTAAAACATAAAGAAAGCTGTTTAAATCTACTAGAAAAAAACAATGTCTTGCCCAGAAACACTGTTTAATCAGTTACAATGCCTTGAAACGCTGTTTCAATGTATGTAAAACCTAAATAACACAGTTACAATCTACTTATTGCAAACTATAGAACAGACTGTTTTCTCTTAAACTAATCTTTGAAAGTTTCTTCTTAACTTGTATGAGATATTAGTTGAGAACACAATGTTTGGCTCTAAAACAGAGTTTAAGGTACTTAGAATGCTATGAAATGCTGTTTTAATGTATGTAAAACATAAAGAACACAGTTTAAATCTACTTGAAAACACAATGTCTTGCCCTGAAACACTGTTTAATCACTTACAATGCCTTGAAACGCTGTTTCAATGTATGTAAAACATAAAGAACACAGTTACAATCTACTTATTGCAAACTATAGAACACTGTTTTCTCTTAAACTAATCTTTGAAAGTTTCTTCTTAACTTGCATGAGATAGTAGTTGAGAAAACAATGTTTGGCTCTAAAACAGAGTTTAAGGTACTTACAAAGGTTCGAAATAATGTTTTAATGTATGTAAAACATAAAGAACGCAGTTAAAATCTACTTGAAAACACAATGTCTTGCCCAGAAACACTGTTTAATCACTTACAATGCCTTGAAACGCTGTTTCAATGTATGTAAAACATAAAGAACACAGTTACAATCTACTTATTGCAAACTATAGAACAGACTGTTTTCTCTTAAACTAATCTTTGAAAGTTTCTTCTTAACTTGCATGAGATAGTAGTTGAGAACACAAAGTTTGTCTCTAAAACAGAGTTTAAGGTATTTACAATGCTTTGAAATGCAGTTTTAATGTATGTAAAACATAAAGAACGCTGGTTAAATCTACTAGAAAACACAATGTCTTGCCCAGAAACACTGTTTAATCACTTACAATGCCTTGAAAAGCTGTTTCAATGTATGTAAAACCTAAAGAACACAGTTACAATCTACGTACTGCAAACTATAGAACAGACTGTTTTCTCTTAAACTAATCTTTGAAAGTATTCTTCTTAACTTGCATGAGATATTAGTTGAGAACACAATGTTTGGCTCTAAAACAGAGTTTAAGGTACTTACAAAGCTTTGAAATGCTGTTTTAATGTATGTAAAACATAAAGAACGCAGTTTAAATCTACTAGAAAACACAATGTCCTTCCCTGAAACATTGTTTAATCACTTACAATGCCTGCAAACGCTGTTTCAATGTATGTAAAACATAAAGAACACAGTTACAATCTACTTATTGCAAACTATAGAACAGACTGTTTTCTCTTAAACTAATCTTTGAAAGTTTCTTCTTAACTTGCATGAGATAGTAGTTGAGAACACAAAGTTTGTCTCTAAATTAGAGTTTAAGGTATTTACAATGCTTTGAAATGCAGTTTTAATGTATGTAAAACATAAAGAACGCTGGTTAAATCTACTAGAAAACACAATGTCTTGCCCAGAAACACTGTTTAATCACTTACAATGCCTTGAAACGCTGTTTCAATGTATGTAAAACCTAAAGAACACAGTTACAATCTACTTATTGCAAACTATAGAACAGACTGTTTTCTCTTAAACTAATCTTTGAAAGTTTCTTCTTAACTTGCATGAGATAGTAGTTGAGAACACAATGTTTGGCTCTAAAACAGAGCTTAAGGTACTCACAAAGTTTCGAAATGCTGTTTTATTGTATGTAAAACATAAAGAACACAGTTATAATCTACTTGAAAACACAATGTCTTGCCCAGAAACACTGTTTAATCACTTACAATGCCTTGAAACGCTGTTTCAATGTATGTAAAACCTAAATAACACAGTTACAATCTACTTATTGCAAACTATAGAACAGACTGTTTTCTCTTAAACTAATCTTTGAAAGTTTCTTCTTAACTTGCATGACATAGTAGTTGAGAAAACAATGTTTGGCTCTAAAACAGAGCTTAAGGTACTCACAAAGTTTCGAAATGCTGTTTTATTGTATGTAAAACATAAAGAACACAGTTATAATCTACTTGAAAACACAATGTCTTGCCCTGAAACACTGTTTAATCACTTACAATGCCTTGAAACGCTGTTTCAATGTATGTAAAACATAAAGAACACAGTGACAATCTACTTATTGCAAACTATAGAACAGACTGTTTTCTCTTAAACTAATCTTTGAAAGTTTCTTCTTAACTTGCATTAGATAGTAGTTGAGAAAACAATGTTTGTCTCTAAAACAGAGTTTAAGGTATTTACAATGCTTTGAAATGCAGTTTTAATGTATGTAAAACATAAAGAAAGCTGTTTAAATCTACTAGAAAAAAACAATGTCTTGCCCAGAAACACTGTTTAATCAGTTACAATGCCTTGAAACGCTGTTTCAATGTATGTAAAACCTAAATAACACAGTTACAATCTACTTATTGCAAACTATAGAACAGACTGTTTTCTCTTAAACTAATCTTTGAAAGTATTCTTCTTAACTTGCATGAGATAGTAGTTGAGAAAACAATTTTTGGCTCTAAAACAGTGTTTAAGGTACTTACAATGGTTTGAAACGATGTTTTAATGTATGTAAAACATAAAGAACACAGTTTAAATCTACTTGAAAACACAATGTCTTGCCCAGAAATACTGTTTAATCACTCACAATGCCTTGAAACGCTATTTCAATGTATGTAAAACATAAAGAACACAGTTACAATCTACTTATTGCAAACTATAGAACAGACTGTTTTCTCTTAAACTAATCTTTGAAAGTTTCTTCTTAACTTGCATGAGATAGTAGTTGAGAACACAAAGTTTGTCTCTAAAACAGAGTTTAAGGTATTTACAATGCTTTGAAATGCAGTTTTAATGTATGTAAAACATAAAGAACGCTGGTTAAATCTACTAGAAAACACAATGTCTTGCCCAGAAACACTGTTTAATCACTTACAATGCCTTGAAACGCTGTTTCAATGTATGTAAAACCTAAAGAACACAGTTACAATCTACTTATTGCAAACTATAGAACAGACTGTTTTCTCTTAAACTAATCTTTGAAAGTATTCTTCTTAACTTGCATGAGATATTAGTTGAGAACACAATGTTTGGCTCTAAAACAGAGTTTAAGGTACTTACAAAGCTTTGAAATGCTGTTTTAATGTATGTAAAACATAAAGAACGCAGTTTAAATCTACTAGAAAACACAATGTCCTTCCCTGAAACATTGTTTAATCACTTACAATGCCTGCAAACGCTGTTTCAATGTATGTAAAACATAAAGAACACAGTTACAATCTACTTATTGCAAACTATAGAACAGACTGTTTTCTCTTAAACTAATCTTTGAAAGTTTCTTCTTAACTTGCATGAGATAGTAGTTGAGAACACAAAGTTTGTCTCTAAATTAGAGTTTAAGGTATTTACAATGCTTTGAAATGCAGTTTTAATGTATGTAAAACATAAAGAACGCTGGTTAAATCTACTAGAAAACACAATGTCTTGCCCAGAAACACTGTTTAATCACTTACAATGCCTTGAAACGCTGTTTCAATGTATGTAAAACCTAAAGAACACAGTTACAATCTACTTATTGCAAACTATAGAACAGACTGTTTTCTCTTAAACTAATCTTTGAAAGTTTCTTCTTAACTTGCATGAGATAGTAGTTGAGAACACAATGTTTGGCTCTAAAACAGAGCTTAAGGTACTCACAAAGTTTCGAAATGCTGTTTTATTGTATGTAAAACATAAAGAACACAGTTATAATCTACTTGAAAACACAATGTCTTGCCCAGAAACACTGTTTAATCACTTACAATGCCTTGAAACGCTGTTTCAATGTATGTAAAACCTAAATAACACAGTTACAATCTACTTATTGCAAACTATAGAACAGACTGTTTTCTCTTAAACTAATCTTTGAAAGTTTCTTCTTAACTTGCATGACATAGTAGTTGAGAAAACAATGTTTGGCTCTAAAACAGAGCTTAAGGTACTCACAAAGTTTCGAAATGCTGTTTTATTGTATGTAAAACATAAAGAACACAGTTATAATCTACTTGAAAACACAATGTCTTGCCCTGAAACACTGTTTAATCACTTACAATGCCTTGAAACGCTGTTTCAATGTATGTAAAACATAAAGAACACAGTGACAATCTACTTATTGCAAACTATAGAACAGACTGTTTTCTCTTAAACTAATCTTTGAAAGTTTCTTCTTAACTTGCATTAGATAGTAGTTGAGAAAACAATGTTTGTCTCTAAAACAGAGTTTAAGGTATTTACAATGCTTTGAAATGCAGTTTTAATGTATGTAAAACATAAAGAAAGCTGTTTAAATCTACTAGAAAAAAACAATGTCTTGCCCAGAAACACTGTTTAATCAGTTACAATGCCTTGAAACGCTGTTTCAATGTATGTAAAACCTAAATAACACAGTTACAATCTACTTATTGCAAACTATAGAACAGACTGTTTTCTCTTAAACTAATCTTTGAAAGTATTCTTCTTAACTTGCATGAGATAGTAGTTGAGAAAACAATTTTTGGCTCTAAAACAGTGTTTAAGGTACTTACAATGGTTTGAAACGATGTTTTAATGTATGTAAAACATAAAGAACACAGTTTAAATCTACTTGAAAACACAATGTCTTGCCCAGAAATACTGTTTAATCACTCACAATGCCTTGAAACGCTATTTCAATGTATGTAAAACATAAAGAACACAGTTACAATCTACTTATTGCAAACTATAGAACAGACTGTTTTCTCTTAAACTAATCTTTGAAAGTTTCTTCTTAACTTGCATGAGATAGTAGTTGAGAACACAAAGTTTGTCTCTAAAACAGAGTTTAAGGTATTTACAATGCTTTGAAATGCAGTTTTAATGTATGTAAAACATAAAGAACGCTGGTTAAATCTACTAGAAAACACAATGTCTTGCCCAGAAACACTGTTTAATCACTTACAATGCCTTGAAACGCTGTTTCAATGTATGTAAAACCTAAAGAACACAGTTACAATCTACTTATTGCAAACTATAGAACAGACTGTTTTCTCTTAAACTAATCTTTGAAAGTTTCTTCTTAACTTGCATGAGATAGTAGTTGAGAACACAATGTTTGGCTCTAAAACAGAGCTTAAGGTACTCACAAAGTTTCGAAATGCTGTTTTATTGTATGTAAAACATAAAGAACACAGTTATAATCTACTTGAAAACACAATGTCTTGCCCAGAAACACTGTTTAATCACTTACAATGCCTTGAAACGCTGTTTCAATGTATGTAAAACCTAAATAACACAGTTACAATCTACTTATTGCAAACTATAGAACAGACTGTTTTCTCTTAAACTAATCTTTGAAAGTTTCTTCTTAACTTGCATGACATAGTAGTTGAGAAAACAATGTATGGCTCTAAAACAGAGCTTAAGGTACTCACAAAGTTTCGAAATGCTGTTTTATTGTATGTAAAACATAAAGAACACAGTTATAATCTACTTGAAAACACAATGTCTTGCCCTGAAACACTGTTTAATCACTTACAATGCCTTGAAACGCTGTTTCAATGTATGTAAAACATAAAGAACACAGTGACAATCTACTTATTGCAAACTATAGAACAGACTGTTTTCTCTTAAACTAATCTTTGAAAGTTTCTTCTTAACTTGCATTAGATAGTAGTTGAGAAAACAATGTTTGTCTCTAAAACAGAGTCTAAGGTATTTACAATGCTTTGAAATGCAGTTTTAATGTATGTAAAACATAAAGAAAGCTGTTTAAATCTACTAGAAAAAAACAATGTCTTGCCCAGAAACACTGTTTAATCAGTTACAATGCCTTGAAACGCTGTTTCAATGTATGTAAAACCTAAATAACACAGTTACAATCTACTTATTGCAAACTATAGAACAGACTGTTTTCTCTTAAACTAATCTTTGAAAGTTTCTTCTTAACTTGCATGAGATAGTAGTTGAGAAAACAATTTTTGGCTCTAAAACAGTGTTTAAGGTACTTACAATGGTTTGAAACGATGTTTTAATGTATGTAAAACATAAAGAACACAGTTTAAATCTACTTGAAAACACAATGTCTTGCCCAGAAATACTGTTTAATCACTTACAATGCCTTGAAACGCTATTTCAATGTATGTAAAACATAAAGAACACAGTTACAATCTACTTATTGCAAACTATAGAACAGACTGTTTTCTCTTAAACTAATCTTTGAAAGTTTCTTCTTAACTTGCATGAGATAGTAGTTGAGAACACAAAGTTTGTCTCTAAAACAGAGTTTAAGGTATTTACAATGCTTTGAAATGCAGTTTTAATGTATGTAAAACATAAAGAACGCTGGTTAAATCTACTAGAAAACACAATGTCTTGCCCAGAAACACTGTTTAATCACTTACAATGCCTTGAAAAGCTGTTTCAATGTATGTAAAACCTAAAGAACACAGTTACAATCTACGTACTGCAAACTATAGAACAGACTGTTTTCTCTTAAACTAATCTTTGAAAGTTTCTTCTTAACTTGCATGAGATAGTAGTTGAGAACACAATGTTTGGCTCTAAAACAGAGCTTAAGGTACTCACAAAGTTTCGAAATGCTGTTTTATTGTATGTAAAACATAAAGAACACAGTTATAATCTACTTGAAAACACAATGTCTTGCCCAGAAACACTGTTTAATCACTTACAATGCCTTGAAACGCTGTTTCAATGTATGTAAAACCTAAATAACACAGTTACAATCTACTTATTGCAAACTATAGAACAGACTGTTTTCTCTTAAACTAATCTTTGAAAGTTTCTTCTTAACTTGCATGACATAGTAGTTGAGAAAACAATGTTTGGCTCTAAAACAGAGCTTAAGGTACTCACAAAGTTTCGAAATGCTGTTTTATTGTATGTAAAACATAAAGAACACAGTTATAATCTACTTGAAAACACAATGTCTTGCCCTGAAACACTGTTTAATCACTTACAATGCCTTGAAACGCTGTTTCAATGTATGTAAAACATAAAGAACACAGTGACAATCTACTTATTGCAAACTATAGAACAGACTGTTTTCTCTTAAACTAATCTTTGAAAGTTTCTTCTTAACTTGCATTAGATAGTAGTTGAGAAAACAATGTTTGTCTCTAAAACAGAGTTTAAGGTATTTACAATGCTTTGAAATGCAGTTTTAATGTATGTAAAACATAAAGAAAGCTGTTTAAATCTACTAGAAAAAAACAATGTCTTGCCCAGAAACACTGTTTAATCAGTTACAATGCCTTGAAACGCTGTTTCAATGTATGTAAAACCTAAATAACACAGTTACAATCTACTTATTGCAAACTATAGAACAGACTGTTTTCTCTTAAACTAATCTTTGAAAGTTTCTTCTTAACTTG
Organism: Electrophorus electricus; assembly: GCF_041902795.1. Lineage (NCBI taxonomy): Eukaryota > Metazoa > Chordata > Actinopteri > Gymnotiformes > Gymnotidae > Electrophorus > Electrophorus electricus. The sequence continues at coordinate 18,110,094 of NC_137499.1, forward strand.
CATGAGATAGTAGTTGAGAACACAATGTTTGGCTCTAAAACAGAGCTTAAGGTACTCACAAAGTTTCGAAATGCTGTTTTATTGTATGTAAAACATAAAGAACACAGTTATAATCTACTTGAAAACACAATGTCTTGCCCAGAAACACTGTTTAATCACTTACAATGCCTTGAAACGCTGTTTCAATGTATGTAAAACCTAAATAACACAGTTACAATCTACTTATTGCAAACTATAGAACAGACTGTTTTCTCTTAAACTAATCTTTGAAAGTTTCTTCTTAACTTGCATGACATAGTAGTTGAGAAAACAATGTATGGCTCTAAAACAGAGCTTAAGGTACTCACAAAGTTTCGAAATGCTGTTTTATTGTATGTAAAACATAAAGAACACAGTTATAATCTACTTGAAAACACAATGTCTTGCCCTGAAACACTGTTTAATCACTTACAATGCCTTGAAACGCTGTTTCAATGTATGTAAAACATAAAGAACACAGTGACAATCTACTTATTGCAAACTATAGAACAGACTGTTTTCTCTTAAACTAATCTTTGAAAGTTTCTTCTTAACTTGCATTAGATAGTAGTTGAGAAAACAATGTTTGTCTCTAAAACAGAGTCTAAGGTATTTACAATGCTTTGAAATGCAGTTTTAATGTATGTAAAACATAAAGAAAGCTGTTTAAATCTACTAGAAAAAAACAATGTCTTGCCCAGAAACACTGTTTAATCAGTTACAATGCCTTGAAACGCTGTTTCAATGTATGTAAAACCTAAATAACACAGTTACAATCTACTTATTGCAAACTATAGAACAGACTGTTTTCTCTTAAACTAATCTTTGAAAGTTTCTTCTTAACTTGCATGAGATAGTAGTTGAGAAAACAATTTTTGGCTCTAAAACAGTGTTTAAGGTACTTACAATGGTTTGAAACGATGTTTTAATGTATGTAAAACATAAAGAACACAGTTTAAATCTACTTGAAAACACAATGTCTTGCCCAGAAATACTGTTTAATCACTTACAATGCCTTGAAACGCTATTTCAATGTATGTAAAACATAAAGAACACAGTTACAATCTACTTATTGCAAACTATAGAACAGACTGTTTTCTCTTAAACTAATCTTTGAAAGTTTCTTCTTAACTTGCATGAGATAGTAGTTGAGAACACAAAGTTTGTCTCTAAAACAGAGTTTAAGGTATTTACAATGCTTTGAAATGCAGTTTTAATGTATGTAAAACATAAAGAACGCTGGTTAAATCTACTAGAAAACACAATGTCTTGCCCAGAAACACTGTTTAATCACTTACAATGCCTTGAAACGCTGTTTCAATGTATGTAAAACCTAAAGAACACAGTTACAATCTACGTATTGCAAACTATAGAACAGACTGTTTTCTCTTAAACTAATCTTTGAAAGTATTCTTCTTAACTTGCATGAGATATTAGTTGAGAACACAATGTTTGGCTCTAAAACAGAGTTTAAGGTACTTACAAAGCTTTGAAATGCTGTTTTAATGTATGTAAAACATAAAGAACGCAGTTTAAATCTACTAGAAAACACAATGTCCTTCCCTGAAACATTGTTTAATCACTTACAATGCCTTCAAACGCTGTTTCAATGTATGTAAAACATAAAGAACACAGTTACAATCTACTTATTGCAAACTATAGAACAGACTGTTTTCTCTTAAACTAATCTTTGAAAGTTTCTTCTTAACTTGCATGAGATAGTAGTTGAGAACACAAAGTTTGTCTCTAAATTAGAGTTTAAGGTATTTACAATGCTTTGAAATGCAGTTTTAATGTATGTAAAACATAAAGAACGCTGGTTAAATCTACTAGAAAACACAATGTCTTGCCCAGAAACACTGTTTAATCACTTACAATGCCTTGAAACGCTGTTTCAATGTATGTAAAACCTAAAGAACACAGTTACAATCTACTTATTGCAAACTATAGAACAGACTGTTTTCTCTTAAACTAATCTTTGAAAGTTTCTTCTTAACTTGCATGAGATAGTAGTTGAGAACACAATGTTTGGCTCTAAAACAGAGCTTAAGGTACTCACAAAGTTTCGAAATGCTGTTTTATTGTATGTAAAACATAAAGAACACAGTTATAATCTACTTGAAAACACAATGTCTTGCCCAGAAACACTGTTTAATCACTTACAATGCCTTGAAACGCTGTTTCAATGTAGGTAAAACCTAATTAACACAGTTACAATCTACTTATTGCAAACTATAGAACAGACTGTTTTCTCTTAAACTAATCTTTGAAAGTTTCTTCTTAACTTGCAAGACATAGTAGTTGAGAAAACAATGTTTGGCTCTAAAACAGAGCTTAAGGTACTCACAAAGTTTCGAAATGCTGTTTTATTGTATGTAAAACATAAAGAACACAGTTATAATCTACTTGAAAACACAATGTCTTGCCCTGAAACACTGTTTAATCACTTACAATGCCTTGAAACGCTGTTTCAATGTATGTAAAACATAAAGAACACAGTGACAATCTACTTATTGCAAACTATAGAACAGACTGTTTTCTCTTAAACTAATCTTTGAAAGTTTCTTCTTAACTTGCATTAGATAGTAGTTGAGAAAACAATGTTTGTCTCTAAAACAGAGTTTAAGGTATTTACAATGCTTTGAAATGCAGTTTTAATGTATGTAAAACATAAAGAAAGCTGTTTAAATCTACTAGAAAAAAACAATGTCTTGCCCAGAAACACTGTTTAATCAGTTACAATGCCTTGAAACGCTGTTTCAATGTATGTAAAACCTAAATAACACAGTTACAATCTACTTATTGCAAACTATAGAACAGACTGTTTTCTCTTAAACTAATCTTTGAAAGTTTCTTCTTAACTTGCATGAGATAGTAGTTGAGAACACAATGTTTGGCTCTAAAACAGAGCTTAAGGTACTCACAAAGTTTCGAAATGCTGTTTTATTGTATGTAAAACATAAAGAACACAGTTATAATCTACTTGAAAACACAATGTCTTGCCCAGAAACACTGTTTAATCACTTACAATGCCTTGAAACGCTGTTTCAATGTAGGTAAAACCTAATTAACACAGTTACAATCTACTTATTGCAAACTATAGAACAGACTGTTTTCTCTTAAACTAATCTTTGAAAGTTTCTTCTTAACTTGCAAGACATAGTAGTTGAGAAAACAATGTTTGGCTCTAAAACAGAGCTTAAGGTACTCACAAAGTTTCGAAATGCTGTTTTATTGTATGTAAAACATAAAGAACACAGTTATAATCTACTTGAAAACACAATGTCTTGCCCTGAAACACTGTTTAATCACTTACAATGCCTTGAAACGCTGTTTCAATGTATGTAAAACATAAAGAACACAGTGACAATCTACTTATTGCAAACTATAGAACAGACTGTTTTCTCTTAAACTAATCTTTGAAAGTTTCTTCTTAACTTGCATTAGATAGTAGTTGAGAAAACAATGTTTGTCTCTAAAACAGAGTTTAAGGTATTTACAATGCTTTGAAATGCAGTTTTAATGTATGTAAAACATAAAGAAAGCTGTTTAAATCTACTAGAAAAAAACAATGTCTTGCCCAGAAACACTGTTTAATCAGTTACAATGCCTTGAAACGCTGTTTCAATGTATGTAAAACCTAAATAACACAGTTACAATCTACTTATTGCAAACTATAGAACAGACTGTTTTCTCTTAAACTAATCTTTGAAAGTTTCTTCTTAACTTGCATGAGATAGTAGTTGAGAACACAATGTTTGGCTCTAAAACAGAGCTTAAGGTACTCACAAAGTTTCGAAATGCTGTTTTATTGTATGTAAAACATAAAGAACACAGTTATAATCTACTTGAAAACACAATGTCTTGCCCAGAAACACTGTTTAATCACTTACAATGCCTTGAAACGCTGTTTCAATGTATGTAAAACCTAAATAACACAGTTACAATCTACTTATTGCAAACTATAGAACAGACTGTTTTCTCTTAAACTAATCTTTGAAAGTTTCTTCTTAACTTGCATGACATAGTAGTTGAGAAAACAATGTATGGCTCTAAAACAGAGCTTAAGGTACTCACAAAGTTTCGAAATGCTGTTTTATTGTATGTAAAACATAAAGAACACAGTTATAATCTACTTGAAAACACAATGTCTTGCCCTGAAACACTGTTTAATCACTTACAATGCCTTGAAACGCTGTTTCAATGTATGTAAAACATAAAGAACACAGTGACAATCTACTTATTGCAAACTATAGAACAGACTGTTTTCTCTTAAACTAATCTTTGAAAGTTTCTTCTTAACTTGCATTAGATAGTAGTTGAGAAAACAATGTTTGTCTCTAAAACAGAGTCTAAGGTATTTACAATGCTTTGAAATGCAGTTTTAATGTATGTAAAACATAAAGAAAGCTGTTTAAATCTACTAGAAAAAAACAATGTCTTGCCCAGAAACACTGTTTAATCAGTTACAATGCCTTGAAACGCTGTTTCAATGTATGTAAAACCTAAATAACACAGTTACAATCTACTTATTGCAAACTATAGAACAGACTGTTTTCTCTTAAACTAATCTTTGAAAGTTTCTTCTTAACTTGCATGAGATAGTAGTTGAGAAAACAATTTTTGGCTCTAAAACAGTGTTTAAGGTACTTACAATGGTTTGAAACGATGTTTTAATGTATGTAAAACATAAAGAACACAGTTTAAATCTACTTGAAAACACAATGTCTTGCCCAGAAATACTGTTTAATCACTTACAATGCCTTGAAACGCTATTTCAATGTATGTAAAACATAAAGAACACAGTTACAATCTACTTATTGCAAACTATAGAACAGACTGTTTTCTCTTAAACTAATCTTTGAAAGTTTCTTCTTAACTTGCATGAGATAGTAGTTGAGAACACAAAGTTTGTCTCTAAAACAGAGTTTAAGGTATTTACAATGCTTTGAAATGCAGTTTTAATGTATGTAAAACATAAAGAATGCTGGTTAAATCTACTAGAAAACACAATGTCTTGCCCAGAAACACTGTTTAATCACTTACAATGCCTTGAAACGCTGTTTCAATGTATGTAAAACCTAAAGAACACAGTTACAATCTACGTATTGCAAACTATAGAACAGACTGTTTTCTCTTAAACTAATCTTTGAAAGTATTCTTCTTAACTTGCATGAGATATTAGTTGAGAACACAATGTTTGGCTCTAAAACAGAGTTTAAGGTACTTACAAAGCTTTGAAATGCTGTTTTAATGTATGTAAAACATAAAGAACGCAGTTTAAATCTACTAGAAAACACAATGTCCTTCCCTGAAACATTGTTTAATCACTTACAATGCCTTCAAACGCTGTTTCAATGTATGTAAAACATAAAGAACACAGTTACAATCTACTTATTGCAAACTATAGAACAGACTGTTTTCTCTTAAACTAATCTTTGAAAGTTTCTTCTTAACTTGCATGAGATAGTAGTTGAGAACACAAAGTTTGTCTCTAAATTAGAGTTTAAGGTATTTACAATGCTTTGAAATGCAGTTTTAATGTATGTAAAACATAAAGAACGCTGGTTAAATCTACTAGAAAACACAATGTCTTGCCCAGAAACACTGTTTAATCACTTACAATGCCTTGAAACGCTGTTTCAATGTATGTAAAACCTAAAGAACACAGTTACAATCTACTTATTGCAAACTATAGAACAGACTGTTTTCTCTTAAACTAATCTTTGAAAGTTTCTTCTTAACTTGCATGAGATAGTAGTTGAGAACACAATGTTTGGCTCTAAAACAGAGCTTAAGGTACTCACAAAGTTTCGAAATGCTGTTTTATTGTATGTAAAACATAAAGAACACAGTTATAATCTACTTGAAAACACAATGTCTTGCCCAGAAACACTGTTTAATCACTTACAATGCCTTGAAACGCTGTTTCAATGTAGGTAAAACCTAATTAACACAGTTACAATCTACTTATTGCAAACTATAGAACAGACTGTTTTCTCTTAAACTAATCTTTGAAAGTTTCTTCTTAACTTGCAAGACATAGTAGTTGAGAAAACAATGTTTGTCTCTAAAACAGAGTTTGAGGTATTTACAATGCTTTGAAATGCTGTTTTAATGTATGTAAAACATAAAGAACGCTGTTTAAATCTACTAGAAAAAAACAAAGTCTTGCCCAGACGCACTGTTTAATTAGTTACAATGCCTTGAAACGCTGTTTCAATGTATGTAAAACCTAAATAACACAGTTACAATCTACTTATTGCAAACTATAGAACAGACTGTTCTCTCTTAAACTAATCTTTGAAAGTATTCTTCCTAACTTGCATGAGATAGTAGTTGAGAACACAAAGTTTGTCTCTAAAACAGAGTTTAAGGTATTTACAATGCTTTGAAATGCAGTTTTAATGTATGTAAAACATAAAGAACGCTGGTTAAATCTACTAGAAAACACAATGTCTTGCCCAGAAACACTGTTTAATCACTTGCAATGCCTTGAAACGCTGTTTCAATGTATGTAAAACATAAAGAACACAGTGAGAATCTACTTATTGCAAACTATAGAACAGAATGTTTTCTCTTAAACTAATCTTTGAAAGTTTCTTCTTAACTTGCATTAGATAGTAGTTGAGAAAACAATGTTTGTCTCTAAAACAGAGTTTGAGGTATTTACAATGCTTTGAAATGCAGTTTTAATGTATGTAAAACATAAAGAACGCTGTTTAAATCTACTAGAAAAAAACAATGTCTTGCCCAGAAACACTGTTTAATCAGTTACAATGCCTTGAAACGCTGTTTCAATGTATGTAAAACCTAAATAACACAGTTACAATCTACTTATTGCAAACTATAGAACAGACTGTTCTCTCTTAAACTAATCTTTGAAAGTATTCTTCCTAACTTGCATGAGATAGTAGTTGAGAAAACAATTTTTGGCTCTAAAATAGTGTTTAAGGTACTTACAATGGTTTGAAATGATGTTTTAATGTATGTAAAACATAAAGAACACAGTTTAAATCTACTTGAAAACACAATGTCTTGCCCAGAAATACTGTTTAATCACTTACAATGCCTTGAAACGCTATTTCAATGTATGTAAAACATAAAGAACACAGTTACAATCTACTTATTGCAAACTATAGAACAGACTGTTTTCTCTTAAACTAATCTTTGAAAGTATTCTTCTTAACTTGAATGAGATAGTAGTTGAGAACACAATGTTTGGCTCTAAAACAGAGTTTAAGGTACTTACAATGCTTTGAAATGCTGTTTTAATGTATGTAAAACATAAAGAACACAGTTAAAATCTACTTGAAAACACAATGTCTTGCCCAGAAACACTGTTTAATCACTTACAATGCCTTGAAACGCTATTTCAATGTATGTAAAACATAAAGAACACAGTTACAATCTACTTATTGCAAACTATAGAACAGACTGTTTTCTCTTAAACTAATCTTTGAAAGTTTCTTCTTAACTTGCATGAGATATTAGTTGAGAACACAATGTTTGGCTCTAAAACAGAGTTTAAGGTACTTACAAAGCTTTGAAATGCTGTTTTAATGTATGTGAAACATAAAGAACACAGTTTAAATCTACTTGAAAACACAATGTCTTGCCCAGAAATACTGTTTAATCACTTACAATGCCTTGAAACGCTATTTCAATGTATGTAAAACATAAAGAACACAGTTACAATCTACTTATTGCAAACTATAGAACAGACTGTTTTCTCTTAAACTAATCTTTGAAAGTTTCTTCTTAACTTGCATGAGATAGTAGTTGAGAACACAATGTTTGTCTCTAAAACAGAGTTTAAGGTATTTACAATGCTTTGAAATGCAGTTTTAATGTATGTAAAACATAAAGAACGCTGTTTAAATCTACTAGAAAACACAAGGTCGTGCTCAGAAACACTGTTTAATCACTTACAATGCCTTGAAACGCTGTTTCAATGTATGTAAAACATAAAGAACACATTTACAATCTAAGTATTGCAAACTATAGAAAATAATGTTTTCTCTTAAACTAATCTTTGAAAGTATTCTTCTTAACTTGCATGAGATAGTAGTTGAGAACACAATGTTTGGCTCTAAAACAGAGTTTAAGGTACTTACAATGCTTTGAAATGCTGTTTTAATGTATGTAAAACATAAAGAACACAGTTAAAATCTACTTGAAAACACAATGTCTTGCCCAGAAACACTGTTTAATCACTTACAATGCCTTGAAACGCTATTTCAATGTATGTAAAACATAAAGAACACAGTTACAATCTACTTATTGCAAACTATAGAACAGACTGTTTTCTCTTAAACTAATCTTTGAAAGTTTCTTCTTAACTTGCATGAGATATTAGTTGAGAACACAATGTTTGGCTCTAAAACAGAGTTTAAGGTACTTACAAAGCTTTGAAATGCTGTTTTAATGTATGTAAAACATAAAGAACACAGTTTAAATCTACTAGAAAACACAATGTAATTCCCTGAAACACTGTTTAATCACTTACAATGCCTTGAAACGCTGTTTCAATGTATGTAAAACATAAAGAACACAGTTACAATCTACTTATTATAAACTATAGAACAGACTGTTTTCTCTTAAACTAATCTTTGAAAGTTTCTTCTTAACTTGCATGAGATAGTAGTTGAGAACACAAAGTTTGTCTCTAAAACAGAGTTTAAGGTATTTACAATGCTTTGAAATGCAGTTTTAATGTATGTAAAACATAAAGAATGCTGGTTAAATCTACTAGAAAACACAATGTCTTGCCCAGAAACACTGTTTAATCACTTACAATGCCTTGAAACGCTGTTTCAATGTATGTAAAACATAAAGAACACAGTTACAATCTACTTATTGCAAACTATAGAACAGACTGTTTTCTCTTAAACTAATCTTTGAAAGTATTCTTCTTAACTTGCATGAGATAGTAGTTGAGAAAACAATGTTTGGCTCTAAAACAGAGTTTAAGGTACTTACAAAGCTTTGAAATGCTGTTTCAATGTATGTAAAACATAAAGAACACATTTTAAATCTACTAGAAAACACAATGTCCTTCCCTGAAACATTGTTTAATCACTTACAATGCCTTGAAACGGTGTTTCAATGTATGTAAAACATAAAGAACACAGTTACAATCTACTTATTGCAAACTATAGAACAGACTGTTTTCTCTTAAACTAATCTTTGAAAGTTTCTTCTTAACTTGCATGAGATATTAGTTGAGAACACAATGTTTGGCTCTAAAACAGAGCTTAAGGTACTCACAAAGTTTCGAAATGCTGTTTTATTGTATGTAAAACATAAAGAACACAGTTATAATCTACTTGAAAACACAATGTCTTGCCCAGAAACACTGTTTAATCACTTACAATGCCTTGAAACGCTGTTTCAATGTATGTAAAACCTAAATAATACAGTTACAATCTACTTATTGCAAACTATAGAACAGACTGTTTTCTCTTAAACTAATCTTTGAAAGTTTCTTCTTAACTTGCATGACATAGTAGTTGAGAAAACAATGTTTGGCTCTAAAACAGAGCTTAAGGTACTCACAAAGTTTCGAAATGCTGTTTTATTGTATGTAAAACATAAAGAACACAGTTATAATCTACTTGAAAACACAATGTCTTGCCCTGAAACACTGTTTAATCACTTACAATGCCTTGAAACGCTATTTCAATGTATGTAAAACATAAAGAACACAGTGACAATCTACTTATTGCAAACTATAGAACAGACTGTTTTCTCTTAAACTAATCTTTGAAAGTTTCTTCTTAACATGCATTAGGTAGTAGTTGAGAAAACAATGTTTGTCTCTAAAACAGAGTTTAAGGTATTTACAATGCTTTGAAATGCAGTTTTAATGTATGTAAAACATAAAGAACGCTGTTTAAATCTACTAGAAAAAAACAATGTCTTGCCCAGAAACACTGTTTAATCAGTTACAATGCCTTGAAACGCTGTTTCATTGTATGTAAAACCAAAATAACACAGTTACAATCTACTTATTGCAAACTATAGAACAGACTGTTTTCTCTTAAACTAATCTTTGAAAGTTTCTTCTTAACTTGCATGAGATATTAGTTGAGAACACAATGTTTGGCTCTAAAACAGAGTTTAAGGTACTTACAAAGCTTTGAAATGCTGTTTTAATGTATGTGAAACATAAAGAACACAGTTTAAATCTACTAGAAAACACAATGTAATTCCCTGAAACACTGTTTAATCACTTACAATGCCTTGAAACGCTGTTTCAATGTATGAAAACATAAAGAACACAGTTACAATCTACTTATTATAAACTATAGAACAGACTGTTTTCTCTTAAACTAATCTTTGAAAGTTTCTTCTTAACTTGCATGAGATAGTAGTTGAGAACACAAAGTTTGTCTCTAAAACAGAGTTTAAGGTATTTACAATGCTTTGAAATGCAGTTTTAATGTATTTAAAACATAAAGAATGCTGGTTAAATCTACTAGAAAACACAATGTCTTGCCCAGAAACACTGTTTAATCACTTATAATGCCTTGAAACGCTGTTTCAATGTATGTAAAACATAAAGAACACAGTTACAATCTACTTATTGCAAACTATAGAACAGACTGTTTTCTCTTAAACTAATCTTTGAAAGTATTCTTCTTAACTTGCATGAGATAGTAGTTGAGAAAACAATGTTTGGCTCTAAAACAGAGTTTAAGGTACTTACAAAGCTTTGAAATGCTGTTTTAATGTATGTAAAACATAAAGAACACATTTTAAATCTACTAGAAAACACAATGTCCTTCCCTGAAACATTGTTTAATCACTTACAATGCCTTGAAACGGTGTTTCATTGTATGTAAAACATAAAGAACACAGTTACAATCTACTTATTGCAAACTATAGAACAGACTGTTTTCTCTTAAACTAATCTTTGAAAGTTTCTTCTTAACTTGCATGAGATATTAGTTGAGAACACAATGTTTGGCTCTAAAACAGAGCTTAAGGTACTTACAAAGCTTTGAAATGCTGTTTTAATGTATGTGAAACATAAAGAACACAGTTTAAATCTACTAGAAAACACAATGTAATTCCCTGAAACACTGTTTAATCACTTACAATGCCTTGAAACGCTGTTTCAATGTATGAAAACATAAAGAACACAGTTACAATCTACTTATTATAAACTATAGAACAGACTGTTTTCTCTTAAACTAATCTTTGAAAGTTTCTTCTTAACTTGCATGAGATAGTAGTTGAGAACACAAAGTTTGTCTCTAAAACAGAGTTTAAGGTATTTACAATGCTTTGAAATGCAGTTTTAATGTATTTAAAACATAAAGAATGCTGGTTAAATCTACTAGAAAACACAATGTCTTGCCCAGAAACACTGTTTAATCACTTATAATGCCTTGAAACGCTGTTTCAATGTATGTAAAACATAAAGAACACAGTTACAATCTACTTATTGCAAACTATAGAACAGACTGTTTTCTCTTAAACTAATCTTTGAAAGTATTCTTCTTAACTTGCATGAGATAGTAGTTGAGAAAACAATGTTTGGCTCTAAAACAGAGTTTAAGGTACTTACAAAGCTTTGAAATGCTGTTTTAATGTATGTAAAACATAAAGAACACATTTTAAATCTACTAGAAAACACAATGTCCTTCCCTGAAACATTGTTTAATCACTTACAATGCCTTGAAACGGTGTTTCATTGTATGTAAAACATAAAGAACACAGTTACAATCTACTTATTGCAAACTATAGAACAGACTGTTTTCTCTTAAACTAATCTTTGAAAGTTTCTTCTTAACTTGCATGAGATATTAGTTGAGAACACAATGTTTGGCTCTAAAACAGAGCTTAAGGTACTTACAATGGTTTGAAATGATGTTTTAATGTATGTAAAACATAAAGAACACAGTTTAAATCTACTTGAAAACACAATGTCTTGCCCAGAAATACTGTTTAATCACTTACAATGCCTTGAAACGCTATTTCAATGTATGTAAAACATAAAGAACACAGTTACAATCTACTTATTGCAAACTATAGAACAGACTGTTTTCTCTTAAACTAATCTTTGAAAGTTTCTTCTTAACTTGCATGAGATAGTAGTTGAGAACACAATGTTTGGCTCTAAAACAGAGTTTAAGGTACTTACAAAGCTTTGAAATGCTGTTTTAATGTATGTAAAACATAAAGAACACAGTTTAAATCTACTAGAAAACACAATGTCTTGCCCTGAAACACTGTTTAATCACTTACAATGCCTTGAAAAGCTGTTTCAATGTATGTAAAACATAAAGAACACAGTTACAATCTACTTATTGCAAACTATAGAACAGACTGTTTTCTCTTAAACTAATCTATGAAAGTTTCTTCTTAACTTGAATGAGATATTAGTTAAGAACACAATGTTTGGCTTTAAAACAGAGTTTAAGGTATATACAAAGCTTTGAAATGCTGTTTTAATGTATGTAAAACATAAAGAACACATTTACAATCTAAGTATTGCAAACTATAGAAAATAATGTTTTCTCTTAAACTAATCTTTGAAAGTATTCTTCTTAACTTGCATGAGATAGTAGTTGAGAACACAATGTTTGGCTCTAAAACAGAGTTTAAGGTACTTACAATGCTTTGAAATGCTGTTTTAATGTATGTAAAACATAAAGAACACAGTTAAAATCTACTTGAAAACACAATGTCTTGCCCAGAAACACTGTTTAATCACTTACAATGCCTTGAAACGCTATTTCAATGTATGTAAAACATAAAGAACACAGTTACAATCTACTTATTGCAAACTATAGAACAGACTGTTTTCTCTTAAACTAATCTTTGAAAGTTTCTTCTTAACTTGCATGAGATATTAGTTCAGAACACAATGTTTGGCTCTAAAACAGAGTTTAAGGTACTTACAAAGCTTTGAAATGCTGTTTTAATGTATGTAAAACATAAAGAACACAGTTTAAATCTACTAGAAAACACAATGTAATTCCCTGAAACACTGTTTAATCACTTACAATGCCTTGAAACGCTGTTTCAATGTATGTAAAACATAAAGAATACAGTTACAATCTACTTATTATAAACTATAGAACAGACTGTTTTCTCTTAAACTAATCTTTGAAAGTTTCTTCTTAACTTGCATGAGATAGTAGTTGAGAACACAAAGTTTGTCTCTAAAACAGAGTTTAAGGTATTTACAATGCTTTGAAATGCAGTTTTAATGTATGTAAAACATAAAGAATGCTGGTTAAATCTACTAGAAAACACAATGTCTTGCCCAGAAACACTGTTTAATCACTTACAATGCCTTGAAACGCTGTTTCAATGTATGTAAAACATAAAGAACACAGTTACAATCTACTTATTATAAACTATAGAACAGACTGTTTTCTCTTAAACTAATCTTTGAAAGTTTCTTCTTAACTTGCATGAGATAGTAGTTGAGAACACAAAGTTTGTCTCTAAAACAGAGTTTAAGGTATTTACAATGCTTTGAAATGCAGTTTTAATGTATGTAAAACATAAAGAATGCTGGTTAAATCTACTAGAAAACACAATGTCTTGCCCAGAAACACTGTTTAATCACTTACAATGCCTTGAAACGCTGTTTCAATGTATGTAAAACATAAAGAACACAGTTACAATCTACTTATTGCAAACTATAGAACAGACTGTTTTCTCTTAAACTAATCTTTGAAAGTATTCTTCTTAACTTGCATGAGATAGTAGTTGAGAAAACAATGTTTGGCTCTAAAACAGAGTTTAAGGTACTTACAAAGCTTTGAAATGCTGTTTTAATGTATGTAAAACATAAAGAACACATTTTAAATCTACTAGAAAACACAATGTCCTTCCCTGAAACATTGTTTAATCACTTACAATGCCTTGAAACGGTGTTTCAATGTATGTAAAACATAAAGAACACAGTTACAATCTACTTATTGCAAACTATAGAACAGACTGTTTTCTCTTAAACTAATCTTTGAAAGTTTCTTCTTAACTTGCATGAGATATTAGTTGAGAACACAATGTTTGGCTCTAAAACAGAGCTTAAGGTACTCACAAAGTTTCGAAATGCTGTTTTATTGTATGTAAAACATAAAGAACACAGTTATAATCTACTTGAAAACACAATGTCTTGCCCAGAAACACTGTTTAATCACTTACAATGCCTTGAAACGCTGTTTCAATGTATGTAAAACCTAAATAATACAGTTACAATCTACTTATTGCAAACTATAGAACAGACTGTTTTCTCTTAAACTAATCTTTGAAAGTTTCTTCTTAACTTGCATGACATAGTAGTTGAGAAAACAATGTTTGGCTCTAAAACAGAGCTTAAGGTACTCACAAAGTTTCGAAATGCTGTTTTATTGTATGTAAAACATAAAGAACACAGTTATAATCTACTTGAAAACACAATGTCTTGCCCTGAAACACTGTTTAATCACTTACAATGCCTTGAAACGCTATTTCAATGTATGTAAAACATAAAGAACACAGTGACAATCTACTTATTGCAAACTATAGAACAGACTGTTTTCTCTTAAACTAATCTTTGAAAGTTTCTTCTTAACATGCATTAGGTAGTAGTTGAGAAAACAATGTTTGTCTCTAAAACAGAGTTTAAGGTATTTACAATGCTTTGAAATGCAGTTTTAATGTATGTAAAACATAAAGAACGCTGTTTAAATCTACTAGAAAAAAACAATGTCTTGCCCAGAAACACTGTTTAATCAGTTACAATGCCTTGAAACGCTGTTTCATTGTATGTAAAACCAAAATAACACAGTTACAATCTACTTATTGCAAACTATAGAACAGACTGTTTTCTCTTAAACTAATCTTTGAAAGTTTCTTCTTAACTTGCATGAGATATTAGTTGAGAACACAATGTTTGGCTCTAAAACAGAGTTTAAGGTACTTACAAAGCTTTGAAATGCTGTTTTAATGTATGTGAAACATAAAGAACACAGTTTAAATCTACTAGAAAACACAATGTAATTCCCTGAAACACTGTTTAATCACTTACAATGCCTTGAAACGCTGTTTCAATGTATGAAAACATAAAGAACACAGTTACAATCTACTTATTATAAACTATAGAACAGACTGTTTTCTCTTAAACTAATCTTTGAAAGTTTCTTCTTAACTTGCATGAGATAGTAGTTGAGAACACAAAGTTTGTCTCTAAAACAGAGTTTAAGGTATTTACAATGCTTTGAAATGCAGTTTTAATGTATGTAAAACATAAAGAACGCTGTTTAAATCTACTAGAAAAAAACAATGTCTTGCCCAGAAACACTGTTTAATCAGTTACAATGCCTTGAAACGCTGTTTCATTGTATGTAAAACCAAAATAACACAGTTACAATCTACTTATTGCAAACTATAGAACAGACTGTTTTCTCTTAAACTAATCTTTGAAAGTTTCTTCTTAACTTGCATGAGATATTAGTTGAGAACACAATGTTTGGCTCTAAAACAGAGTTTAAGGTACTTACAAAGCTTTGAAATGCTGTTTTAATGTATGTGAAACATAAAGAACACAGTTTAAATCTACTAGAAAACACAATGTAATTCCCTGAAACACTGTTTAATCACTTACAATGCCTTGAAACGCTGTTTCAATGTATGAAAACATAAAGAACACAGTTACAATCTACTTATTATAAACTATAGAACAGACTGTTTTCTCTTAAACTAATCTTTGAAAGTTTCTTCTTAACTTGCATGAGATAGTAGTTGAGAACACAAAGTTTGTCTCTAAAACAGAGTTTAAGGTATTTACAATGCTTTGAAATGCAGTTTTAATGTATGTAAAACATAAAGAACGCTGTTTAAATCTACTAGAAAAAAACAATGTCTTGCCCAGAAACACTGTTTAATCAGTTACAATGCCTTGAAACGCTGTTTCATTGTATGTAAAACCAAAATAACACAGTTACAATCTACTTATTGCAAACTATAGAACAGACTGTTTTCTCTTAAACTAATCTTTGAAAGTTTCTTCTTAACTTGCATGAGATAGTAGTTGAGAAAACAATTTTTGGCTCTAAAACAGTGTTTAAGGTACTTACAATGGTTTGAAATGATGTTTTAATGTATGTAAAACATAAAGAACACAGTTTAAATCTACTTGAAAACACAATGTCTTGCCCAGAAATACTGTTTAATCACTTACAATGCCTTGAAACGCTATTTCAATGTATGTAAAACATAAAGAACACAGTTACAATCTACTGATTGCAAACTATAGAACAGACTGTTTTCTCTTAAACTAATCTTTGAAAGTTTCTTCTTAACTTGCATGAGATATTAGTTGAGAACACAATGTTTGGCTCTAAAACAGAGTTTAAGGTACTTACAAAGCTTTGAAATGCTGTTTTAATGTATGTGAAACATAAAGAACACAGTTTAAATCTACTAGAAAACACAATGTAATTCCCTGAAACACTGTTTAATCACTTACAATGCCTTGAAACGCTGTTTCAATGTATGAAAACATAAAGAACACAGTGACAATCTACTTATTGCAAACTATAGAACAGACTGTTTTCTCTTAAACTAATCTTTGAAAGTTTCTTCTTAACTTGCATGAGATAGTAGTTGAGAACACAAAGTTTGTCTCTAAAACAGAGTTTAAGGTATTTACAATGCTTTGAAATGCAGTTTTAATGTATTTAAAACATAAAGAATGCTGGTTAAATCTACTAGAAAACACAATGTCTTGCCCAGAAACACTGTTTAATCACTTATAATGCCTTGAAACGCTGTTTCAATGTATGTAAAACATAAAGAACACAGTTACAATCTACTTATTGCAAACTATAGAACAGACTGTTTTCTCTTAAACTAATCTTTGAAAGTATTCTTCTTAACTTGCATGAGATAGTAGTTGAGAAAACAATGTTTGGCTCTAAAACAGAGTTTAAGGTACTTACAAAGCTTTGAAATGCTGTTTTAATGTATGTAAAACATAAAGAACACATTTTAAATCTACTAGAAAACACAATGTCCTTCCCTGAAACATTGTTTAATCACTTACAATGCCTTGAAACGGTGTTTCATTGTATGTAAAACATAAAGAACACAGTTACAATCTACTTATTGCAAACTATAGAACAGACTGTTTTCTCTTAAACTAATCTTTGAAAGTTTCTTCTTAACTTGCATGAGATATTAGTTGAGAACACAATGTTTGGCTCTAAAACAGAGCTTAAGGTACTTACAAAGCTTTGAAATGCTGTTTTAATGTATGTGAAACATAAAGAACACAGTTTAAATCTACTAGAAAACACAATGTAATTCCCTGAAACACTGTTTAATCACTTACAATGCCTTGAAACGCTGTTTCAATGTATGAAAACATAAAGAACACAGTTACAATCTACTTATTATAAACTATAGAACAGACTGTTTTCTCTTAAACTAATCTTTGAAAGTTTCTTCTTAACTTGCATGAGATAGTAGTTGAGAACACAAAGTTTGTCTCTAAAACAGAGTTTAAGGTATTTACAATGCTTTGAAATGCAGTTTTAATGTATTTAAAACATAAAGAATGCTGGTTAAATCTACTAGAAAACACAATGTCTTGCCCAGAAACACTGTTTAATCACTTATAATGCCTTGAAACGCTGTTTCAATGTATGTAAAACATAAAGAACACAGTTACAATCTACTTATTGCAAACTATAGAACAGACTGTTTTCTCTTAAACTAATCTTTGAAAGTATTCTTCTTAACTTGCATGAGATAGTAGTTGAGAAAACAATGTTTGGCTCTAAAACAGAGTTTAAGGTACTTACAAAGCTTTGAAATGCTGTTTTAATGTATGTAAAACATAAAGAACACATTTTAAATCTACTAGAAAACACAATGTCCTTCCCTGAAACATTGTTTAATCACTTACAATGCCTTGAAACGGTGTTTCATTGTATGTAAAACATAAAGAACACAGTTACAATCTACTTATTGCAAACTATAGAACAGACTGTTTTCTCTTAAACTAATCTTTGAAAGTTTCTTCTTAACTTGCATGAGATATTAGTTGAGAACACAATGTTTGGCTCTAAAACAGAGCTTAAGGTACTTACAATGGTTTGAAATGATGTTTTAATGTATGTAAAACATAAAGAACACAGTTTAAATCTACTTGAAAACACAATGTCTTGCCCAGAAATACTGTTTAATCACTTACAATGCCTTGAAACGCTATTTCAATGTATGTAAAACATAAAGAACACAGTTACAATCTACTTATTGCAAACTATAGAACAGACTGTTTTCTCTTAAACTAATCTTTGAAAGTTTCTTCTTAACTTGCATGAGATAGTAGTTGAGAACACAATGTTTGGCTCTAAAACAGAGTTTAAGGTACTTACAAAGCTTTGAAATGCTGTTTTAATGTATGTAAAACATAAAGAACACAGTTTAAATCTACTAGAAAACACAATGTCTTGCCCTGAAACACTGTTTAATCACTTACAATGCCTTGAAAAGCTGTTTCAATGTATGTAAAACATAAAGAACACAGTTACAATCTACTTATTGCAAACTATAGAACAGACTGTTTTCTCTTAAACTAATCTATGAAAGTTTCTTCTTAACTTGAATGAGATATTAGTTAAGAACACAATGTTTGGCTTTAAAACAGAGTTTAAGGTATATACAAAGCTTTGAAATGCTGTTTTAATGTATGTAAAACATAAAGAACACATTTACAATCTAAGTATTGCAAACTATAGAAAATAATGTTTTCTCTTAAACTAATCTTTGAAAGTATTCTTCTTAACTTGCATGAGATAGTAGTTGAGAACACAATGTTTGGCTCTAAAACAGAGTTTAAGGTACTTACAATGCTTTGAAATGCTGTTTTAATGTATGTAAAACATAAAGAACACAGTTAAAATCTACTTGAAAACACAATGTCTTGCCCAGAAACACTGTTTAATCACTTACAATGCCTTGAAACGCTATTTCAATGTATGTAAAACATAAAGAACACAGTTACAATCTACTTATTGCAAACTATAGAACAGACTGTTTTCTCTTAAACTAATCTTTGAAAGTTTCTTGTTAACTTGCATGAGATATTAGTTCAGAACACAATGTTTGGCTCTAAAACAGAGTTTAAGGTACTTACAAAGCTTTGAAATGCTGTTTTAATGTATGTAAAACATAAAGAACACAGTTTAAATCTACTAGAAAAAAACAATGTCTTGCCCAGAAACACTGTTTAATCAGTTACAATGCCTTGAAACGCTGTTTCATTGTATGTAAAACCAAAATAACACAGTTACAATCTACTTATTGCAAACTATAGAACAGACTGTTTTCTCTTAAACTAATCTTTGAAAGTTTCTTCTTAACTTGCATGAGATATTAGTTGAGAACACAATGTTTGGCTCTAAAACAGAGTTTAAGGTACTTACAAAGCTTTGAAATGCTGTTTTAATGTATGTGAAACATAAAGAACACAGTTTAAATCTACTAGAAAACACAATGTAATTCCCTGAAACACTGTTTAATCACTTACAATGCCTTGAAACGCTGTTTCAATGTATGAAAACATAAAGAACACAGTTACAATCTACTTATTATAAACTATAGAACAGACTGTTTTCTCTTAAACTAATCTTTGAAAGTTTCTTCTTAACTTGCATGAGATAGTAGTTGAGAACACAAAGTTTGTCTCTAAAACAGAGTTTAAGGTATTTACAATGCTTTGAAATGCAGTTTTAATGTATTTAAAACATAAAGAATGCTGGTTAAATCTACTAGAAAACACAATGTCTTGCCCAGAAACACTGTTTAATCACTTATAATGCCTTGAAACGCTGTTTCAATGTATGTAAAACATAAAGAACACAGTTACAATCTACTTATTGCAAACTATAGAACAGACTGTTTTCTCTTAAACTAATCTTTGAAAGTATTCTTCTTAACTTGCATGAGATAGTAGTTGAGAAAACAATGTTTGGCTCTAAAACAGAGTTTAAGGTACTTACAAAGCTTTGAAATGCTGTTTTAATGTATGTAAAACATAAAGAACACATTTTAAATCTACTAGAAAACACAATGTCCTTCCCTGAAACATTGTTTAATCACTTACAATGCCTTGAAACGGTGTTTCATTGTATGTAAAACATAAAGAACACAGTTACAATCTACTTATTGCAAACTATAGAACAGACTGTTTTCTCTTAAACTAATCTTTGAAAGTTTCTTCTTAACTTGCATGAGATATTAGTTGAGAACACAATGTTTGGCTCTAAAACAGAGCTTAAGGTACTTACAAAGCTTTGAAATGCTGTTTTAATGTATGTGAAACATAAAGAACACAGTTTAAATCTACTAGAAAACACAATGTAATTCCCTGAAACACTGTTTAATCACTTACAATGCCTTGAAACGCTGTTTCAATGTATGAAAACATAAAGAACACAGTTACAATCTACTTATTATAAACTATAGAACAGACTGTTTTCTCTTAAACTAATCTTTGAAAGTTTCTTCTTAACTTGCATGAGATAGTAGTTGAGAACACAAAGTTTGTCTCTAAAACAGAGTTTAAGGTATTTACAATGCTTTGAAATGCAGTTTTAATGTATTTAAAACATAAAGAATGCTGGTTAAATCTACTAGAAAACACAATGTCTTGCCCAGAAACACTGTTTAATCACTTATAATGCCTTGAAACGCTGTTTCAATGTATGTAAAACATAAAGAACACAGTTACAATCTACTTATTGCAAACTATAGAACAGACTGTTTTCTCTTAAACTAATCTTTGAAAGTATTCTTCTTAACTTGCATGAGATAGTAGTTGAGAAAACAATGTTTGGCTCTAAAACAGAGTTTAAGGTACTTACAAAGCTTTGAAATGCTGTTTTAATGTATGTAAAACATAAAGAACACATTTTAAATCTACTAGAAAACACAATGTCCTTCCCTGAAACATTGTTTAATCACTTACAATGCCTTGAAATGGTGTTTCATTGTATGTAAAACATAAAGAACACAGTTACAATCTACTTATTGCAAACTATAGAACAGACTGTTTTCTCTTAAACTAATCTTTGAAAGTTTCTTCTTAACTTGCATGAGATATTAGTTGAGAACACAATGTTTGGCTCTAAAACAGAGCTTAAGGTACTTACAATGGTTTGAAATGATGTTTTAATGTATGTAAAACATAAAGAACACAGTTTAAATCTACTTGAAAACACAATGTCTTGCCCAGAAATACTGTTTAATCACTTACAATGCCTTGAAACGCTATTTCAATGTATGTAAAACATAAAGAACACAGTTACAATCTACTTATTGCAAACTATAGAACAGACTGTTTTCTCTTAAACTAATCTTTGAAAGTTTCTTCTTAACTTGCATGAGATAGTAGTTGAGAACACAATGTTTGGCTCTAAAACAGAGTTTAAGGTACTTACAAAGCTTTGAAATGCTGTTTTAATGTATGTAAAACATAAAGAACACAGTTTAAATCTACTAGAAAACACAATGTCTTGCCCTGAAACACTGTTTAATCACTTACAATGCCTTGAAAAGCTGTTTCAATGTATGTAAAACATAAAGAACACAGTTACAATCTACTTATTGCAAACTATAGAACAGACTGTTTTCTCTTAAACTAATCTATGAAAGTTTCTTCTTAACTTGAATGAGATATTAGTTAAGAACACAATGTTTGGCTTTAAAACAGAGTTTAAGGTATATACAAAGCTTTGAAATGCTGTTTTAATGTATGTAAAACATAAAGAACACATTTACAATCTAAGTATTGCAAACTATAGAAAATAATGTTTTCTCTTAAACTAATCTTTGAAAGTATTCTTCTTAACTTGCATGAGATAGTAGTTGAGAACACAATGTTTGGCTCTAAAACAGAGTTTAAGGTACTTACAATGCTTTGAAATGCTGTTTTAATGTATGTAAAACATAAAGAACACAGTTAAAATCTACTTGAAAACACAATGTCTTGCCCAGAAACACTGTTTAATCACTTACAATGCCTTGAAACGCTATTTCAATGTATGTAAAACATAAAGAACACAGTTACAATCTACTTATTGCAAACTATAGAACAGACTGTTTTCTCTTAAACTAATCTTTGAAAGTTTCTTCTTAACTTGCATGAGATAGTAGTTGAGAACACAAAGTTTGTCTCTAAAACAGAGTTTAAGGTATTTACAATGCTTTGAAATGCAGTTTTAATGTATGTAAAACATAAAGAATGCTGGTTAAATCTACTAGAAAACACAATGTCTTGCCCAGAAACACTGTTTAATCACTTACAATGCCTTGAAACGCTGTTTCAATGTATGTAAAACATAAAGAACACAGTTACAATCTACTTATTGCAAACTATAGAACAGACTGTTTTCTCTTAAACTAATCTTTGAAAGTATTCTTCTTAACTTGCATGAGATAGTAGTTGAGAAAACAAAGTTTGGCTCTAAAACAGAGTTTAAGGTACTTACAAAGCTTTGAAATGCTGTTTTAATGTATGTAAAACATAAAGAACACATTTTAAATCTACTAGAAAACACAATGTCCTTCCCTGAAACATTGTTTAATCACTTACAATGCCTTGAAACGGTGTTTCAATGTATGTAAAACATAAAGAACACAGTTACAATCTACTTATTGCAAACTATAGAACAGACTGTTTTCTCTTAAACTAATCTTTGAAAGTTTCTTCTTAACTTGCATGAGATATTAGTTGAGAACACAATGTTTGGCTCTAAAACAGAGCTTAAGGTACTCACAAAGTTTCGAAATGCTGTTTTATTGTATGTAAAACATAAAGAACACAGTTATAATCTACTTGAAAACACAATGTCTTGCCCAGAAACACTGTTTAATCACTTACAATGCCATGAAACGCTGTTTCAATGTATGTAAAACCTAAATAATACAGTTACAATCTACTTATTGCAAACTATAGAACAGACTGTTTTCTCTTAAACTAATCTTTGAAAGTTTCTTCTTAACTTGCATGACATAGTAGTTGAGAAAACAATGTTTGGCTCTAAAACAGAGCTTAAGGTACTCACAAAGTTTCGAAATGCTGTTTTATTGTATGTAAAACATAAAGAACACAGTTATAATCTACTTGAAAACACAATGTCTTGCCCTGAAACACTGTTTAATCACTTACAATGCCTTGAAACGCTATTTCAATGTATGTAAAACATAAAGAACACAGTGACAATCTACTTATTGCAAACTATAGAACAGACTGTTTTCTCTTAAACTAATCTTTGAAAGTTTCTTCTTAACATGCATTAGGTAGTAGTTGAGAAAACAATGTTTGTCTCTAAAACAGAGTTTAAGGTATTTACAATGCTTTGAAATGCAGTTTTAATGTATGTAAAACATAAAGAACGCTGTTTAAATCTACTAGAAAAAAACAATGTCTTGCCCAGAAACACTGTTTAATCAGTTACAATGCCTTGAAACGCTGTTTCATTGTATGTAAAACCAAAATAACACAGTTACAATCTACTTATTGCAAACTATAGAACAGACTGTTTTCTCTTAAACTAATCTTTGAAAGTTTCTTCTTAACTTGCATGAGATATTAGTTGAGAACACAATGTTTGGCTCTAAAACAGAGTTTAAGGTACTTACAAAGCTTTGAAATGCTGTTTTAATGTATGTGAAACATAAAGAACACAGTTTAAATCTACTAGAAAACACAATGTAATTCCCTGAAACACTGTTTAATCACTTACAATGCCTTGAAACGCTGTTTCAATGTATGTAAAACATAAAGAACACAGTTACAATCTACTTATTATAAACTATAGAACAGACTGTTTTCTCTTAAACTAATCTTTGAAAGTTTCTTCTTAACTTGCATGAGATAGTAGTTGAGAACACAAAGTTTGTCTCTAAAACAGAGTTTAAGGTATTTACAATGCTTTGAAATGCAGTTTTAATGTATGTAAAACATAAAGAATGCTGGTTAAATCTACTAGAAAACACAATGTCTTGCCCAGAAACACTGTTTAATCACTTACAATGCCTTGAAACGCTGTTTCAATGTATGTAAAACCTAAATAATACAGTTACAATCTACTTATTGCAAACTATAGAACAGACTGTTTTCTCTTAAACTAATCTTTGAAAGTTTCTTCTTAACTTGCATGACATAGTAGTTGAGAAAACAATGTTTGGCTCTAAAACAGAGCTTAAGGTACTCACAAAGTTTCGAAATGCTGTTTTATTGTATGTAAAACATAAAGAACACAGTTATAATCTACTTGAAAACACAATGTCTTGCCCTGAAACACTGTTTAATCACTTACAATGCCTTGAAACGCTATTTCAATGTATGTAAAACATAAAGAACACAGTGACAATCTACTTATTGCAAACTATAGAACAGACTGTTTTCTCTTAAACTAATCTTTGAAAGTTTCTTCTTAACATGCATTAGGTAGTAGTTGAGAAAACAATGTTTGTCTCTAAAACAGAGTTTAAGGTATTTACAAAGCTTTGAAATGCAGTTTTAATGTATGTAAAACATAAAGAACGCTGTTTAAATCTACTAGAAAAAAACAATGTCTTGCCCAGAAACACTGTTTAATCAGTTACAATGCCTTGAAACGCTGTTTCATTGTATGTAAAACCAAAATAACACAGTTACAATCTACTTATTGCAAACTATAGAACAGACTGTTTTCTCTTAAACTAATCTTTGAAAGTTTCTTCTTAACTTGCATGAGATAGTAGTTGAGAAAACAATTTTTGGCTCTAAAACAGTGTTTAAGGTACTTACAATGGTTTGAAATGATGTTTTAATGTATGTAAAACATAAAGAACACAGTTTAAATCTACTTGAAAACACAATGTCTTGCCCAGAAATACTGTTTAATCACTTACAATGCCTTGAAACGCTATTTCAATGTATGTAAAACATAAAGAACACAGTTACAATCTACTGATTGCAAACTATAGAACAGACTGTTTTCTCTTAAACTAATCTTTGAAAGTTTCTTCTTAACTTGCATGAGATATTAGTTGAGAACACAATGTTTGGCTCTAAAACAGAGTTTAAGGTACTTACAAAGCTTTGAAATGCTGTTTTAATGTATGTGAAACATAAAGAACACAGTTTAAATCTACTAGAAAACACAATGTAATTCCCTGAAACACTGTTTAATCACTTACAATGCCTTGAAACGCTGTTTCAATGTATGAAAACATAAAGAACACAGTTACAATCTACTTATTATAAACTATAGAACAGACTGTTTTCTCTTAAACTAATCTTTGAAAGTTTCTTCTTAACTTGCATGAGATAGTAGTTGAGAACACAAAGTTTGTCTCTAAAACAGAGTTTAAGGTATTTACAATGCTTTGAAATGCAGTTTTAATGTATTTAAAACATAAAGAATGCTGGTTAAATCTACTAGAAAACACAATGTCTTGCCCAGAAACACTGTTTAATCACTTATAATGCCTTGAAACGCTGTTTCAATGTATGTAAAACATAAAGAACACAGTTACAATCTACTTATTGCAAACTATAGAACAGACTGTTTTCTCTTAAACTAATCTTTGAAAGTATTCTTCTTAACTTGCATGAGATAGTAGTTGAGAAAACAATGTTTGGCTCTAAAACAGAGTTTAAGGTACTTACAAAGCTTTGAAATGCTGTTTTAATGTATGTAAAACATAAAGAACACATTTTAAATCTACTAGAAAACACAATGTCCTTCCCTGAAACATTGTTTAATCACTTACAATGCCTTGAAACGGTGTTTCATTGTATGTAAAACATAAAGAACACAGTTACAATCTACTTATTGCAAACTATAGAACAGACTGTTTTCTCTTAAACTAATCTTTGAAAGTTTCTTCTTAACTTGCATGAGATATTAGTTGAGAACACAATGTTTGGCTCTAAAACAGAGCTTAAGGTACTTACAATGGTTTGAAATGATGTTTTAATGTATGTAAAACATAAAGAACACAGTTTAAATCTACTTGAAAACACAATGTCTTGCCCAGAAATACTGTTTAATCACTTACAATGCCTTGAAACGCTATTTCAATGTATGTAAAACATAAAGAACACAGTTACAATCTACTTATTGCAAACTATAGAACAGACTGTTTTCTCTTAAACTAATCTTTGAAAGTTTCTTCTTAACTTGCATGAGATAGTAGTTGAGAACACAATGTTTGTCTCTAAAACAGAGTTTAAGGTATTTACAATGCTTTGAAATGCAGTTTTAATGTATGTAAAACATAAAGAACGCTGTTTAAATCTACTAGAAAACACAATGTCGTGCTCAGAAACACTGTTTAATCACTTACAATGCCTTGAAACGCTGTTTCAATGTATGTAAAACATAAAGAACACATTTACAATCTAAGTATTGCAAACTATAGAAAATAATGTTTTCTCTTAAACTAATCTTTGAAAGTTTCTTCTTAACATGCATTAGGTAGTAGTTGAGAAAACAATGTTTGTCTCTAAAACAGAGTTTAAGGTATTTACAAAGCTTTGAAATGCAGTTTTAATGTATGTAAAACATAAAGAACGCTGTTTAAATCTACGAGAAAAAAACAATGTCTTGCCCAGAAACACTGTTTAATCAGTTACAATGCCTTGAAACGCTGTTTCATTGTATGTAAAACCAAAATAACACAGTTACAATCTACTTATTGCAAACTATAGAACAGACTGTTTTCTCTTAAACTAATCTTTGAAAGTTTCTTCTTAACTTGCATTAGGTAGTAGTTGAGAAAACAATGTTTGTCTCTAAAACAGAGTTTAAGGTATTTACAATGCTTTGAAATGCAGTTTTAATGTATGTAAAACATAAAGAACGCTGTTTAAATCTACTAGAAAACACAATGTCGTGCTCAGAAACACTGTTTAATCACTTACAATGCCTTGAAACGCTGTTTCAATGTATGTAAAACATAAAGAACACATTTACAATCTAAGTATTGCAAACTATAGAAAATAATGTTTTCTCTTAAACTAATCTTTGAAAGTATTCTTCTTAACTTGCATGAGATAGTAGTTGAGAACACAATGTTTGGCTCTAAAACAGAGTTTAAGGTACTTACAATGCTTTGAAATGCTGTTTTAATGTATGTAAAACATAAAGAACACAGTTACAATCTACTTATTGCAAACTATAGAACAGACTGTTTTCTCTTAAACTAATCTTTGAAAGTTTCTTCTTAACTTGCATGAGATATTAGTTGAGAACACAATGTTTGGCTCTAAAACAGAGTTTAAGGTACTTACAAAGCTTTGAAATGCTGTTTTAATGTATGTAAAACATAAAGAACACAGTTTAAATCTACTAGAAAACACAATGTAATTCCCTGAAACACTGTTTAATCACTTACAATGCCTTGAAACGCTGTTTCAATGTATGTAAAACATAAAGAACACAGTTACAATCTACTTATTATAAACTATAGAACAGACTGTTTTCTCTTAAACTAATCTTTGAAAGTTTCTTCTTAACTTGCATGAGATAGTAGTTGAGAACACAAAGTTTGTCTCTAAAACAGAGTTTAAGGTATTTACAATGCTTTGAAATGCAGTTTTAATGTATGTAAAACATAAAGAATGCTGGTTAAATCTACTAGAAAACACAATGTCTTGCCCAGAAACACTGTTTAATCACTTACAATGCCTTGAAACGCTGTTTCAATGTATGTAAAACCTAAATAATACAGTTACAATCTACTTATTGCAAACTATAGAACAGACTGTTTTCTCTTAAACTAATCTTTGAAAGTTTCTTCTTAACTTGCATGACATAGTAGTTGAGAAAACAATGTTTGGCTCTAAAACAGAGCTTAAGGTACTCACAAAGTTTCGAAATGCTGTTTTATTGTATGTAAAACATAAAGAACACAGTTATAATCTACTTGAAAACACAATGTCTTGCCCTGAAACACTGTTTAATCACTTACAATGCCTTGAAACGCTATTTCAATGTATGTAAAACATAAAGAACACAGTTACAATCTACTTATTGCAAACTATAGAACAGACTGTTTTCTCTTAAACTAATCTTTGAAAGTTTCTTCTTAACATGCATTAGGTAGTAGTTGAGAAAACAATGTTTGTCTCTAAAACAGAGTTTAAGGTATTTACAAAGCTTTGAAATGCAGTTTTAATGTATGTAAAACATAAAGAACGCTGTTTAAATCTACTAGAAAACACAATGTCGTGCTCAGAAACACTGTTTAATCACTTACAATGCCTTGAAACGCTGTTTCAATGTATGTAAAACATAAAGAACACATTTACAATCTAAGTATTGCAAACTATAGAAAATAATGTTTTCTCTTAAACTAATCTTTGAAAGTATTCTTCTTAACTTGCATGAGATAGTAGTTGAGAACACAATGTTTGGCTCTAAAACAGAGTTTAAGGTACTTACAATGCTTTGAAATGCTGTTTTAATGTATGTAAAACATAAAGAACACAGTTACAATCTACTTATTGCAAACTATAGAACAGACTGTTTTCTCTTAAACTAATCTTTGAAAGTTTCTTCTTAACTTGCATGAGATATTAGTTGAGAACACAATGTTTGGCTCTAAAACAGAGTTTAAGGTACTTACAAAGCTTTGAAATGCTGTTTTAATGTATGTAAAACATAAAGAACACAGTTTAAATCTACTAGAAAACACAATGTAATTCCCTGAAACACTGTTTAATCACTTACAATGCCTTGAAACGCTGTTTCAATGTATGTAAAACATAAAGAACACAGTTACAATCTACTTATTATAAACTATAGAACAGACTGTTTTCTCTTAAACTAATCTTTGAAAGTTTCTTCTTAACTTGCATGAGATAGTAGTTGAGAACACAAAGTTTGTCTCTAAAACAGAGTTTAAGGTATTTACAATGCTTTGAAATGCAGTTTTAATGTATGTAAAACATAAAGAATGCTGGTTAAATCTACTAGAAAACACAATGTCTTGCCCAGAAACACTGTTTAATCACTTACAATGCCTTGAAACGCTGTTTCAATGTATGTAAAACCTAAATAATACAGTTACAATCTACTTATTGCAAACTATAGAACAGACTGTTTTCTCTTAAACTAATCTTTGAAAGTTTCTTCTTAACTTGCATGACATAGTAGTTGAGAAAACAATGTTTGGCTCTAAAACAGAGCTTAAGGTACTCACAAAGTTTCGAAATGCTGTTTTATTGTATGTAAAACATAAAGAACACAGTTATAATCTACTTGAAAACACAATGTCTTGCCCTGAAACACTGTTTAATCACTTACAATGCCTTGAAACGCTATTTCAATGTATGTAAAACATAAAGAACACAGTTACAATCTACTTATTGCAAACTATAGAACAGACTGTTTTCTCTTAAACTAATCTTTGAAAGTTTCTTCTTAACATGCATTAGGTAGTAGTTGAGAAAACAATGTTTGTCTCTAAAACAGAGTTTAAGGTATTTACAAAGCTTTGAAATGCAGTTTTAATGTATGTAAAACATAAAGAACGCTGTTTAAATCTACTAGAAAAAAACAATGTCTTGCCCAGAAACACTGTTTAATCAGTTACAATGCCTTGAAACGCTGTTTCATTGTATGTAAAACCAAAATAACACAGTTACAATCTACTTATTGCAAACTATAGAACAGACTGTTTTCTCTTAAACTAATCTTTGAAAGTTTCTTCTTAACTTGCATGAGATAGTAGTTGAGAAAACAATTTTTGGCTCTAAAACAGTGTTTAAGGTACTTACAATGGTTTGAAATGATGTTTTAATGTATGTAAAACATAAAGAACACAGTTTAAATCTACTTGAAAACACAATGTCTTGCCCAGAAATACTGTTTAATCACTTACAATGCCTTGAAACGCTATTTCAATGTATGTAAAACATAAAGAACACAGTTACAATCTACTGATTGCAAACTATAGAACAGACTGTTTTCTCTTAAACTAATCTTTGAAAGTTTCTTCTTAACTTGCATGAGATATTAGTTGAGAACACAATGTTTGGCTCTAAAACAGAGTTTAAGGTACTTACAAAGCTTTGAAATGCTGTTTTAATGTATGTGAAACATAAAGAACACAGTTTAAATCTACTAGAAAACACAATGTAATTCCCTGAAACACTGTTTAATCACTTACAATGCCTTGAAACGCTGTTTCAATGTATGAAAACATAAAGAACACAGTTACAATCTACTTATTATAAACTATAGAACAGACTGTTTTCTCTTAAACTAATCTTTGAAAGTTTCTTCTTAACTTGCATGAGATAGTAGTTGAGAACACAAAGTTTGTCTCTAAAACAGAGTTTAAGGTATTTACAATGCTTTGAAATGCAGTTTTAATGTATTTAAAACATAAAGAATGCTGGTTAAATCTACTAGAAAACACAATGTCTTGCCCAGAAACACTGTTTAATCACTTATAATGCCTTGAAACGCTGTTTCAATGTATGTAAAACATAAAGAACACAGTTACAATCTACTTATTGCAAACTATAGAACAGACTGTTTTCTCTTAAACTAATCTTTGAAAGTATTCTTCTTAACTTGCATGAGATAGTAGTTGAGAAAACAATGTTTGGCTCTAAAACAGAGTTTAAGGTACTTACAAAGCTTTGAAATGCTGTTTTAATGTATGTAAAACATAAAGAACACATTTAAAATCTACTAGAAAACACAATGTCCTTCCCTGAAACATTGTTTAATCACTTACAATGCCTTGAAACGGTGTTTCATTGTATGTAAAACATAAAGAACACAGTTACAATCTACTTATTGCAAACTATAGAACAGACTGTTTTCTCTTAAACTAATCTTTGAAAGTTTCTTCTTAACTTGCATGAGATATTAGTTGAGAACACAATGTTTGGCTCTAAAACAGAGCTTAAGGTACTTACAATGGTTTGAAATGATGTTTTAATGTATGTAAAACATAAAGAACACAGTTTAAATCTACTTGAAAACACAATGTCTTGCCCAGAAATACTGTTTAATCACTTACAATGCCTTGAAACGCTATTTCAATGTATGTAAAACATAAAGAACACAGTTACAATCTACTTATTGCAAACTATAGAACAGACTGTTTTCTCTTAAACTAATCTTTGAAAGTTTCTTCTTAACTTGCATGAGATAGTAGTTGAGAACACAATGTTTGTCTCTAAAACAGAGTTTAAGGTATTTACAATGCTTTGAAATGCAGTTTTAATGTATGTAAAACATAAAGAACGCTGTTTAAATCTACTAGAAAACACAATGTCGTGCTCAGAAACACTGTTTAATCACTTACAATGCCTTGAAACGCTGTTTCAATGTATGTAAAACATAAAGAACACATTTACAATCTAAGTATTGCAAACTATAGAAAATAATGTTTTCTCTTAAACTAATCTTTGAAAGTATTCTTCTTAACTTGCATGAGATAGTAGTTGAGAACACAATGTTTGGCTCTAAAACAGAGTTTAAGGTACTTACAATGCTTTGAAATGCTGTTTTAATGTATGTAAAACATAAAGAACACAGTTAAAATCTACTTGAAAACACAATGTCTTGCCCAGAAACACTGTTTAATCACTTACAATGCCTTGAAACGCTATTTCAATGTATGTAAAACATAAAGAACACAGTTACAATCTACTTATTGCAAACTATAGAACAGACTGTTTTCTCTTAAACTAATCTTTGAAAGTTTCTTCTTAACTTGCATGAGATATTAGTTGAGAACACAATGTTTGGCTCTAAAACAGAGTTTAAGGTACTTACAAAGCTTTGAAATGCTGTTTTAATGTATGTAAAACATAAAGAACACAGTTTAAATCTACTAGAAAACACAATGTAATTCCCTGAAACACTGTTTAATCACTTACAATGCCTTGAAACGCTGTTTCAATGTATGTAAAACATAAAGAACACAGTTACAATCTACTTATTATAAACTATAGAACAGACTGTTTTCTCTTAAACTAATCTTTGAAAGTTTCTTCTTAACTTGCATGAGATAGTAGTTGAGAACACAAAGTTTGTCTCTAAAACAGAGTTTAAGGTATTTACAATGCTTTGAAATGCAGTTTTAATGTATGTAAAACATAAAGAATGCTGGTTAAATCTACTAGAAAACACAATGTCTTGCCCAGAAACACTGTTTAATCACTTACAATGCCTTGAAACGCTGTTTCAATGTATGTAAAACATAAAGAACACAGTTACAATCTACTTATTGCAAACTATAGAACAGACTGTTTTCTCTTAAACTAATCTTTGAAAGTATTCTTCTTAACTTGCATGAGATAGTAGTTGAGAAAACAATGTTTGGCTCTAAAACAGAGTTTAAGGTACTTACAAAGCTTTGAAATGCTGTTTTAATGTATGTAAAACATAAAGAACACATTTTAAATCTACTAGAAAACACAATGTCCTTCCCTGAAACATTGTTTAATCACTTACAATGCCTTGAAACGGTGTTTCAATGTATGTAAAACATAAAGAACACAGTTACAATCTACTTATTGCAAACTATAGAACAGACTGTTTTCTCTTAAACTAATCTTTGAAAGTTTCTTCTTAACTTGCATGAGATATTAGTTGAGAACACAATGTTTGGCTCTAAAACAGAGTTTAAGGTACTTACAAAGCTTTGAAATGCTGTTTTAATGTATGTAAAACATAAAGAACACAGTTTAAATCTACTAGAAAACACAATGTAATTCCCTGAAACACTGTTTAATCACTTACAATGCCTTGAAACGCTGTTTCAATGTATGTAAAACATAAAGAACACAGTTACAATCTACTTATTATAAACTATAGAACAGACTGTTTTCTCTTAAACTAATCTTTGAAAGTTTCTTCTTAACTTGCATGAGATAGTAGTTGAGAACACAAAGTTTGTCTCTAAAACAGAGTTTAAGGTATTTACAATGCTTTGAAATGCAGTTTTAATGTATGTAAAACATAAAGAATGCTGGTTAAATCTACTAGAAAACACAATGTCTTGCCCAGAAACACTGTTTAATCACTTACAATGCCTTGAAACGCTGTTTCAATGTATGTAAAACATAAAGAACACAGTTACAATCTACTTATTGCAAACTATAGAACAGACTGTTTTCTCTTAAACTAATCTTTGAAAGTATTCTTCTTAACTTGCATGAGATAGTAGTTGAGAAAACAATGTTTGGCTCTAAAACAGAGTTTAAGGTACTTACAAAGCTTTGAAATGCTGTTTTAATGTATGTAAAACATAAAGAACACATTTTAAATCTACTAGAAAACACAATGTCCTTCCCTGAAACATTGTTTAATCACTTACAATGCCTTGAAACGGTGTTTCAATGTATGTAAAACATAAAGAACACAGTTACAATCTACTTATTGCAAACTATAGAACAGACTGTTTTCTCTCAAACTAATCTTTGAAAGTTTCTTCTTAACTTGCATGAGATATTAGTTGAGAACACAATGTTTGGCTCTAAAACAGAGCTTAAGGTACTCACAAAGTTTCGAAATGCTGTTTTATTGTATGTAAAACATAAAGAACACAGTTATAATCTACTTGAAAACACAATGTCTTGCCCAGAAACACTGTTTAATCACTTACAATGCCTTGAAACGCTGTTTCAATGTATGTAAAACCTAAATAATACAGTTACAATCTACTTATTGCAAACTATAGAACAGACTGTTTTCTCTTAAACTAATCTTTGAAAGTTTCTTCTTAACTTGCATGACATAGTAGTTGAGAAAACAATGTTTGGCTCTAAAACAGAGCTTAAGGTACTCACAAAGTTTCGAAATGCTGTTTTATTGTATGTAAAACATAAAGAACACAGTTATAATCTACTTGAAAACACAATGTCTTGCCCTGAAACACTGTTTAATCACTTACAATGCCTTGAAACGCTATTTCAATGTATGTAAAACATAAAGAACACAGTGACAATCTACTTATTGCAAACTATAGAACAGACTGTTTTCTCTTAAACTAATCTTTGAAAGTTTCTTCTTAACATGCATTAGGTAGTAGTTGAGAAAACAATGTTTGTCTCTAAAACAGAGTTTAAGGTATTTACAATGCTTTGAAATGCAGTTTTAATGTATGTAAAACATAAAGAACGCTGTTTAAATCTACTAGAAAAAAACAATGTCTTGCCCAGAAACACTGTTTAATCAGTTACAATGCCTTGAAACGCTGTTTCATTGTATGTAAAACCAAAATAACACAGTTACAATCTACTTATTGCAAACTATAGAACAGACTGTTTTCTCTTAAACTAATCTTTGAAAGTATTCTTCTTAACTTGCATGAGATAGTAGTTGAGAACACAATGTTTGGCTCTAAAACAGAGTTTAAGGTACTTACAATGCTTTGAAATGCTGTTTTAATGTATGTAAAACATAAAGAACACAGTTAAAATCTACTTGAAAACACAATGTCTTGCCCAGAAACACTGTTTAATCACTTACAATGCCTTGAAACGCTGTTTCAATGTATGTAAAACATAAAGAACACAGTTACAATCTACTTATTATAAACTATAGAACAGACTGTTTTCTCTTAAACTAATCTTTGAAAGTTTCTTCTTAACTTGCATGAGATAGTAGTTGAGAACACAGTTTGTCTCTAAAACAGAGTTTAAGGTACTTACAAAGCTTTGAAACGCTGTTTCAATGTATGTAAAACATAAAGAACACAGTTACAATCTACTTATTGCAAACTATAGAACAGACTGTTTTCTCTTAAACTAATATTTGAAAGTATTCTTCTTAACTTGCATGAGATAGTAGTTGAGAAAACAATGTTTGGCTCTAAAACAGAGTTTAAGGTACTTACAAAGCTTTGAAATGCTGTTTTAATGTATGTAAAACATAAAGAACACATTTTAAATCTACTAGAAAACACAATGTCTTGCCCTGAAACACTGTTTAATCACTTACAATGCCTTGAAACGCTGTTTCAATGTATGTAAAACATAAAGAACACAGTTACAATCTACTTATTGCAAACTATAGAACAGACTGTTTTCTCTTAAACTAATCTTTGAAAGTTTCTTCTTAACTTGCATTAGATAGTAGTTGAGAAAACAATGTTTGTCTCTAAAACAGAGTTTAAGGTATTTACAATGCTTTGAAATGCAGTTTTAATGTATGTAAAACATAAAGAACGCTGTTTAAATCTACTAGAAAAAACAATGTCTTGCCCAGAAACACTGTTTAATCACTTACAATGCCTTGAAACGCTGTTTCAATGTATGTAAAACCTAAATAACACAGTTACAATCTACTTATTGCAAACTATAGAACAGACTGTTTTCTCTTAAACTAATCTTTGAAAGTATTCTTCTTAACTTGCATGAGATAGTAGTTGAGAAAACAATTTTTGGCTCTAAAACAGAGTTTAAGGTACTTACAATGGTTTGAAATGCTGTTTTAATGTATGTAAAACATAAAGAACACAGTTTAAATCTACTTGAAAACACAATGTCTTGCCCAGAAATACTGTTTAATCACTTACAATGCCTTGAAACGCTATTTCAATGTATGTAAAACATAAAGAACACAGTTACAATCTACTGATTGCAAACTATAGAACAGACTGTTTTCTCTTAAACTAATCTTTGAAAGTTTCTTCTTAACTTGCATGAGATATTAGTTGAGAACACAATGTTTGGCTCTAAAACAGAGTTTAAGGTACTTACAAAGCTTTGAAATGCTGTTTTAATGTATGTGAAACATAAAGAACACAGTTTAAATCTACTAGAAAACACAATGTAATTCCCTGAAACACTGTTTAATCACTTACAATGCCTTGAAACGCTGTTTCAATGTATGTAAAACATAAAGAACACAGTTACAATCTACTTATTATAAACTATAGAACAGACTGTTTTCTCTTAAACTAATCTTTGAAAGTTTCTTCTTAACTTGCATGAGATAGTAGTTGAGAACACAAAGTTTGTCTCTAAAACAGAGTTTAAGGTATTTACAATGCTTTGAAATGCAGTTTTAATGTATTTAAAACATAAAGAATGCTGGTTAAATCTACTAGAAAACACAATGTCTTGCCCAGAAACACTGTTTAATCACTTATAATGCCTTGAAACGCTGTTTCAATGTATGTAAAACATAAAGAACACAGTTACAATCTACTTATTGCAAACTATAGAACAGACTGTTTTCTCTTAAACTAATCTTTGAAAGTATTCTTCTTAACTTGCATGAGATAGTAGTTGAGAAAACAATGTTTGGCTCTAAAACAGAGTTTAAGGTACTTACAAAGCTTTGAAATGCTGTTTTAATGTATGTAAAACATAAAGAACGCTGTTTAAATCTACTAGAAAACACAATGTCGTGCTCAGAAACACTGTTTAATCACTTACAATGCCTTGAAACGCTGTTTCAATGTATGTAAAACATAAAGAACACATTTACAATCTAAGTATTGCAAACTATAGAAAATAATGTTTTCTCTTAAACTAATCTTTGAAAGTATTCTTCTTAACTTGCATGAGATAGTAGTTGAGAACACAATGTTTGGCTCTAAAACAGAGTTTAAGGTACTTACAATGCTTTGAAATGCTGTTTTAATGTATGTAAAACATAAAGAACACAGTTAAAATCTACTTGAAAACACAATGTCTTGCCCAGAAACACTGTTTAATCACTTACAATGCCTTGAAACGCTATTTCAATGTATGTAAAACATAAAGAACACAGTTACAATCTACTTATTGCAAACTATAGAACAGACTGTTTTCTCTTAAACTAATCTTTGAAAGTTTCTTCTTAACTTGCATGAGATATTAGTTGAGAACACAATGTTTGGCTCTAAAACAGAGTTTAAGGTACTTACAAAGCTTTGAAATGCTGTTTTAATGTATGTAAAACATAAAGAACACAGTTTTAATCTACTAGAAAACACAATGTAATTCCCTGAAACACTGTTTAATCACTTACAATGCCTTGAAACGCTGTTTCAATGTATGTAAAACATAAAGAACACAGTTACAATCTACTTATTATAAACTATAGAACAGACTGTTTTCTCTTAAACTAATCTTTGAAAGTTTCTTCTTAACTTGCATGAGATAGTAGTTGAAAACACAAAGTTTGTCTCTAAAACAGAGTTTAAGGCATTTACAATGCTTTGAAATGCAGTTTTAATGTATGTAAAACATAAAGAATGCTGGTTAAATCTACTAGAAAACACAATGTCTTGCCCAGAATCACTGTTTAATCACTTACAATGCCTTGAAACGCTGTTTCAATGTATGTAAAACATAAAGAACACAGTTACAATCTACTTATTGCAAACTATAGAACAGACTGTTTTCTCTTAAACTAATCTTTGAAAGTTTCTTCTTAACTTGCATGAGATATTAGTTGAGAACACAATGTTTGGCTCTAAAACAGAGCTTAAGGTACTCACAAAGTTTCGAAATGCTGTTTTATTGTATGTAAAACATAAAGAACACAGTTATAATCTACTTGAAAACACAATGTCTTGCCCAGAAACACTGTTTAATCACTTACAATGCCTTGAAACGCTGTTTCAATGTATGTAAAACCTAAATAATACAGTTACAATCTACTTATTGCAAACTATAGAACAGACTGTTTTCTCTTAAACTAATCTTTGAAAGTTTCTTCTTAACTTGCATGAGATATTAGTTGAGAACACAATGTTTGGCTCTAAAACAGAGCTTAAGGTACTCACAAAGTTTCGAAATGCTGTTTTATTGTATGTAAAACATAAAGAACACAGTTATAATCTACTTGAAAACACAATGTCTTGCCCAGAAACACTGTTTAATCACTTACAATGCCTTGAAACGCTATTTCAATGTATGTAAAACATAAAGAACACAGTGACAATCTACTTATTGCAAACTATAGAACAGACTGTTTTCTCTTAAACTAATCTTTGAAAGTTTCTTCTTAACATGCATTAGGTAGTAGTTGAGAAAACAATGTTTGTCTCTAAAACAGAGTTTAAGGTATTTACAATGCTTTGAAATGCAGTTTTAATGTATGTAAAACATAAAGAACGCTGTTTAAATCTACTAGAAAAAAACAATGTCTTGCCCAGAAACACTGTTTAATCAGTTACAATGCCTTGAAACGCTGTTTCATTGTATGTAAAACCAAAATAACACAGTTACAATCTACTTATTGCAAACTATAGAACAGACTGTTTTCTCTTAAACTAATCTTTGAAAGTTTCTTCTTAACTTGCATGAGATAGTAGTTGAGAAAACAATTTTTGGCTCTAAAACAGTGTTTAAGGTACTTACAATGGTTTGAAATGATGTTTTAATGTATGTAAAACATAAAGAACACAGTTTAAATCTACTTGAAAACACAATGTCTTGCCCAGAAATACTGTTTAATCACTTACAATGCCTTGAAACGCTATTTCAATGTATGTAAAACATAAAGAACACAGTTACAATCTACTTATTATAAACTATAGAACAGACTGTTTTCTCTTAAACTAATCTTTGAAAGTTTCTTCTTAACTTGCATGAGATAGTAGTTGAGAACACAAAGTTTGTCTCTAAAACAGAGTTTAAGGTATTTACAATGCTTTGAAATGCAGTTTTAATGTATTTAAAACATAAAGAATGCTGGTTAAATCTACTAGAAAACACAATGTCTTGCCCAGAAACACTGTTTAATCACTTATAATGCCTTGAAACGCTGTTTCAATGTATGTAAAACATAAAGAACACAGTTACAATCTACTTATTGCAAACTATAGAACAGACTGTTTTCTCTTAAACTAATCTTTGAAAGTATTCTTCTTAACTTGCATGAGATAGTAGTTGAGAAAACAATGTTTGGCTCTAAAACAGAGTTTAAGGTACTTACAAAGCTTTGAAATGCTGTTTTAATGTATGTAAAACATAAAGAACGCTGTTTAAATCTACTAGAAAACACAATGTCGTGCTCAGAAACACTGTTTAATCACTTACAATGCCTTGAAACGCTGTTTCAATGTATGTAAAACATAAAGAACACATTTACAATCTAAGTATTGCAAACTATAGAAAATAATGTTTTCTCTTAAACTAATCTTTGAAAGTATTCTTCTTAACTTGCATGAGATAGTAGTTGAGAACACAATGTTTGGCTCTAAAACAGAGTTTAAGGTACTTACAATGCTTTGAAATGCTGTTTTAATGTATGTAAAACATAAAGAACACAGTTAAAATCTACTTGAAAACACAATGTCTTGCCCAGAAACACTGTTTAATCACTTACAATGCCTTGAAACGCTATTTCAATGTATGTAAAACATAAAGAACACAGTTACAATCTACTTATTGCAAACTATAGAACAGACTGTTTTCTCTTAAACTAATCTTTGAAAGTTTCTTCTTAACTTGCATGAGATATTAGTTGAGAACACAATGTTTGGCTCTAAAACAGAGTTTAAGGTACTTACAAAGCTTTGAAATGCTGTTTTAATGTATGTAAAACATAAAGAACACAGTTTAAATCTACTAGAAAACACAATGTAATTCCCTGAAACACTGTTTAATCACTTACAATGCCTTGAAACGCTGTTTCAATGTATGTAAAACATAAAGAACACAGTTACAATCTACTTATTATAAACTATAGAACAGACTGTTTTCTCTTAAACTAATCTTTGAAAGTTTCTTCTTAACTTGCATGAGATATTAGTTGAGAACACAATGTTTGGCTCTAAAACAGAGTTTAAGGTACTTACAAAGCTTTGAAATGCTGTTTTAATGTATGTAAAACATAAAGAACACAGTTTAAATCTACTAGAAAACACAATGTAATTCCCTGAAACACTGTTTAATCACTTACAATGCCTTGAAACGCTGTTTCAATGTATGTAAAACATAAAGAACACAGTTACAATCTACTTATTAT
Source organism: Electrophorus electricus (assembly GCF_041902795.1). Lineage (NCBI taxonomy): Eukaryota > Metazoa > Chordata > Actinopteri > Gymnotiformes > Gymnotidae > Electrophorus > Electrophorus electricus. The sequence continues at coordinate 18,150,056 of NC_137499.1, forward strand.
AAACTATAGAACAGACTGTTTTCTCTTAAACTAATCTTTGAAAGTTTCTTCTTAACTTGCATGAGATAGTAGTTGAGAACACAAAGTTTGTCTCTAAAACAGAGTTTAAGGTATTTACAATGCTTTGAAATGCAGTTTTAATGTATGTAAAACATAAAGAATGCTGGTTAAATCTACTAGAAAACACAATGTCTTGCCCAGAAACACTGTTTAATCACTTACAATGCCTTGAAACGCTGTTTCAATGTATGTAAAACATAAAGAACACAGTTACAATCTACTTATTGCAAACTATAGAACAGACTGTTTTCTCTTAAACTAATCTTTGAAAGTTTCTTCTTAACTTGCATGAGATATTAGTTGAGAACACAATGTTTGGCTCTAAAACAGAGCTTAAGGTACTCACAAAGTTTCGAAATGCTGTTTTATTGTATGTAAAACATAAAGAACACAGTTATAATCTACTTGAAAACACAATGTCTTGCCCAGAAACACTGTTTAATCACTTACAATGCCTTGAAACGCTGTTTCAATGTATGTAAAACCTAAATAATACAGTTACAATCTACTTATTGCAAACTATAGAACAGACTGTTTTCTCTTAAACTAATCTTTGAAAGTTTCTTCTTAACTTGCATGACATAGTAGTTGAGAAAACAATGTTTGGCTCTAAAACAGAGCTTAAGGTACTCACAAAGTTTCGAAATGCTGTTTTATTGTATGTAAAACATAAAGAACACAGTTATAATCTACTTGAAAACACAATGTCTTGCCCTGAAACACTGTTTAATCACTTACAATGCCTTGAAACGCTATTTCAATGTATGTAAAACATAAAGAACACAGTGACAATCTACTTATTGCAAACTATAGAACAGACTGTTTTCTCTTAAACTAATCTTTGAAAGTATTCTTCTTAACTTGCATGAGATAGTAGTTGAGAACACAATGTTTGGCTCTAAAACAGAGTTTAAGGTACTTACAATGCTTTGAAATGCTGTTTTAATGTATGTAAAACATAAAGAACACAGTTAAAACCTACTTGAAAACACAATGTCTTGCCCAGAAACACTGTTTAATCACTTACAATGCCTTGAAACGCTATTTCAATGTATGTAAAACATAAAGAACACAGTTACAATCTACTTATTGCAAACTATAGAACAGACTGTTTTCTCTTAAACTAATCTTTGAAAGTTTCTTCTTAACTTGCATGAGATATTAGTTGAGAACACAATGTTTGGCTCTAAAACAGAGTTTAAGGTACTTACAAAGCTTTGAAATGCTGTTTTAATGTATGTAAAACATAAAGAACACAGTTTAAATCTACTAGAAAACACAATGTAATTCCCTGAAACACTGTTTAATCACTTACAATGCCTTGAAACGCTGTTTCAATGTATGTAAAACATAAAGAACACAGTTACAATCTACTTATTATAAACTATAGAACAGACTGTTTTCTCTTAAACTAATCTTTGAAAGTTTCTTCTTAACTTGCATGAGATAGTAGTTGAGAACACAAACTTTGTCTCTAAAACAGAGTTTAAGGTATTTACAATGCTTTGAAATGCAGTTTTAATGTATGTAAAACATAAAGAATGCTGGTTAAATCTACTAGAAAACACAATGTCTTGCCCAGAAACACTGTTTAATCACTTACAATGCCTTGAAACGCTGTTTCAATGTATGTAAAACATAAAGAACACAGTTACAATCTACTTATTGCAAACTATAGAACAGACTGTTTTCTCTTAAACTAATCTTTGAAAGTATTCTTCTTAACTTGCATGAGATAGTAGTTGAGAAAACAATGTTTGGCTCTAAAACAGAGTTTAAGGTACTTACAAAGCTTTGAAATGCTGTTTTAATGTATGTAAAACATAAAGAACGCTGTTTAAATCTACTAGAAAACACAATGTCGTGCTCAGAAACACTGTTTAATCACTTACAATGCCTTGAAACGCTGTTTCAATGTATGTAAAACATAAAGAACACATTTACAATCTAAGTATTGCAAACTATAGAAAATAATGTTTTCTCTTAAACTAATCTTTGAAAGTATTCTTCTTAACTTGCATGAGATAGTAGTTGAGAACACAATGTTTGGCTCTAAAACAGAGTTTAAGGTACTCACAATGCTTTGAAATGCTGTTTTAATGTATGTAAATCATAAAGAACACAGTTAAAATCTACTTGAAAACACAATGTCTTGCCCAGAAACACTGTTTAATCACTTACAATGCCTTGAAACGCTATTTCAATGTATGTAAAACATAAAGAACACAGTTACAATCTACTTATTGCAAACTATAGAACAGACTGTTTTCTCTTAAACTAATCTTTGAAAGTTTCTTCTTAACTTGCATGAGATATTAGTTGAGAACACAATGTTTGGCTCTAAAACAGAGTTTAAGGTACTTACAAAGCTTTGAAATGCTGTTTTAATGTATGTAAAACATAAAGAACAAAGTTTAAATCTACTAGAAAACACAATGTAATTCCCTGAAACACTGTTTAATCACTTACAATGCCTTGAAACGCTGTTTCAATGTATGTAAAACATAAAGAACACAGTTACAATCTACTTATTATAAACTATAGAACAGACTGTTTTCTCTTAAACTAATCTTTGAAAGTTTCTTCTTAACTTGCATGAGATAGTAGTTGAGAACACAAAGTTTGTCTCTAAAACAGAGTTTAAGGTATTTACAATGCTTTGAAATGCAGTTTTAATGTATGTAAAACATAAAGAATGCTGGTTAAATCTACTAGAAAACACAATGTCTTGCCCAGAAACACTGTTTAATCACTTACAATGCCTTGAAACGCTGTTTCAATGTATGTAAAACATAAAGAACACAGTTACAATCTACTTATTGCAAACTATAGAACAGACTGTTTTCTCTTAAACTAACCTTTGAAAGTTTCTTCTTAACTTGCATGAGATATTAGTTGAGAACACAATGTTTGGCTCTAAAAGAGAGCTTAAGGTACTCACAAAGTTTCGAAATGCTGTTTTATTGTATGTAAAACATAAAGAACACAGTTATAATCTACTTGAAAACACAATGTCTTGCCCAGAAACACTGTTTAATCACTTACAATGCCTTGAAACGCTGTTTCAATGTATGTAAAACCTAAATAATACAGTTACAATCTACTTATTGCAAACTATAGAACAGACTGTTTTCTCTTAAACTAATCTTTGAAAGTTTCTTCTTAACTTGCATGACATAGTAGTTGAGAAAACAATGTTTGGCTCTAAAACAGAGCTTAAGGTACTCACAAAGTTTCGAAATGCTGTTTTATTGTATGTAAAACATAAAGAACACAGTTATAATCTACTTGAAAACACAATGTCTTGCCCTGAAACACTGTTTAATCACTTACAATGCCTTGAAACGCTATTTCAATGTATGTAAAACATAAAGAACACAGTGACAATCTACTTATTGCAAACTATAGAACAGACTGTTTTCTCTTAAACTAATCTTTGAAAGTATTCTTCTTAACTTGCATGAGATAGTAGTTGAGAACACAATGTTTGGCTCTAAAACAGAGTTTAAGGTACTTACAATGCTTTGAAATGCTGTTTTAATGTATGTAAAACATAAAGAACACAGTTAAAACCTACTTGAAAACACAATGTCTTGCCCAGAAACACTGTTTAATCACTTACAATGCCTTGAAACGCTATTTCAATGTATGTAAAACATAAAGAACACAGTTACAATCTACTTATTGCAAACTATAGAACAGACTGTTTTCTCTTAAACTAATCTTTGAAAGTTTCTTCTTAACTTGCATGAGATATTAGTTGAGAACACAATGTTTGGCTCTAAAACAGAGTTTAAGGTACTTACAAAGCTTTGAAATGCTGTTTTAATGTATGTAAAACATAAAGAACACAGTTTAAATCTACTAGAAAACACAATGTAATTCCCTGAAACACTGTTTAATCACTTACAATGCCTTGAAACGCTGTTTCAATGTATGTAAAACATAAAGAACACAGTTACAATCTACTTATTATAAACTATAGAACAGACTGTTTTCTCTTAAACTAATCTTTGAAAGTTTCTTCTTAACTTGCATGAGATAGTAGTTGAGAACACAAAGTTTGTCTCTAAAACAGAGTTTAAGGTATTTACAATGCTTTGAAATGCAGTTTTAATGTATGTAAAACATAAAGAATGCTGGTTAAATCTACTAGAAAACACAATGTCTTGCCCAGAAACACTGTTTAATCACTTACAATGCCTTGAAACGCTGTTTCAATGTATGTAAAACATAAAGAACACAGTTACAATCTACTTATTGCAAACTATAGAACAGACTGTTTTCTCTTAAACTAATCTTTGAAAGTTTCTTCTTAACTTGCATGAGATATTAGTTGAGAACACAATGTTTGGCTCTAAAACAGAGCTTAAGGTACTCACAAAGTTTCGAAATGCTGTTTTATTGTATGTAAAACATAAAGAACACAGTTATAATCTACTTGAAAACACAATGTCTTGCCCAGAAACACTGTTTAATCACTTACAATGCCTTGAAACGCTGTTTCAATGTATGTAAAACCTAAATAATACAGTTACAATCTACTTATTGCAAACTATAGAACAGACTGTTTTCTCTTAAACTAATCTTTGAAAGTTTCTTCTTAACTTGCATGACATAGTAGTTGAGAAAACAATGTTTGGCTCTAAAACAGAGCTTAAGGTACTCACAAAGTTTCGAAATGCTGTTTTATTGTATGTAAAACATAAAGAACACAGTTATAATCTACTTGAAAACACAATGTCTTGCCCTGAAACACTGTTTAATCACTTACAATGCCTTGAAACGCTATTTCAATGTATGTAAAACATAAAGAACACAGTGACAATCTACTTATTGCAAACTATAGAACAGACTGTTTTCTCTTAAACTAATCTTTGAAAGTATTCTTCTTAACTTGCATGAGATAGTAGTTGAGAACACAATGTTTGGCTCTAAAACAGAGTTTAAGGTACTTACAATGCTTTGAAATGCTGTTTTAATGTATGTAAAACATAAAGAACACAGTTAAAACCTACTTGAAAACACAATGTCTTGCCCAGAAACACTGTTTAATCACTTACAATGCCTTGAAACGCTATTTCAATGTATGTAAAACATAAAGAACACAGTTACAATCTACTTATTGCAAACTATAGAACAGACTGTTTTCTCTTAAACTAATCTTTGAAAGTTTCTTCTTAACTTGCATGAGATATTAGTTGAGAACACAATGTTTGGCTCTAAAACAGAGTTTAAGGTACTTACAAAGCTTTGAAATGCTGTTTTAATGTATGTAAAACATAAAGAACACAGTTTAAATCTACTAGAAAACACAATGTAATTCCCTGAAACACTGTTTAATCACTTACAATGCCTTGAAACGCTGTTTCAATGTATGTAAAACATAAAGAACACAGTTACAATCTACTTATTATAAACTATAGAACAGACTGTTTTCTCTTAAACTAATCTTTGAAAGTTTCTTCTTAACTTGCATGAGATAGTAGTTGAGAACACAAACTTTGTCTCTAAAACAGAGTTTAAGGTATTTACAATGCTTTGAAATGCAGTTTTAATGTATGTAAAACATAAAGAATGCTGGTTAAATCTACTAGAAAACACAATGTCTTGCCCAGAAACACTGTTTAATCACTTACAATGCCTTGAAACGCTGTTTCAATGTATGTAAAACATAAAGAACACAGTTACAATCTACTTATTGCAAACTATAGAACAGACTGTTTTCTCTTAAACTAATCTTTGAAAGTTTCTTCTTAACTTGCATGAGATATTAGTTGAGAACACAATGTTTGGCTCTAAAACAGAGCTTAAGGTACTCACAAAGTTTCGAAATGCTGTTTTATTGTATGTAAAACATAAAGAACACAGTTATAATCTACTTGAAAACACAATGTCTTGCCCAGAAACACTGTTTAATCACTTACAATGCCTTGAAACGCTGTTTCAATGTATGTAAAACCTAAATAATACAGTTACAATCTACTTATTGCAAACTATAGAACAGACTGTTTTCTCTTAAACTAATCTTTGAAAGTTTCTTCTTAACTTGCATGACATAGTAGTTGAGAAAACAATGTTTGGCTCTAAAACAGAGCTTAAGGTACTCACAAAGTTTCGAAATGCTGTTTTATTGTATGTAAAACATAAAGAACACAGTTATAATCTACTTGAAAACACAATGTCTTGCCCTGAAACACTGTTTAATCACTTACAATGCCTTGAAACGCTATTTCAATGTATGTAAAACATAAAGAACACAGTGACAATCTACTTATTGCAAACTATAGAACAGACTGTTTTCTCTTAAACTAATCTTTGAAAGTATTCTTCTTAACTTGCATGAGATAGTAGTTGAGAACACAATGTTTGGCTCTAAAACAGAGTTTAAGGTACTTACAATGCTTTGAAATGCTGTTTTAATGTATGTAAAACATAAAGAACACAGTTAAAACCTACTTGAAAACACAATGTCTTGCCCAGAAACACTGTTTAATCACTTACAATGCCTTGAAACGCTATTTCAATGTATGTAAAACATAAAGAACACAGTTACAATCTACTTATTGCAAACTATAGAACAGACTGTTTTCTCTTAAACTAATCTTTGAAAGTTTCTTCTTAACTTGCATGAGATATTAGTTGAGAACACAATGTTTGGCTCTAAAACAGAGTTTAAGGTACTTACAAAGCTTTGAAATGCTGTTTTAATGTATGTAAAACATAAAGAACACAGTTTAAATCTACTAGAAAACACAATGTAATTCCCTGAAACACTGTTTAATCACTTACAATGCCTTGAAACGCTGTTTCAATGTATGTAAAACATAAAGAACACAGTTACAATCTACTTATTATAAACTATAGAACAGACTGTTTTCTCTTAAACTAATCTTTGAAAGTTTCTTCTTAACTTGCATGAGATAGTAGTTGAGAACACAAAGTTTGTCTCTAAAACAGAGTTTAAGGTATTTACAATGCTTTGAAATGCAGTTTTAATGTATGTAAAACATAAAGAATGCTGGTTAAATCTACTAGAAAACACAATGTCTTGCCCAGAAACACTGTTTAATCACTTACAATGCCTTGAAACGCTGTTTCAATGTATGTAAAACATAAAGAACACAGTTACAATCTACTTATTGCAAACTATAGAACAGACTGTTTTCTCTTAAACTAATCTTTGAAAGTTTCTTCTTAACTTGCATTAGATAGTAGTTGAGAAAACAATGTTTGTCTCTAAAACAGAGTTTAAAGTATTTACAATGCTTTGAAATGCAGTTTTAATGTATGTAAAACATAAAGAACGCTGTTTAAATCTACTAGAAAAAACAATGTCTTGCCCAGAAACACTGTTTAATCACTTACAATGCCTTGAAACGCTGTTTCAATGTATGTAAAACCTAAATAACACAGTTACAATCTACTTATTGCAAACTATAGAACAGACTGTTTTCTCTTAAACTAATCTTTGAAAGTATTCTTCTTAACTTGCATGAGATAGTAGTTGAGAAAACAATTTTTGGCTCTAAAACAGAGTTTAAGGTACTTACAATGGTTTGAAATGCTGTTTTAATGTATGTAAAACATAAAGAACACAGTTTAAATCTACTTGAAAACACAATGTCTTGCCTAGAAATACTGTTTAATCACTTACAATGCCTTGAAACGCTATTTCAATGTATGTAAAACATAAAGAACACAGTTACAATCTACTTATTGCAAACTATAGAACAGACTGTTTTCTCTTAAACTAATCTTTGAAAGTTTCTTCTTAACTTGCATGACATAGTAGTTGAGAAAACAATGTTTGGCTCTAAAACAGAGTTTAAGGTACTTACAATGGTTTGAAATGCTGGTTTAATGTATGTAAAACATAAAGAACACAGTTTAAATCTACTTAAAAACACAATGTCTTGCCCTGAAACACTGTTTAATCACTTACAATGCTTTGAAATGCTGTTTCAATGTATGTAAAACATAAAGAACACATTTACAATCTACTTATTGCAAACTATAGAACAGACTGTTTTCTCTTAAACTAATCTTTGAAAGTTTCTTCTTAACTTGCATGAGATATTAGTTGAGAACACAATGTTTGGCTCTAAAACAGAGTTTAAGGTACTTACAAAGCTTTGAAATGCTGTTTTAATGTATGTCAAACATAAAGAACACAGTTTAAATCTACTAGAAAACACAATGTAATTCCCTGAAACACTGTTTAATCACTTACAATGCCTTGAAACGCTGTTTCAATGTATGTAAAACATAAAGAACACAGTAACAATCTACGTATTGCAAACTATAGAACAGACTGTTTTCTCTTAAACTAATCTTTGAAAGTTTCTTCTTAACTTGCATGAGATAGTAGTTGAGAACACAATGTTTGTCTCTAAAACAGAGTTTAAGATATTTACAATGGTTTGAAATGATGTTTTAATGTATGTAAAACATAAAGAACACAGTTTAAATCTACTTGAAAACACAATGTCTTGCGCAGAAATACTGTTTAATCACTTACAATGCCTTGAAACGCTATTTCAATGTATGTAAAACATAAAGAACACAGTTACAATCTACTTATTGCAAACTATAGAACAGACTGTTTTCTCTTAAACTAATCTTTGAAAGTTTCTTCTTAACTTGCATGAGATAGTAGTTGAGAACACAATGTTTGTCTCTAAAACAGAGTTTAGGGTATTTACAATGCTTTGAAATGCTGTTTTAATGTATGTAAAACATAAAGAACGCAGTTTAAATCTACTAGAAAACACAATGATCTTCCCTGAAACATTGTTTAATCACTTACAATGCCTTGAAACGCTGTTTCAATGTATGTAAAACATAAAGAACACAGTTACAATCTACTTATTGCAAACTATAGAACAGACTGTTTTCTCTTAAACTAATCTTTGAAAGTTTCTTCTTAACTTGCATGAGATATTAGTTGAGAACACAATGTTTGTCTCTAAAACAAAGTTTAAGGTACTTACAATGGTTTGAAATGCTGTTTTAATGTATGTAAAACATAAAGGATACAGATTAAATCTTCTTGAAAACACAATGTCTTGCCCTGAAACACTGTTTAATCACTTACAATGCCTTGAAACGCTATTTCAATGTATGTAAAACATAAAGAACCCAGTTACAATCTACTTATTGCAAACTATAGAACAGACTGTTTTCTCTTAAACTAATCTTTGAAAGTTTCTTCTTAACTTGCATGAGATAGTAGTTGAGAACACAATGTTTGTCTCTAAAACAGAGTTTAAGGTATTTACAATGCTTTGAAATGCAGTTTTAATGTATGTAAAACATAAAGAATGCTGTTTAAATCTACTAGAAAACACAATGTCTTGCCCTGAAACATTGTTTAATCACTTACAATGCCTTGAAACGCTGTTTCAATGTATGTAAAACATAAAGAACACATTTACAATCTAAGTATTGCAAACTATAGAACAGAATGTTTTCTCTTAAACTAATCTTTGAAAGTATTCTTCTTAACTTGCATGAGATAGTAGTTGAGAACACAATGTTTGGCTCTAAAACAGAGTTTAAGGTACTTACAATGCTTTGAAATGCTGTTTTAATGTATGTAAAACATAAAGAACACAGTTAAAATCTACTTGAAAACACAATGTCTTGCCCAGAAACACTGTTTAATCACTTACAATGCCTTGAAACGCTATTTCAATGTATGTAAAACATAAAGAACACAGTTACAATCTACTTATTGCAAACTATAGAACAGACTGTTTTCTCTTAAACTAATCTTTGAAAGTTTCTTCTTAACTTGCATGAGATATTAGTTGAGAACACAATGTTTGGCTCTAAAACAGAGTTTAAGGTACTTACAAAGCTTTGAAATGCTGTTTTAATGTATGTAAAACATAAAGAACACAGTTATAATCTACTTGAAAACACAATGTCTTGCCCTGAAACACTGTTTAATCACTTACAATGCCTTGAAACGCTGTTTCAATGTATGTAAAACATAAAGAACACAGTTACAATCTACTTATTATAAACTATAGAACAGACTGTTTTCTCTTAAACTAATATTTGAAAGTTTCTTCTTAACTTGCATGAGATAGTAGTTGAGAACACAAAGTTTGTCTCTAAAACAGAGTTTAAGGTATTTACAATGCTTTGAAATGCAGTTTTAATGTATGTAAAACATAAAGAATGCTGGTTAAATCTACTAGAAAACACAATGTCTTGCCCAGAAACACTGTTTAATCACTTACAATGCCTTGAAACGCTGTTTCAATGTATGTAAAACATAAAGAACACAGTTACAATCTACTTATTGCAAACTATAGAACAGACTGTTTTCTCTTAAACTAATCTTTGAAAGTTTCTTCTTAACTTGCATTAGATAGTAGTTGAGAAAACAATGTTTGTCTCTAAAACAGAGTTTAAGGTATTTACAATGCTTTGAAATGCAGTTTTAATGTATGTAAAACATAAAGAACGCTGTTTAAATCTACTAGAAAAAACAATGTCTTGCCTAGAAATACTGTTTAATCACTTACAATGCCTTGAAACGCTATTTCAATGCATGTAAAACATAAAGAACACAGTTACAATCTACTTATTGCAAACTATAGAACAGACTGTTTTCTCTTAAACTAATCTTTGAAAGTTTCTTCTTAACTTGCATGACATAGTAGTTGAGAAAACAATGTTTGGCTCTAAAACAGAGTTTAAGGTACTTACAATGGTTTGAAATGCTGGTTTAATGTATGTAAAACATAAAGAACACAGTTTAAATCTACTTAAAAACACAATGTCTTGCCCTGAAACACTGTTTAATCACTTACAATGCCTTGAAACGCTGTTTCAATGTATGTAAAACATAAAGAACACATTTACAATCTAAGTATTGCAAACTATAGAACAGAATGTTTTCTCTTAAACTAATCTTTGAAAGTATTCTTCTTAACTTGCATGAGATAGTAGTTGAGAACACAATGTTTGGCTCTAAAACAGAGTTTAAGGTACTTACAATGCTTTGAAATGCTGTTTCAATGTATGTAAAACATAAAGAACACATTTACAATCTACTTATTGCAAACTATAGAACAGACTGTTTTCTCTTAAACTAATCTTTGAAAGTTTCTTCTTAACTTGCATGAGATATTAGTTGAGAACACAATGTTTGGCTCTAAAACAGAGTTTAAGGTACTTACAAAGCTTTGAAATGCTGTTTTAATGTATGTCAAACATAAAGAACACAGTTTAAATCTACTAGAAAACACAATGTAATTCCCTGAAACACTGTTTAATCACTTACAATGCCTTGAAACGCTGTTTCAATGTATGTAAAACATAAAGAACACAGTAACAATCTACGTATTGCAAACTATAGAACAGACTGTTTTCTCTTAAACTAATCTTTGAAAGTTTCTTCTTAACTTGCATGAGATAGTAGTTGAGAACACAATGTTTGTCTCTAAAACAGAGTTTAAGATATTTACAATGGTTTGAAATGATGTTTTAATGTATGTAAAACATAAAGAACACAGTTTAAATCTACTTGAAAACACAATGTCTTGCGCAGAAATACTGTTTAATCACTTACAATGCCTTGAAACGCTATTTCAATGTATGTAAAACATAAAGAACACAGTTACAATCTACTTATTGCAAACTATAGAACAGACTGTTTTCTCTTAAACTAATCTTTGAAAGTTTCTTCTTAACTTGCATGAGATAGTAGTTGAGAACACAATGTTTGTCTCTAAAACAGAGTTTAGGGTATTTACAATGCTTTGAAATGCTGTTTTAATGTATGTAAAACATAAAGAACGCAGTTTAAATCTACTAGAAAACACAATGATCTTCCCTGAAACATTGTTTAATCACTTACAATGCCTTGAAACGCTGTTTCAATGTATGTAAAACATAAAGAACACAGTTACAATCTACTTATTGCAAACTATAGAACAGACTGTTTTCTCTTAAACTAATCTTTGAAAGTTTCTTCTTAACTTGCATGAGATATTAGTTGAGAACACAATGTTTGTCTCTAAAACAAAGTTTAAGGTACTTACAATGGTTTGAAATGCTGTTTTAATGTATGTAAAACATAAAGGATACAGATTAAATCTTCTTGAAAACACAATGTCTTGCCCTGAAACACTGTTTAATCACTTACAATGCCTTGAAACGCTATTTCAATGTATGTAAAACATAAAGAACCCAGTTACAATCTACTTATTGCAAACTATAGAACAGACTGTTTTCTCTTAAACTAATCTTTGAAAGTTTCTTCTTAACTTGCATGAGATAGTAGTTGAGAACACAATGTTTGTCTCTAAAACAGAGTTTAAGGTATTTACAATGCTTTGAAATGCAGTTTTAATGTATGTAAAACATAAAGAATGCTGTTTAAATCTACTAGAAAACACAATGTCTTGCCCTGAAACATTGTTTAATCACTTACAATGCCTTGAAACGCTGTTTCAATGTATGTAAAACATAAAGAACACATTTACAATCTAAGTATTGCAAACTATAGAACAGAATGTTTTCTCTTAAACTAATCTTTGAAAGTATTCTTCTTAACTTGCATGAGATAGTAGTTGAGAACACAATGTTTGGCTCTAAAACAGAGTTTAAGGTACTTACAATGCTTTGAAATGCTGTTTTAATGTATGTAAAACATAAAGAACACAGTTAAAATCTACTTGAAAACACAATGTCTTGCCCAGAAACACTGTTTAATCACTTACAATGCCTTGAAACGCTATTTCAATGTATGTAAAACATAAAGAACACAGTTACAATCTACTTATTGCAAACTATAGAACAGACTGTTTTCTCTTAAACTAATCTTTGAAAGTTTCTTCTTAACTTGCATGAGATATTAGTTGAGAACACAATGTTTGGCTCTAAAACAGAGTTTAAGGTACTTACAAAGCTTTGAAATGCTGTTTTAATGTATGTAAAACATAAAGAACACAGTTTAAATCTACTAGAAAACACAATGTAATTCCCTGAAACACTGTTTAATCACTTACAATGCCTTGAAACGCTGTTACAATGTATGTAAAACATAAAGAACACAGTTACAATCTACTTATTACAAACTATAGAACAGACTGTTTTCTCTTAAACTAATCTTTGAATGTTTCTTCTTAACTTGCATGAGATAGTAGTTGAGAACACAATGTTTGTCTCTAAAACAGAGTTTAAGGTATTTACAATGCTTTGAAATGATGTTTCAATGTATGTAAAACATAAAGAACACAGTTACAATCTACTTATTACAAACTATAGAACAGACTGTTTTCTCTTAAACTAATCTTTGAAAGTTTCTTCTTAACTTGCATGAGATAGTAGTTGAGAACACAATGTTTGTCTCTAAAACAGAGTTTAAGGTATTTACAATGCCTTGAAACGCTATTTCAATGTATGTAAAACATAAAGAACACAGTTACAATCTACTTATTGCAAACTATAGAACAGACTGTTTTCTCTTAAACTAATCTTTGAAAGTTTCTTCTTAACTTGCATGAGATAGTAGTTGAGAACACAATGTTTGTCTCTAAAACAGAGTTTAAGGTATTTACAATGCTTTGAAATGCAGTTTTAATGTATGTAAAACATAAAGAACGCTGTTTAAATCTACTAGAAAACACAATGTCGTGCTCAGAAACACTGTTTAATCACTTACAATGCCTTGAAACGCTGTTTCAATGTATGTAAAACATAAAGAACACATTTACAATCTAAGTATTGCAAACTATAGAAAATAATGTTTTCTCTTAAACTAATCTTTGAAAGTATTCTTCTTAACTTGCATGAGATAGTAGTTGAGAACACAATGTTTGGCTCTAAAACAGAGTTTAAGGTACTTACAATGCTTTGAAATGCTGATTTAATGTATGTAAAACATAAAGAACACAGTTAAAATCTACTTGAAAACACAATGTCTTGCCCAGAAACACTGTTTAATCACTTACAATGCCTTGAAACGCTATTTCAATGTATGTAAAACATAAAGAACACAGTTACAATCTACTTATTGCAAACTATAGAACAGACTGTTTTCTCTTAAACTAATCTTTGAAAGTTTCTTCTTAACTTGCATGAGATATTAGTTGAGAACACAATGTTTGGCTCTAAAACAGAGTTTAAGGTACTTACAAAGCTTTGAAATGCTGTTTTAATGTATGTAAAACATAAAGAACACAGTTTAAATCTACTAGAAAACACAATGTAATTCCCTGAAACACTGTTTAATCACTTACAATGCCTTGAAACGCTGTTTCAATGTATGTAAAACATAAAGAACACAGTTACAATCTACTTATTATAAACTATAGAACAGACTGTTTTCTCTTAAACTAATCTTTGAAAGTTTCTTCTTAACTTGCATGAGATAGTAGTTGAGAACACAAAGTTTGTCTCTAAAACAGAGTTTAAGGTATTTACAATGCTTTGAAATGCAGTTTTAATGTATGTAAAACATAAAGAATGCTGGTTAAATCTACTAGAAAACACAATGTCTTGCCCAGAAACACTGTTTAATCACTTACAATGCCTTGAAACGCTGTTTCAATGTATGTAAAACATAAAGAACACAGTTACAATCTACTTATTGCAAACTATAGAACAGACTGTTTTCTCTTAAACTAATCTTTGAAAGTATTCTTCTTAACTTGCATGACATAGTAGTTGAGAAAACAATGTTTGGCTCTAAAACAGAGCTTAAGGTACTCACAAAGTTTCGAAATGCTGTTTTATTGTATGTAAAACATAAAGAACACAGTTATAATCTACTTGAAAACACAATGTCTTGCCCTGAAACACTGTTTAATCACTTACAATGCCTTGAAACGCTATTTCAATGTATGTAAAACATAAAGAACACAGTGACAATCTACTTATTGCAAACTATAGAACAGACTGTTTTCTCTTAAACTAATCTTTGAAAGTTTCTTCTTAACATGCATTAGGTAGTAGTTGAGAAAACAATGTTTGTCTCTAAAACAGAGTTTAAGGTATTTACAATGCTTTGAAATGCAGTTTTAATGTATGTAAAACATAAAGAACGCTGTTTAAATCTACTAGAAAAAAACAATGTCTTGCCCAGAAACACTGTTTAATCAGTTACAATGCCTTGAAACGCTGTTTCATTGTATGTAAAACCAAAATAACACAGTTACAATCTACTTATTGTAAACTATAGAACAGACTGTTTTCTCTTAAACTAATCTTTGAAAGTATTCTTCTTAACTTGCATGAGATAGTAGTTGAGAACACAATGTTTGGCTCTAAAACAGAGTTTAAGGTACTTACAATGCTTTGAAATGCTGTTTTAATGTATGTAAAACATAAAGAACACAGTTAAAATCTACTTGAAAACACAATGTCTTGCCCAGAAACACTGTTTAATCACTTACAATGCCTTGAAACGCTATTTCAATGTATGTAAAACATAAAGAACACAGTTACAATCTACTTATTGCAAACTATAGAACAGACTGTTTTCTCTTAAACTAATCTTTGAAAGTTTCTTCTTAACTTGCATGAGATATTAGTTGAGAACACAATGTTTGGCTCTAAAACAGAGTTTAAGGTACTTACAAAGCTTTGAAATGCTGTTTTAATGTATGTAAAACATAAAGAACACAGTTTAAATCTACTAGAAAACACAATGTAATTCCCTGAAACACTGTTTAATCACTTACAATGCCTTGAAACGCTGTTTCAATGTATGTAAAACATAAAGAACACAGTTACAATCTACTTATTATAAACTATAGAACAGACTGTTTTCTCTTAAACTAATCTTTGAAAGTTTCTTCTTAACTTGCATGAGATAGTAGTTGAGAACACAAAGTTTGTCTCTAAAACAGAGTTTAAGGTATTTACAATGCTTTGAAATGCAGTTTTAATGTATGTAAAACATAAAGAATGCTGGTTAAATCTACTAGAAAACACAATGTCTTGCCCAGAAACACTGTTTAATCACTTACAATGCCTTGAAACGCTGTTTCAATGTATGTAAAACATAAAGAACACAGTTACAATCTACTTATTGCAAACTATAGAACAGACTGTTTTCTCTTAAACTAATCTTTGAAAGTTTCTTCTTAACTTGCATTAGATAGTAGTTGAGAAAACAATGTTTGTCTCTAAAACAGAGTTTAAGGTATTTACAATGCTTTGAAATGCAGTTTTAATGTATGTAAAACATAAAGAACGCTGTTTAAATCTACTAGAAAAAACAATGTCTTGCCCAGAAACACTGTTTAATCACTTACAATGCCTTGAAACGCTGTTTCAATGTATGTAAAACATAAAGAACACATTTACAATCTAAGTATTGCAAACTATAGAACAGAATGTTTTCTCTTAAACTAATCTTTGAAAGTATTCTTCTTAACTTGCATGAGATAGTAGTTGAGAACACAATGTTTGGCTCTAAAACAGAGTTTAAGGTACTTACAATGCTTTGAAATGCTGTTTCAATGTATGTAAAACATAAAGAACACATTTACAATCTACTTATTGCAAACTATAGAACAGACCGTTTTCTCTTAAACTAATCTTTGAAAGTTTCTTCTTAACTTGCATGAGATATTAGTTGAGAACACAATGTTTGGCTCTAAAACAGAGTTTAAGGTACTTACAAAGCTTTGAAATGCTGTTTTAATGTATGTCAAACATAAAGAACACAGTTTAAATCTACTAGAAAACACAATGTAATTCCCTGAAACACTGTTTAATCACTTACAATGCCTTGAAACGCTGTTTCAATGTATGTAAAACATAAAGAACACAGTAACAATCTACGTATTGCAAACTATAGAACAGACTGTTTTCTCTTAAACTAATCTTTGAAAGTTTCTTCTTAACTTGCATGAGATAGTAGTTGAGAACACAATGTTTGTCTCTAAAACAGAGTTTAAGGTATTTACAATGGTTTGAAATGATGTTTTAATGTATGTAAAACATAAAGAACACAGTTTAAATCTACTTGAAAACACAATGTCTTGCGCAGAAATACTGTTTAATCATTACAATGCCTTGAAACGCTATTTCAATGTATGTAAAACATAAAGAACACAGTTACAATCTACTTATTGCAAACTATAGAACAGACTGTTTTCTCTTAAACTAATCTTTGAAAGTTTCTTCTTAACTTGCATGAGATAGTAGTTGAGAACACAATGTTTGTCTCTAAAACAGAGTTTAAGGTATTTACAATGCTTTGAAATGCAGTTTTAATGTATGTAAAACATAAAGAATGCTGTTTAAATCTACTAGAAAACACAATGTCTTGACCTGAAACATTGTTTAATCACTTACAATGCCTTGAAACGCTGTTTCAATGTATGTAAAACATAAAGAACACATTTACAATCTAAGTATTGCAAACTATAGAACAGACTGTTTTCTCTTAAACTAATCTTTGAAAGTTTCTTCTTAACTTGCATGAGATAGTAGTTGAGAACACAATGTTTGGCTCTAAAACAGAGTTTAAGGTATTTACAATGGTTTGAAATGATGTTTTAATGTATGTAAAACATAAAGAACACAGTTTAAATCTACTTGAAAACACAATGTCTTACCCTGAAACACTGTTTAATCACTTACAATGCCTTGAAACGCTGTTTCAATGTATGTAAAACATAAAGAACACATTTACAATCTAAGTATTGCAAACTATAGAACAGACTGTTTTCTCTTAAACTAATCTTTGAAAGTATTCTTCTTAACTTGCATGAGATAGTAGTTGAGAACACAATGTTTGGCTCTAAAACAGAGTTTAAGGTACTTACAATGCTTTGAAATGCTGTTTCAATGTATGTAAAACATAAAGAACACATTTACAATCTACTTATTGCAAACTATAGAACAGACTGTTTTCTCTTAAACTAATCTTTGAAAGTTTCTTCTTAACTTGCATGAGATATTAGTTGAGAACACAATGTTTGGCTCTAAAACAGAGTTTAAGGTACTTACAAAGCTTTGAAATGCTGTTTTAATGTATGTCAAACATAAAGAACACAGTTTAAATCTACTAGAAAACACAATGTAATTCCCTGAAACACTGTTTAATCACTTACAATGCCTTGAAACGCTGTTTCAATGTATGTAAAACATAAAGAACACAGTAACAATCTACGTATTGCAAACTATAGAACAGACTGTTTTCTCTTAAACTAATCTTTGAAAGTTTCTTCTTAACTTGCATGAGATAGTAGTTGAGAACACAATGTTTGTCTCTAAAACAGAGTTTAAGGTATTTACAATGGTTTGAAATGATGTTTTAATGTATGTAAAACATAAAGAACACAGTTTAAATCTACTTGAAAACACAATGTCTTGCGCAGAAATACTGTTTAATCACTTACAATGCCTTGAAACGCTATTTCAATGTATGTAAAACATAAAGAACACAGTTACAATCTACTTATTGCAAACTATAGAACAGACTGTTTTCTCTTAAACTAATCTTTGAAAGTTTCTTCTTAACTTGCATGAGATAGTAGTTGAGAACACAATGTTTGTCTCTAAAACAGAGTTTAAGGTATTTACAATGCTTTGAAATGCAGTTTTAATGTATGTAAAACATAAAGAATGCTGTTTAAATCTACTAGAAAACACAATGTCTTGCCCTGAAACATTGTTTAATCACTTACAATGCCTTGAAACGCTGTTTCAATGTATGTAAAACATAAAGAACACATTTACAATCTAAGTATTGCAAACTATAGAACAGACTGTTTTCTCTTAAACTAATCTTTGAAAGTTTCTTCTTAACTTGCATGAGATAGTAGTTGAGAACACAATGTTTGTCTCTAAAACAGAGTTTAAGGTATTTACAATGGTTTGAAATGATGTTTTAATGTATGTAAAACATAAAGAACACAGTTTAAATCTACTTGAAAACACAATGTCTTGCGCAGAAATACTGTTTAATCACTTACAATGCCTTGAAACGCTATTTCAATGTATGTAAAACATAAAGAACACAGTTACAATCTACTTATTGCAAACTATAGAACAGACTGTTTTCTCTTAAACTAATCTTTGAAAGTTTCTTCTTAACTTGCATGAGATAGTAGGTGAGAACACAATGTTTGTCTCTAAAACAGAGTTTAAGGTATTTACAATGCTTTGAAATGCAGTTTTAATGTATGTAAAACATAAAGAATGCTGTTTAAATCTACTAGAAAACACAATGTCTTGCCCTGAAACATTGTTTAATCACTTACAATGCCTTGAAACGCTGTTTCAATGTATGTAAAACATAAAGAACACATTTACAATCTAAGTATTGCAAACTATAGAACAGAATGTTTTCTCTTAAACTAATCTTTGAAAGTATTCTTCTTAACTTGCATGAGATAGTAGTTGAGAACACAATGTTTGGCTCTAAAACAGAGTTTAAGGTACTTACAATGCTTTGAAATGCTGTTTTAATGTATGTAAAACATAAAGAACACAGTTAAAATCTACTTGAAAACACAATGTCTTGCCCAGAAACACTGTTTAATCACTTACAATGCCTTGAAACGCTGTTTCAATGTATGTAAAACATAAAGAACACATTTACAATCTACTTATTGCAAACTATAGAACAGACTGTTTTCTCTTAAACTAATCTTTGAAAGTTTCTTCTTAACTTGCATGAGATATTAGTTGAGAACACAATGTTTGGCTCTAAAACAGAGTTTAAGGTACTTACAAAGCTTTGAAATGCTGTTTTAATGTATGTCAAACATAAAGAACACAGTTTAAATCTACTAGAAAACACAATGTAATTCCCTGAAACACTGTTTAATCACTTACAATGCCTTGAAACGCTGTTTCAATGTATGTAAAACATAAAGAACACAGTAACAATCTACGTATTGCAAACTATAGAACAGACTGTTTTCTCTTAAACTAATCTTTGAAAGTTTCTTCTTAACTTGCATGAGATAGTAGTTGAGAACACAATGTTTGGCTCTAAAACAGAGTTTAAGGTACTTACAATGCTTTGAAATGCTGTTTCAATGTATGTAAAACATAAAGAACACATTTACAATCTACTTATTGCAAACTATAGAACAGACTGTTTTCTCTTAAACTAATCTTTGAAAGTTTCTTCTTAACTTGCATGAGATATTAGTTGAGAACACAATGTTTGGCTCTAAAACAGAGTTTAAGGTACTTACAAAGCTTTGAAATGCTGTTTTAATGTATGTCAAACATAAAGAACACAGTTTAAATCTACTAGAAAACACAATGTAATTCCCTGAAACACTGTTTAATCACTTACAATGCCTTGAAACGCTGTTTCAATGTATGTAAAACATAAAGAACACAGTAACAATCTACGTATTGCAAACTATAGAACAGACTGTTTTCTCTTAAACTAATCTTTGAAAGTTTCTTCTTAACTTGCATGAGATAGTAGTTGAGAACACAATGTTTGTCTCTAAAACAGAGTTTAAGGTATTTACAATGGTTTGAAATGATGTTTTAATGTATGTAAAACATAAAGAACACAGTTTAAATCTACTTGAAAACACAATGTCTTGCGCAGAAATACTGTTTAATCACTTACAATGCCTTGAAACGCTATTTCAATGTATGTAAAACATAAAGAACACAGTTACAATCTACTTATTGCAAACTATAGAACAGACTGTTTTCTCTTAAACTAATCTTTGAAAGTTTCTTCTTAACTTGCATGAGATAGTAGTTGAGAACACAATGTTTGTCTCTAAAACAGAGTTTAAGGTATTTACAATGCTTTGAAATGCAGTTTTAATGTATGTAAAACATAAAGAATGCTGTTTAAATCTACTAGAAATCACAATGTCTTGCCCTGAAACATTGTTTAATCACTTACAATGCCTTGAAACGCTGTTTCAATGTATGTAAAACATAAAGAACACATTTACAATCTAAGTATTGCAAACTATAGAACAGACTGTTTTCTCTTAAACTAATCTTTGAAAGTTTCTTCTTAACTTGCATGAGATAGTAGTTGAGAACACAATGTTTGTCTCTAAAACAGAGTTTAAGGTATTTACAATGGTTTGAAATGATGTTTTAATGTATGTAAAACATAAAGAACACAGTTTAAATCTACTTGAAAACACAATGTCTTGCGCAGAAATACTGTTTAATCACTTACAATGCCTTGAAACGCTATTTCAATGTATGTAAAACATAAAGAACACAGTTACAATCTACTTATTGCAAACTATAGAACAGACTGTTTTCTCTTAAACTAATCTTTGAAAGTTTCTTCTTAACTTGCATGAGATAGTAGTTGAGAACACAATGTTTGTCTCTAAAACA
This sequence comes from Electrophorus electricus, assembly GCF_041902795.1. Lineage (NCBI taxonomy): Eukaryota > Metazoa > Chordata > Actinopteri > Gymnotiformes > Gymnotidae > Electrophorus > Electrophorus electricus. The sequence goes on from NC_137499.1 coordinate 18,171,437, forward strand.
GAGTTTAAGGTATTTACAATGCTTTGAAATGCAGTTTTAATGTATGTAAAACATAAAGAATGCTGTTTAAATCTACTAGAAAACACAATGTCTTGCCCTGAAACATTGTTTAATCACTTACAATGCCTTGAAACGCTGTTTCAATGTATGTAAAACATAAAGAACACATTTACAATCTAAGTATTGCAAACTATAGAACAGAATGTTTTCTCTTAAACTAATCTTTGAAAGTATTCTTCTTAACTTGCATGAGATAGTAGTTGAGAACACAATGTTTGGCTCTAAAACAGAGTTTAAGGTACTTACAATGCTTTGAAATGCTGTTTTAATGTATGTAAAACATAAAGAACACAGTTAAAATCTACTTGAAAACACAATGTCTTGCCCAGAAACACTGTTTAATCACTTACAATGCCTTGAAACGCTGTTTCAATGTATGTAAAACATAAAGAACACATTTACAATCTACTTATTGCAAACTATAGAACAGACTGTTTTCTCTTAAACTAATCTTTGAAAGTTTCTTCTTAACTTGCATGAGATATTAGTTGAGAACACAATGTTTGGCTCTAAAACAGAGTTTAAGGTACTTACAAAGCTTTGAAATGCTGTTTTAATGTATGTCAAACATAAAGAACACAGTTTAAATCTACTAGAAAACACAATGTAATTCCCTGAAACACTGTTTAATCACTTACAATGCCTTGAAACGCTGTTTCAATGTATGTAAAACATAAAGAACACAGTAACAATCTACGTATTGCAAACTATAGAACAGACTGTTTTCTCTTAAACTAATCTTTGAAAGTTTCTTCTTAACTTGCATGAGATAGTAGTTGAGAACACAATGTTTGTCTCTAAAACAGAGTTTAACGTATTTACAATGGTTTGAAATGATGTTTTAATGTATGTAAAACATAAAGAACACAGTTAAAATCTACTTGAAAACACAATGTCTTGCCCAGAAACACTGTTTAATCACTTACAATGCCTTGAAACGCTATTTCAATGTATGTAAAACATAAAGAACACAGTTACAATCTACTTATTGCAAACTATAGAACAGACTGTTTTCTCTTAAACTAATCTTTGAAAGTTTCTTCTTAACTTGCATGAGATATTAGTTGAGAACACAATGTTTGGCTCTAAAACAGAGTTTAAGGTACTTACAAAGCTTTGAAATGCTGTTTTAATGTATGTAAAACATAAAGAACACAGTTTAAATCTACTAGAAAACACAATGTAATTCCCTGAAACACTGTTTAATCACTTACAATGCCTTGAAACGCTGTTTCAATGTATGTAAAACATAAAGAACACAGTTACAATCTACTTATTATAAACTATAGAACAGACTGTTTTCTCTTAAACTAATCTTTGAAAGTTTCTTCTTAACTTGCATGAGATAGTAGTTGAGAACACAAAGTTTGTCTCTAAAACAGAGTTTAAGGTATTTACAATGCTTTGAAATGCAGTTTTAATGTATGTAAAACATAAAGAATGCTGGTTAAATCTACTAGAAAACACAATGTCTTGCCCAGAAACACTGTTTAATCACTTACAATGCCTTGAAACGCTGTTTCAATGTATGTAAAACATAAAGAACACAGTTACAATCTACTTATTGCAAACTATAGAACAGACTGTTTTCTCTTAAACTAATCTTTGAAAGTTTCTTCTTAACTTGCATGAGATAGTATTTGAGAACACAATGTTTGTCTCTAAAACAGAGTTTAAGGTATTTACAATGCTTTGAAATGCAGTTTTAATGTATGTAAAACATAAAGAATGCTGTTTAAATCTACTAGAAAACACAATGTCTTGCCCTGAAACATTGTTTAATCACTTACAATGCCTTGAAACGCTGTTTCAATGTATGTAAAACATAAAGAACACATTTACAATCTAAGTATTGCAAACTATAGAACAGACTGTTTTCTCTTAAACTAATCTTTGAAAGTTTCTTCTTAACTTGCATGAGATAGTAGTTGAGAACACAATGTTTGTCTCTAAAACAGAGTTTAAGGTATTTACAATGGTTTGAAATGATGTTTTAATGTATGTAAAACATAAAGAACACAGTTTAAATCTACTTGAAAACACAATGTCTTGCGCAGAAATACTGTTTAATCACTTACAATGCCTTGAAACGCTGTTTCAATGTATGTAAAACATAAAGAACACAGTTACAATCTACGTATTGCAAACTATAGAACAGACTGTTTTCTCTTAAACTAATCTTTGAAAGTTTCTTCTTAACTTGCATGACATAGTAGTTGAGAAAACAATGTTTGGCTCTAAAACAGAGTTTAAGGTACTTACAATGGTTTGAAATGCTGGTTTAATGTATGTAAAACATAAAGAACACAGTTTAAATCTACTTGAAAACACAATGTCTTGCCCTGAAACACTGTTTAATCACTTACAATGCCTTGAAACGCAGTTTCAATGTATGTAAAACATAAAGAACACATTTACAATCTAAGTATTGCAAACTATAGAACAGAATGTTTTCTCTTAAACTAATCTTTGAAAGTATTCTTCTTAACTTGCATGAGATAGTAGTTGAGAACACAATGTTTGGCTCTAAAACAGAGTTTAAGGTACTTACAATGCTTTGAAATGCTGTTTTAATGTATGTAAAACATAAAGAACACAGTTAAAATCTACTTGAAAACACAATGTCTTGCCCAGAAACACTGTTTAATCACTTACAATGCCTTGAAACGCTATTTCAATGTATGTAAAACATAAAGAACACAGTTACAATCTACTTATTGCAAACTATAGAACAGACTGTTTTCTCTTAAACTAATCTTTGAAAGTTTGTTCTTAACTTGCATGAGATATTAGTTGAGAACACAATGTTTGGCTCTAAAGCAGAGTTTAAGGTACTTACAAAGCTTTGAAATGCTGTTTTAATGTATGTAAAACATAAAGAACACAGTTTAAATCTACTAGAAAACACAATGTAATTCCCTGAAACACTGTTTAATCACTTACAATGCCTTGAAACGCTGTTTCAATGTATGTAAAACATAAAGAACACAGTAACAATCTACGTATTGCAAACTATAGAACAGACTGTTTTCTCTTAAACTAATCTTTGAAAGTTTCTTCTTAACTTGCATGAGATAGTAGTTGAGAACACAATGTTTGTCTCTAAAACAGAGTTTAAGGTATTTACAATGGTTTGAAATGATGTTTTAATGTATGTAAAACATAAAGAACACAGTTTAAATCTACTTGAAAACACAATGTCTTGCGCAGAAATACTGTTTAATCACTTACAATGCCTTGAAACGCTATTTCAATGTATGTAAAACATAAAGAACACAGTTACAATCTACTTATTGCAAACTATAGAACAGACTGTTTTCTCTTAAACTAATCTTTGAAAGTTTCTTCTTAACTTGCATGAGATAGTAGTTGAGAACACAATGTTTGTCTCTAAAACAGAGTTTAAGGTATTTACAATGCTTTGAAATGCAGTTTTAATGTATGTAAAACATAAAGAATGCTGTTTAAATCTACTAGAAAACACAATGTCTTGCCCTGAAACATTGTTTAATCACTTACAATGCCTTGAAACGCTGTTTCAATGTATGTAAAACATAAAGAACACATTTACAATCTAAGTATTGCAAACTATAGAACAGACTGTTTTCTCTTAAACTAATCTTTGAAAGTTTCTTCTTAACTTGCATGAGATAGTAGTTGAGAACACAATGTTTGTCTCTAAAACAGAGTTTAAGGTATTTACAATGGTTTGAAATGATGTTTTAATGTATGTAAAACATAAAGAACACAGTTTAAATCTACTTGAAAACACAATGTCTTGCGCAGAAATACTGTTTAATCACTTACAATGCCTTGAAACGCTATTTCAATGTATGTAAAACATAAAGAACACAGTTACAATCTACTTATTGCAAACTATAGAACAGACTGTTTTCTCTTAAACTAATCTTTGAAAGTTTCTTCTTAACTTGCATGAGATAGTAGGTGAGAACACAATGTTTGTCTCTAAAACAGAGTTTAAGGTATTTACAATGCTTTGAAATGCAGTTTTAATGTATGTAAAACATAAAGAATGCTGTTTAAATCTACTAGAAAACACAATGTCTTGCCCTGAAACATTGTTTAATCACTTACAATGCCTTGAAACGCTGTTTCAATGTATGTAAAACATAAAGAACACATTTACAATCTAAGTATTGCAAACTATAGAACAGAATGTTTTCTCTTAAACTAATCTTTGAAAGTATTCTTCTTAACTTGCATGAGATAGTAGTTGAGAACACAATGTTTGGCTCTAAAACAGAGTTTAAGGTACTTACAATGCTTTGAAATGCTGTTTTAATGTATGTAAAACATAAAGAACACAGTTAAAATCTACTTGAAAACACAATGTCTTGCCCAGAAACACTGTTTAATCACTTACAATGCCTTGAAACGCTGTTTCAATGTATGTAAAACATAAAGAACACATTTACAATCTACTTATTGCAAACTATAGAACAGACTGTTTTCTCTTAAACTAATCTTTGAAAGTTTCTTCTTAACTTGCATGAGATATTAGTTGAGAACACAATGTTTGGCTCTAAAACAGAGTTTAAGGTACTTACAAAGCTTTGAAATGCTGTTTTAATGTATGTCAAACATAAAGAACACAGTTTAAATCTACTAGAAAACACAATGTAATTCCCTGAAACACTGTTTAATCACTTACAATGCCTTGAAACGCTGTTTCAATGTATGTAAAACATAAAGAACACAGTAACAATCTACGTATTGCAAACTATAGAACAGACTGTTTTCTCTTAAACTAATCTTTGAAAGTTTCTTCTTAACTTGCATGAGATAGTAGTTGAGAACACAATGTTTGGCTCTAAAACAGAGTTTAAGGTACTTACAATGCTTTGAAATGCTGTTTCAATGTATGTAAAACATAAAGAACACATTTACAATCTACTTATTGCAAACTATAGAACAGACTGTTTTCTCTTAAACTAATCTTTGAAAGTTTCTTCTTAACTTGCATGAGATATTAGTTGAGAACACAATGTTTGGCTCTAAAACAGAGTTTAAGGTACTTACAAAGCTTTGAAATGCTGTTTTAATGTATGTCAAACATAAAGAACACAGTTTAAATCTACTAGAAAACACAATGTAATTCCCTGAAACACTGTTTAATCACTTACAATGCCTTGAAACGCTGTTTCAATGTATGTAAAACATAAAGAACACAGTAACAATCTACGTATTGCAAACTATAGAACAGACTGTTTTCTCTTAAACTAATCTTTGAAAGTTTCTTCTTAACTTGCATGAGATAGTAGTTGAGAACACAATGTTTGTCTCTAAAACAGAGTTTAAGGTATTTACAATGGTTTGAAATGATGTTTTAATGTATGTAAAACATAAAGAACACAGTTTAAATCTACTTGAAAACACAATGTCTTGCGCAGAAATACTGTTTAATCACTTACAATGCCTTGAAACGCTATTTCAATGTATGTAAAACATAAAGAACACAGTTACAATCTACTTATTGCAAACTATAGAACAGACTGTTTTCTCTTAAACTAATCTTTGAAAGTTTCTTCTTAACTTGCATGAGATAGTAGTTGAGAACACAATGTTTGTCTCTAAAACAGAGTTTAAGGTATTTACAATGCTTTGAAATGCAGTTTTAATGTATGTAAAACATAAAGAATGCTGTTTAAATCTACTAGAAATCACAATGTCTTGCCCTGAAACATTGTTTAATCACTTACAATGCCTTGAAACGCTGTTTCAATGTATGTAAAACATAAAGAACACATTTACAATCTAAGTATTGCAAACTATAGAACAGACTGTTTTCTCTTAAACTAATCTTTGAAAGTTTCTTCTTAACTTGCATGAGATAGTAGTTGAGAACACAATGTTTGTCTCTAAAACAGAGTTTAAGGTATTTACAATGGTTTGAAATGATGTTTTAATGTATGTAAAACATAAAGAACACAGTTTAAATCTACTTGAAAACACAATGTCTTGCGCAGAAATACTGTTTAATCACTTACAATGCCTTGAAACGCTATTTCAATGTATGTAAAACATAAAGAACACAGTTACAATCTACTTATTGCAAACTATAGAACAGACTGTTTTCTCTTAAACTAATCTTTGAAAGTTTCTTCTTAACTTGCATGAGATAGTAGTTGAGAACACAATGTTTGTCTCTAAAACAGAGTTTAAGGTATTTACAATGCTTTGAAATGCAGTTTTAATGTATGTAAAACATAAAGAATGCTGTTTAAATCTACTAGAAAACACAATGTCTTGCCCTGAAACATTGTTTAATCACTTACAATGCCTTGAAACGCTGTTTCAATGTATGTAAAACATAAAGAACACATTTACAATCTAAGTATTGCAAACTATAGAACAGAATGTTTTCTCTTAAACTAATCTTTGAAAGTATTCTTCTTAACTTGCATGAGATAGTAGTTGAGAACACAATGTTTGGCTCTAAAACAGAGTTTAAGGTACTTACAATGCTTTGAAATGCTGTTTTAATGTATGTAAAACATAAAGAACACAGTTAAAATCTACTTGAAAACACAATGTCTTGCCCAGAAACACTGTTTAATCACTTACAATGCCTTGAAACGCTGTTTCAATGTATGTAAAACATAAAGAACACATTTACAATCTACTTATTGCAAACTATAGAACAGACTGTTTTCTCTTAAACTAATCTTTGAAAGTTTCTTCTTAACTTGCATGAGATATTAGTTGAGAACACAATGTTTGGCTCTAAAACAGAGTTTAAGGTACTTACAAAGCTTTGAAATGCTGTTTTAATGTATGTCAAACATAAAGAACACAGTTTAAATCTACTAGAAAACACAATGTAATTCCCTGAAACACTGTTTAATCACTTACAATGCCTTGAAACGCTGTTTCAATGTATGTAAAACATAAAGAACACAGTAACAATCTACGTATTGCAAACTATAGAACAGACTGTTTTCTCTTAAACTAATCTTTGAAAGTTTCTTCTTAACTTGCATGAGATAGTAGTTGAGAACACAATGTTTGTCTCTAAAACAGAGTTTAACGTATTTACAATGGTTTGAAATGATGTTTTAATGTATGTAAAACATAAAGAACACAGTTAAAATCTACTTGAAAACACAATGTCTTGCCCAGAAACACTGTTTAATCACTTACAATGCCTTGAAACGCTATTTCAATGTATGTAAAACATAAAGAACACAGTTACAATCTACTTATTGCAAACTATAGAACAGACTGTTTTCTCTTAAACTAATCTTTGAAAGTTTCTTCTTAACTTGCATGAGATATTAGTTGAGAACACAATGTTTGGCTCTAAAACAGAGTTTAAGGTACTTACAAAGCTTTGAAATGCTGTTTTAATGTATGTAAAACATAAAGAACACAGTTTAAATCTACTAGAAAACACAATGTAATTCCCTGAAACACTGTTTAATCACTTACAATGCCTTGAAACGCTGTTTCAATGTATGTAAAACATAAAGAACACAGTTACAATCTACTTATTATAAACTATAGAACAGACTGTTTTCTCTTAAACTAATCTTTGAAAGTTTCTTCTTAACTTGCATGAGATAGTAGTTGAGAACACAAAGTTTGTCTCTAAAACAGAGTTTAAGGTATTTACAATGCTTTGAAATGCAGTTTTAATGTATGTAAAACATAAAGAATGCTGGTTAAATCTACTAGAAAACACAATGTCTTGCCCAGAAACACTGTTTAATCACTTACAATGCCTTGAAACGCTGTTTCAATGTATGTAAAACATAAAGAACACAGTTACAATCTACTTATTGCAAACTATAGAACAGACTGTTTTCTCTTAAACTAATCTTTGAAAGTTTCTTCTTAACTTGCATGAGATAGTATTTGAGAACACAATGTTTGTCTCTAAAACAGAGTTTAAGGTATTTACAATGCTTTGAAATGCAGTTTTAATGTATGTAAAACATAAAGAATGCTGTTTAAATCTACTAGAAAACACAATGTCTTGCCCTGAAACATTGTTTAATCACTTACAATGCCTTGAAACGCTGTTTCAATGTATGTAAAACATAAAGAACACATTTACAATCTAAGTATTGCAAACTATAGAACAGACTGTTTTCTCTTAAACTAATCTTTGAAAGTTTCTTCTTAACTTGCATGAGATAGTAGTTGAGAACACAATGTTTGTCTCTAAAACAGAGTTTAAGGTATTTACAATGGTTTGAAATGATGTTTTAATGTATGTAAAACATAAAGAACACAGTTTAAATCTACTTGAAAACACAATGTCTTGCGCAGAAATACTGTTTAATCACTTACAATGCCTTGAAACGCTGTTTCAATGTATGTAAAACATAAAGAACACAGTTACAATCTACGTATTGCAAACTAAAGAACAGACTGTTTTCTCTTAAACTAATCTTTGAAAGTTTCTTCTTAACTTGCATGACATAGTAGTTGAGAAAACAATGTTTGGCTCTAAAACAGAGTTTAAGGTACTTACAATGGTTTGAAATGCTGGTTTAATGTATGTAAAACATAAAGAACACAGTTTAAATCTACTTGAAAACACAATGTCTTGCCCTGAAACACTGTTTAATCACTTACAATGCCTTGAAACGCAGTTTCAATGTATGTAAAACATAAAGAACACATTTACAATCTAAGTATTGCAAACTATAGAACAGAATGTTTTCTCTTAAACTAATCTTTGAAAGTATTCTTCTTAACTTGCATGAGATAGTAGTTGAGAACACAATGTTTGGCTCTAAAACAGAGTTTAAGGTACTTACAATGCTTTGAAATGCTGTTTTAATGTATGTAAAACATAAAGAACACAGTTAAAATCTACTTGAAAACACAATGTCTTGCCCAGAAACACTGTTTAATCACTTACAATGCCTTGAAACGCTATTTCAATGTATGTAAAACATAAAGAACACAGTTACAATCTACTTATTGCAAACTATAGAACAGACTGTTTTCTCTTAAACTAATCTTTGAAAGTTTGTTCTTAACTTGCATGAGATATTAGTTGAGAACACAATGTTTGGCTCTAAAGCAGAGTTTAAGGTACTTACAAAGCTTTGAAATGCTGTTTTAATGTATGTAAAACATAAAGAACACAGTTTAAATCTACTAGAAAACACAATGTAATTCCCTGAAACACTGTTTAATCACTTACAATGCCTTGAAACGCTGTTTCAATGTATGTAAAACATAAAGAACACAGTTACAATCTACTTATTACAAACTATAGAACAGACTGTTTTCACTTAAACTAATCTTTGAAAGTTTCTTCTTAACTTGCTTGAGATAGTAGTTGAGAACACAAAGTTTGTCTCTAAAACAGAGTTTAAGGTATTTACAATGCTTTGAAATGCAGTTTTAATGTATGTAAAACATAAAGAATGCTGGTTAAATCTACTAGAAAACACAATGTCTTGCCCAGAAACACTGTTTAATCACTTACAATGCCTTGAAACGCTGTTTCAATGTATGTAAAACATAAAGAACACAGTTACAATCTACGTATTGCAAACTATAGAACAGACTGTTTTCTCTTAAACTAATCTTTGAAAGTTTCTTCTTAACTTGCATGAGATAGTAGTTGAGAACACAATGTTTGGCTCTAAAACAGAGTTTAAGGTACTTACAATGCTTTGAAATGCTGTTTTAATGTATGTAAAACATAAAGAACACAGTTAAAATCTACTTGAAAACACAATGTCTTGCCCAGAAACACTGTTTAATCACTTACAATGCCTTGAAACGCTATTTCAATGTATGTAAAACATAAAGAACACAGTTACAATCTACTTATTGCAAACTATAGAACAGAATGTTTTCTCTTAAACTAATCTTTGAAAGTATTCTTCTTAACTTGCATGACATAGTAGTTGAGAAAACAATGTTTGGCTCTAAAACAGAGTTTAAGGTACTTACAATGGTTTGAAATGCTGGTTTAATGTATGTAAAACATAAAGAACACAGTTTAAATCTACTTAAAACCACAATGTCTTGCCCTGAAACACTGTTTAATCACTTACAATGCCTTGAAACGCAGTTTCAATGTATGTAAAACATAAAGAACACATTTACAATCTAAGTATTGCAAACTATAGAACAGAATGTTTTCTCTTAAACTAATCTTTGAAAGTATTCTTCTTAACTTGCATGAGATAGTAGTTGAGAACACAATGTTTGGCTCTAAAACAGAGTTTAAGGTACTTACAATGCTTTGAAATGCTGTTTTAATGTATGTAAAACATAAAGAACACAGTTAAAATCTACTTGAAAACACAATGTCTTGCCCAGAAACACTGTTTAATCACTTACAATGCCTTGAAACGCAGTTTCAATGTATGTAAAACATAAAGAACACAGTTACAATCTACTTATTGCAAACTATAGAACAGACTGTTTTCTCTTAAACTAATCTTTGAAAGTTTGTTCTTAACTTGCATGAGATATTAGTTGAGAACACAATGTTTGGCTCTAAAGCAGAGTTTAAGGTACTTACAAAGCTTTGAAATGCTGTTTTAATGTATGTAAAACATAAAGAACACAGTTTAAATCTACTAGAAAACACAATGTAATTCCCTGAAACACTGTTTAATCACTTACAATGCCTTGAAACGCTGTTTCAATATATGTAAAACATAAAGAACGCAGTTTAAATCTACTAGAAAACACATTAGTTTAATTCACTTTCCAGCTAACATGCTCGAACGTGAAGTGCAGTGATTGATAAAATAAAAGCAATCTGTTAGCATAGCATTACTTTCATCACTTTAATTTACTTTCAAGCTAAGATGCTTCAAAGTTAAGTGAAGTGATTAATCAGAAAATCTATCTGTTAGTACAATGTAATATCAGGTGGCGTAATCTTTTCTTGCATGAGTTTTATTTACTTTCCAGCTAACATGGACGAATGTGAATTGCAGTGATCAATAAAAAAGCTATCTGTTAGCTCCTTTTTATACCAAGTTCTATAAGCTTTTCGTGCATCACTTTTATTTACTCGCCAGATAAAATGCTAGAATGTGAAGTGCAGTCAGTAATAAAAAATAAATCTGTTAGCTCCTTGGAATAGGAGGTGCTGTAAGCTTTTCTAACATTAGTTTAATTCACTTTCCAGCTAACATGCTCGAATGTGAAGTGCAGTGATAAAAAAAGCTATCTGTTAGCACCTTGGAATAGCAGGTGCTGTAAGCTTTTCTAACATAAGTTTAATTCACTTTCCAGCTAACATGCTCGAATGTGAAGTGCAGTGATAAAAAAAAGCTATCTGTTAGCACCTTGGAATAGCAGGTGCTGTAAGCTTTTCTAACATAAGTTTAATTCACTTTCCAGCTAACATGCTCGAATGTGAAGTGCAGTGATAAAAAAAAGCTATCTGTTAGCACCTTGGAATAGCAGGTGCTGTAAGCTTTTCTTACATGAGTTTAATTCACTTTCCAGCTAACATGCTCGACATGAAGTGCAGTGATTGATAAAATAAAAGCAATCTGTTAGCATAGCATTACTTTCATCACTTTAATTTACTTTCAAGCTAAGATGCTTCAAAGTCAAGTGAAGTGATTAATCAGAAAATCTATCTGTTAGTACAATGTAATATCAGGTGGCGTAATCTTTTCTTGCATGAGTTTTATTTACTTTCCAGCTAACATGGACGAATGTGAAGTGCAGTGATCAATAAAAAAGGTATCTGTTAGCACCATTTTATACCAAGTGCTGTAAGCTTTTACTGCATCACTTTTATTTACTCGCCAGCTAAAATGCTCAAATGTGAAGTGCAGTGAGTAATAAAAAATCAATCTTTTAGCTCCTTGGAATAGCAGGTGCTGTAAGCTTTTCTAACATAAGTTTAATTCACTTTCCAGCTAACATGCTCGAATGTGAAGTGCAGTGATAAAAAAAAGCTATCTGTTAGCACCTTGGAATAGCAGGTGCTGTAAGCTTTTCTTACATGAGTTTAATTCACTTTCCAGCTAACATGCTCGACATGAAGTGCAGTGATTGATAAAATAAAAGCAATCTGTTAGCATAGCATTACTTTCATCACTTTAATTTACTTTCAAGCTAAGATGCTTCAAAGTCAAGTGAAGTGATTAATCAGAAAATCTATCTGTTAGTACAGTGTATTATCAGGTGGTGTAATCTTTTCTTGCATGAGTTTAATTTACTTTCCAGCTAACATGGACGAATTTGAAGTGCAGTGATCAATAAAAAAGCTATCTGTTAGCTCCTTTTTATACCAAGTTCTATAAGCTTTTCGTGCATCACTTTTATTTACTCGCCAGATAAAATGCTAGAATGTGAAGTGCAGTCAGTAATAAAAAATCAATCTGTTAGCTCCTTGGAATAGGAGGTGCTGTAAGCTTTTCTAACATTAGTTTAATTCACTTTCCAGCTAACATGCTCGAATGTGAAGTGCAGTGATAAAAAAAAGCTATCTGTTAGCACCTTGGAATAGCAGGTGCTGTAAGCTTTTCTAATATAAGTTTAATTCACTTTCCAGCTAACATGCTCGAATGTGAAGTGCAGTGATAAAAAAAAAGCTATCTGTTAGCACCTTGGAATAGCAGGTGCTGTAAGCTTTTCTTACATGAGTTTAATTCACTTTCCAGCTAACATGCTCGAACGTGAAGTGCAGTGATTGATAAAATAAAAGCAATCTGTTAGCATAGCATTAATTTCATCACTTTAATTTACTTTCAAGCTAAGATGCTTCAAAGTTAAGTGAAGTGATTAATCAGAAAATCTATCTGTTAGTACAATGTAATATCAGGTGGCGTAATCTTTTCTTGCATGAGTTTTATTTACTTTCCAGCTAACATGGACGAATGTGAAGGGCAGTGATCAATAAAAAAGGTATCTGTTAGCACCATTTTATACCAAGTGCTGTAAGCTTTTACTGCATCACTTTTATTTACTCGACAGCTAAAATGCTCGAATGTGAAGTGCAGTGAGTAATAAAAAATCAATCTTTTAGCTCCTTGGAATAGCAGGTGCTGTAAGCTTTTCTAACATAAGTTTAATTCACTTTCCAGCTAACATGCTCGAATGTGAAGTGCAGTGATAAAAAAAAGCTATCTGTTAGCACCTTGGAATAGCAGGTGCTGTAAGCTTTTCTTACATGAGTTTAATTCACTTTCCAGCTAACATGCTCGACATGAAGTGCAGTGATTGATAAAATAAAAGCAATCTGTTAGCATAGCATTACTTTCATCACTTTAATTTACTTTCAAGCTAAGATGCTTCAAAGTCAAGTGAAGTGATTAATCAGAAAATCTATCTGTTAGTACAGTGTATTATCAGGTGGTGTAATCTTTTCTTGCATGAGTTTAATTTACTTTCCAGCTAACATGGACGAATTTGAAGTGCAGTGATCAATAAAAAAGCTATCTGTTAGCTCCTTTTTATACCAAGTTCTATAAGCTTTTCGTGCATCACTTTTATTTACTCGCCAGATAAAATGCTAGAATGTGAAGTGCAGTCAGTAATAAAAAATCAATCTGTTAGCTCCTTGGAATAGGAGGTGCTGTAAGCTTTTCTAACATTAGTTTAATTCACTTTCCAGCTAACATGCTCGAATGTGAAGTGCAGTGATAAAAAAAAGCTATCTGTTAGCACCTTGGAATAGCAGGTGCTGTAAGCTTTTCTAATATAAGTTTAATTCACTTTCCAGCTAACATGCTCGAATGTGAAGTGCAGTGATAAAAAAAAAGCTATCTGTTAGCACCTTGGAATAGCAGGTGCTGTAAGCTTTTCTTACATGAGTTTAATTCACTTTCCAGCTAACATGCTCGAACGTGAAGTGCAGTGATTGATAAAATAAAAGCAATCTGTTAGCATAGCATTAATTTCATCACTTTAATTTACTTTCAAGCTAAGATGCTTCAAAGTTAAGTGAAGTGATTAATCAGAAAATCTATCTGTTAGTACAATGTAATATCAGGTGGCGTAATCTTTTCTTGCATGAGTTTTATTTACTTTCCAGCTAACATGGACGAATGTGAAGGGCAGTGATCAATAAAAAAGGTATCTGTTAGCACCATTTTATACCAAGTGCTGTAAGCTTTTACTGCATCACTTTTATTTACTCGACAGCTAAAATGCTCGAATGTGAAGTGCAGTGAGTAATAAAAAATCAATCTTTTAGCTCCTTGGAATAGCAGGTGCTGTAAGCTTTTCTAACATAAGTTTAATTCACTTTCCAGCTAACATGCTCGAATGTGAAGTGCAGTGATAAAAAAAAGCTATCTGTTAGCACCTTGGAATAGCAGGTGCTGTAAGCTTTTCTAACATAAGTTTAATTCACTTTCCAGCTAACATGCTCGAATGTGAAGTGCAGTGATAAAAAAAAGCTATCTGTTAGCACCTTGGAATAGCAGGTGCTGTAAGCTTTTCTAACATAAGTTTAATTCACTTTCCAGCTAACATGCTCGAATGTGAAGTGCAGTGATAAAAAAAAGCTATCTGTTAGCACCTTGGAATAGCAGGTGCTGTACGCTTTTCTTACATGAGTTTAATTCACTTTCCAGCTAACATGCTCGACATAAAGTGCAGTGATTGATAAAATAAAAGCAATCTGTTAGCATAGAATTACTTTCATCACTTTAATTTACTTTCAAGCTAAGATGCTTCAAAGTCAAGTGAAGTGATTAATCAGAAAATCTATCTGTTAGTACAATGTAATATCAGGTGGCGTAATCTTTTCTTGCATGAGTTTTATTTACTTTCCAGCTAACATGGACGAATGTGAAGTGCAGTGATCAATAAAAAAGGTATCTGTTAGCACCATTTTAAACCAAGTGCTGTAAGCTTTTACTGCATCACTTTTATTTACTCGCCAGCTAAAATGCTCGAATGTGAAGTGCAGTGAGTAATAAAAAATAAATCTTTTAGCTCCTTTGAATAACAGGTGCTGTAAGCTTTTCTAACATAAGTTTAATTCACTTTGCAGCTAACATGCTCGAATGTGAAGTGCAGTGATAAAAAAAAGCTATCTGTTAGCACCTTGGAATAGCAGGTGCTGTAAGCTTTTCTAACATAAGTTTAATTCACTTTCCAGCTAACATGCTCGAATGTGAAGTGCAGTGATAAAAAAAAGCTATCTGTTAGCACCTTGGAATAGCAGGTGCTGTAAGCTTTTCTAACATAAGTTTAATTCACTTTCCAGCTAACATGCTCGAATGTGAAGTGCAGTGATAAAAAAAAGCTATCTGTTAGCACCTTGGAATAGCAGGTGCTGTAAGCTTTTCTTACATGAGTTTAATTCACTTTCCAGCTAACATGCTCGACATGAAGTGCAGTGATTGATAAAATAAAAGCAATCTGTTAGCATAGCATTACTTTCATCACTTTAATTTACTTTCAAGCTAAGATGCTTCAAAGTCAAGAGAAGTGATTAATCAGAAAATCTATCTGTTAGTACAGTGTATTATCAGGTGGTGTAATCTTTTCTTGCATGAGTTTAATTTACTTTCCAGCTAACATGGACGAATTTGAAGTGCAGTGATCAATAAAAAAGCTATCTGTTAGCTCCTTTTTATACCAAGTTCTATAAGCTTTTCGTGCATCACTTTTATTTACTCGCCAGATAAAATGCTAGAATGTGAAGTGCAGTCAGTAATAAAAAATAAATCTGTTAGCTCCTTGGAATAGAAGGTGCTGTAAGCTTTTCTAACATTAGTTTAATTCACTTTCCAGCTAACATGCTCGAATGTGAAGTGCAGTGATAAAAAAAGCTATCTGTTAGCACCTTGGAATAGCAGGTGCTGTAAGCTTTTCTAACATAAGTTTAATTCACTTTCCAGCTAACATGCTCGAATGTGAAGTGCAGTGATAAAAAAAAGCTATCTGTTAGCACCTTGGAATAGCAGGTGTTGTAAGCTTTTCTAACATAAGTTTAATTCACTTTCCAGCTAACATGCTCGAATGTGAAGTGCAGTGATAAAAAAAAACTATCTGTTAGCACCTTGGAATAGCAGGTGCTGTAAGCTTTTCTTACATGAGTTTAATTCACTTTCCAGCTAACATGCTCGACATGAAGTGCAGTGATTGATAAAATAAAAGCAATCTGTTAGCATAGCATTACTTTCATCACTTTAATTTACTTTCAAGCTAAGATGCTTCAAAGTCAAGTGAAGTGATTAATCAGAAAATCTATCTGTTAGTACAATGTAATATCAGGTGGCGTAATCTTTTCTTGCATGAGTTTTATTTACTTTCCAGCTAACATGGACGAATGTGAAGTGCAGTGATCAATAAAAAAGGTATCTGTTAGCACCATTTTATACCAAGTGCTGTAAGCTTTTACTGCATCACTTTTATTTACTCGCCAGCTAAAATGCTCGAATGTGAAGTGCAGTGAGTAATAAAAAATCAATCTTTTAGCTCCTTGGAATAGCAGGTGCTGTAAGCTTTTCTAACATAAGTTTAATTCACTTTCCAGCTAACATGCTCGAATGTGAAGTGCAGTGATAAAAAAAAGCTATCTGTTAGCACCTTGGAATAGCAGGTGCTGTAAGCTTTTCTAACATAAGTTTAATTCACTTTCCAGCTAACATGCTCGAATGTGAAGTGCAGTGATAAAAAAAAGCTATCTGTTAGCACCTTGGAATAGCAGGTGCTGTAAGCTTTTCTAACATAAGTTTAATTCACTTTCCAGCTAACATGCTCGAATGTGAAGTGCAGTGATAAAAAAAAGCTATCTGTTAGCACCTTGGAATAGCAGGTGCTGTAAGCTTTTCTAACATAAGTTTAATTCACTTTCCAGCTAACATGCTCGAATGTGAAGTGCAGTGATAAAAAAAGCTATCTGTTAGCACCTTGGAATAGCAGGTGCTGTAAGCTTTTCTTACATGAGTTTAATTCACTTTCCAGCTAACATGCTCGACATGAAGTGCAGTGATTGATAAAATAAAAGCAATCTGTTAGCATAGCATTACTTTCATCACTTTAATTTACTTTCAAGCTAAGATGCTTCAAAGTCAAGAGAAGTGATTAATCAGAAAATCTATCTGTTAGTACAGTGTATTATCAGGTGGTGTAATCTTTTCTTGCATGAGTTTAATTTACTTTCCAGCTAACATGGACGAATTTGAAGTACAGTGATCAACAAAAAAGCTATCTGTTAGCTCCTTTTTATACCAAGTTCTATAAGCTTTTCGTGCATCACTTTTATTTACTCGCCAGATAAAATGCTAGAATGTGAAGTGCAGTCAGTAATAAAAAATAAATCTGTTAGCTCCTTGGAATAGAAGGTGCTGTAAGCTTTTCTAACATTAGTTTAATTCACTTTCCAGCTAACATGCTCGAATGTGAAGTGCAGTGATAAAAAAAAGCTATCTGTTAGCACCTTGGAATAGCAGGTGCTGTAAGCTTTTCTAACATAAGTTTAATTCACTTTCCAGCTAACATGCTCGAATGTGAAGTGCAGTGATAAAAAAAAGCTATCTGTTAGCACCTTGGAATAGCAGGTGCTGTAAGCTTTTCTTACATGAGTTTAATTCACTTTCCAGCTAACATGCTCGACATGAAGTGCAGTGATTGATAAAATAAAAGCAATCTGTTAGCATAGCATTACTTTCATCACTTTAATTTACTTTCAAGCTAAGATGCTTCAAAGTCAAGTGAAGTGATTAATCAGAAAATCTATCTGTTAGTACAATGTAATATCAGGTGGCGTAATCTTTTCTTGCATGAGTTTTATTTACTTTCCAGCTAACATGGACGAATGTGAAGTGCAGTGATCAATAAAAAAGCTATCTGTTAGCACCATTTTATACCAAGTGCTGTAAGCTTTTACTGCATCACTTTTATTTACTCGCCAGCTAAAATGCTCGAATGTGAAGTGCAGTGAGTAATAAAAAATCAATCTTTTAGCTCCTTGGAATAGCAGGTGCTGTAAGCTTTTCTAACATAAGTTTAATTCACTTTCCAGCTAACATGCTCGAATGTGAAGTGCAGTGATAAAAAAAAGCTATCTGTTAGCACCTTGGAATAGCAGGTGCTGTAAGCTTTTCTTACATGAGTTTAATTCACTTTCCAGCTAACATGCTCGACATGAAGTGCAGTGATTGATAAAATAAAAGCAATCTGTTAGCATAGCATTACTTTCATCACTTTAATTTACTTTCAAGCTAAGATGCTTCAAAGTCAAGTGAAGTGATTAATCAGAAAATCTATCTGTTAGTACAGTGTATTATCAGGTGGTGTAATCTTTTCTTCCATGAGTTTAATTTACTTTCCAGCTAACATGGACGAATTTGAAGTGCAGTGATCAATAAAAAAGCTATCTGTTAGCTCCTTTTTATACCAAGTTCTATAAGCTTTTCGTGCATCACTTTTATTTACTCGCCAGATAAAATGCTAGAATGTGAAGTGCAGTCAGTAATAAAAAATCAATCTGTTAGCTCCTTGGAATAGGAGGCGCTGTAAGCTTTTCTAACATTAGTTTAATTCACTTTCCAGCTAACATGCTCGAATGTGAAGTGCAGTGATAAAAAAAAGCTATCTGTTAGCACCTTGGAATAGCAGGTGCTGTAAGCTTTTCTAACATAAGTTTAATTCACTTTCCAGCTAACATGCTCGAATGTGAAGTGCTGTGATAAAAAAAGCTATCTGTTAGCACCTTGGAATAGCAGGTGCTGTAAGCTTTTCTTACATGAGTTTAATTCACTTTCCAGCTAACATGCTCGAACGTGAAGTGCAGTGATTGATAAAATAAAAGCAATCTGTTAGCATAGCATTACTTTCATCACTTTAATTTACTTTCAAGCTAAGATGCTTCAAAGTTAAGTGAAGTGATTAATCAGAAAATCTATCTGTTAGTACAGTGTATTATCAGGTGGTGTAATCTTTTCTTGCATGAGTTTAATTTACTTTCCAGCTAACATGGACAAATTTGAAGTGCAGTGATCAATAAAAAAGCTATCTGTTAGCTCCTTTTTATACCAAGTTCTATAAGCTTTTCGTGCATCACTTTTATTTACTCGCCAGATAAAATGCTAGAATGTGAAGTGCAGTCAGTAATAAAAAATCAATCTGTTAGCTCCTTGGAATAGGAGGTGCTGTAAGCTTTTCTAACATTAGTTTAATTCACTTTCCAGCTAACATGCTCGAATGTGAAGTGCAGTGATAAAAAAAGCTATCTGTTAGCACCTTGGAATAGCAGGTGCTGTAAGCTTTTCTAATATAAGTTTAATTCACTTTCCAGCTAACATGCTCGAATGTGAAGTGCAGTGATAAAAAAAAGCTATCTGTTAGCACCTTGGAATAGCAGGTGCTGTAAGCTTTTCTTACATGAGATTAATTCACTTTCCAGCTAACATGCTCGAACGTGAAGTGCAGTGATTGATAAAATAAAAGCAATCTGTTAGCATAGCATTAATTTCATCACTTTAATTTACTTTCAAGCTAAGATGCTTCAAAGTTATGTGAAGTGATTAATCAGAAAATCTATCTGTTAGTACAATGTAATATCAGGTGGCGTAATCTTTTCTTGCATGAGTTTTATTTACTTTCCAGCTAACATGGACGAATGTGAAGGGCAGTGATCAATAAAAAAGGTATCTGTTAGCACCATTTTATACCAAGTGCTGTAAGCTTTTACTGCATCACTTTTATTTACTCGCCAGCTAAAATGCTCGAATGTGAAGTGCAGTGAGTAATAAAAAATAAATCTTTTAGCTCCTTGGAATAGCAGGTGCTGTAAGCTTTTCTAACATAAGTTTAATTCACTTTCCAGCTAACATGCTCGAATGTGAAGTGCAGTGATAAAAAAAAGCTATCTGTTAGCACCTTGGAATAGCAGGTGCTGTAAGCTTTTCTAACATAAGTTTAATTCACTTTCCAGCTAACATGCTCGAATGTGAAGTGCAGTGATAAAAAAAAAGCTATCTGTTAGCACCTTGGAATAGCAGGTGCTGTAAGCTTTTCTAACATAAGTTTAATTCACTTTCCAGCTAACATGCTCGAATGTGAAGTGCAGTGATACAAAAAAGCTATCTGTTAGCACCTTGGAATAGCAGGTGCTGTAAGCTTTTCTTACATGAGTTTAATTCACTTTCCAGCTAACATGCTCGACATGAAGTGCAGTGATTGATAAAATAAAAGCAATCTGTTAGCATAGCATTACTTTCATCACTTTAATTTACTTTCAAGCTAAGATGCTTCAAAGTCAAGTGAAGTGATTAATCAGAAAATCTATCTGTTAGTACAATGTAATATCAGGTGGCGTAATCTTTTCTTGCATGAGTTTTATTTACTTTCCAGCTAACATGGACGAATGTGAAGTGCAGTGATCAATAAAAAAGGTATCTGTTAGCACCATTTTATACCAAGTGCTGTAAGCTTTTACTGCATCACTTTTATTTACTCGCCAGCTAAAATGCTCGAATGTGAAGTGCAGTGAGTAATAAAAAATCAATCTTTTAGCTCCTAGGAAAAGCAGGTGCTGAAAGCTTTTCTAACATAAGTTTAATTCATTTTCCAGCTAACATGCTCGAATGTGAAGTGCAGTGATAAAAAAAAAGCTATCTGTTAGCACCTTGGAATAGCAGGTGCTGTAAGCTTTTCTTACATGAGATTAATTCACTTTCCAGCTAACATGCTCGAACGTGAAGTGCAGTGATTGATAAAATAAAAGCAATCTGTTAGCATAGCATTAATTTCATCACTTTAATTTACTTTCAAGCTAAGATGCTTCAAAGTTAAGTGAAGTGATTAATCAGAAAATCTATCTGTTAGTACAATGTAATATCAGGTGGCGTAATCTTTTCTTGCATGAGTTTTATTTACTTTCCAGCTAACATGGACGAATATGAAGGGCAGTGATCAATAAAAAAGGTATCTGTTAGCACCATTTTATACCAAGTGCTGTAAGCTTTTACTGCATCACTTTTATTTACTCGCCAGCTAAAATGCTCGAATGTGAAGTGCAGTGAGTAATAAAAAATAAATCTTTTAGCTCCTTGGAATAGCAGGTGCTGTAAGCTTTTCTAACATAAGTTTAATTCACTTTCCAGCTAACATGCTCGAATGTGAAGTGCAGTGATAAAAAAAAGCTATCTGTTAGCACCTTGGAATAGCAGGTGCTGTAAGCTTTTCTAACATAAGTTTAATTCACTTTCCAGCTAACATGCTCGAATGTGAAGTGCAGTGATAAAAAAAAAGCTATCTGTTAGCACCTTGGAATAGCAGGTGCTGTAAGCTTTTCTAACATAAGTTTAATTCACTTTCCAGCTAACATGCTCGAATGTGAAGTGCAGTGATACAAAAAAGCTATCTGTTAGCACCTTGGAATAGCAGGTGCTGTAAGCTTTTCTTACATGAGTTTAATTCACTTTCCAGCTAACATGCTCGACATGAAGTGCAGTGATTGATAAAATAAAAGCAATCTGTTAGCATAGCATTACTTTCATCACTTTAATTTACTTTCAAGCTAAGATGCTTCAAAGTGAAGTGAAGTGATTAATCAGAAAATCTATCTGTTAGTACAATGTAATATCAGGTGGCGTAATCTTTTCTTGCATGAGTTTTATTTACTTTCCAGCTAACATGGACGAATGTGAAGTGCAGTGATCAATAAAAAAGGTATCTGTTAGCACCATTTTATACCAAGTGCTGTAAGCTTTTACTGCATCACTTTTATTTACTCGCCAGCTAAAATGCTCGAATGTGAAGTGCAGTGAGTAATAAAAAATCAATCTTTTAGCTCCTTGGAAAAGCAGGTGCTGTAAGCTTTTCTAACATAAGTTTAATTCACTTTCTAGCTAACATGCTCGAATGTGAAGTGCAGTGATAAAAAAAAGCTATCTGTTAGCACCTTGGAATAGCAGGTGCTGTAAGCTTTTCTTACATGAGATTAATTCACTTTCCAGCTAACATGCTCGAACGTGAAGTGCAGTGATTGATAAAATAAAAGCAATCTGTTAGCATAGCATTAATTTCATCACTTTAATTTACTTTCAAGCTAAGATGCTTCAAAGTTAAGTGAAGTGATTAATCAGAAAATCTATCTGTTAGTACAATGTAATATCAGGTGGCGTAATCTTTTCTTGCATGAGTTTTATTTACTTTCCAGCTAACATGGACGAATGTGAAGGGCAGTGATCAATAAAAAAGGTATCTGTTAGCACCATTTTATACCAGGTGCTGTAAGCTTTTACTGCATCACTTTTATTTACTCGCCAGCTAAAATGCTCGAATGTGAAGTGCAGTGAGTAATAAAAAATCAATCTTTTAGCTCCTTTGAATAGCAGGTGCTGTAAGCTTTTCTAACATAAGTTTAATTCACTTTGCAGCTAACATGCTCGAATGTGAAGTGCAGTGATAAAAAAAAGCTATCTGTTAGCACCTTGGAATAGCAGGTGCTGTAAGCTTTTCTAACATAAGTTTAATTCACTTTCCAGCTAACATGCTCGAATGTGAAGTGCAGTGATACAAAAAAGCTATCTGTTAGCACCTTGGAATAGCAGGTGCTGTAAGCTTTTCTTACATGAGTTTAATTCACTTTCCAGCTAACATGCTCGACATGAAGTGCAGTGATTGATAAAATAAAAGCAATCTGTTAGCATAGCATTACTTTCATCACTTTAATTTACTTTCAAGCTAAGATGCTTCAAAGTCAAGTGAAGTGATTAATCAGAAAATCTATCTGTTAGTACAATGTAATATCAGGTGGCGTAATCTTTTCTTGCATGAGTTTTATTTACTTTCCAGCTAACATGGACGAATGTGAAGTGCAGTGATCAATAAAAAAGGTATCTGTTAGCACCATTTTATACCAAGTGCTGTAAGCTTTTACTGCATCACTTTTATTTACTCGCCAGCTAAAATGCTCGAATGTGAAGTGCAGTGAGTAATAAAAAATCAATCTTTTAGCTCCTTGGAAAAGCAGGTGCTGTAAGCTTTTCTAACAAAAGTTTAATTCATTTTCCAGCTAACATGCTCGAATGTGAAGTGCAGTGATAAAAAAAAAGCTATCTGTTAGCACCTTGGAATAGCAGGTGCTGTAAGCTTTTCTTACATGAGATTAATTCACTTTCCAGCTAACATGCTCGAACGTGAAGTGCAGTGATTGATAAAATAAAAGCAATCTGTTAGCATAGCATTAATTTCATCACTTTAATTTACTTTCAAGCTAAGATGCTTCAAAGTTAAGTGAAGTGATTAATCAGAAAATCTATCTGTTAGTACAATGTAATATCAGGTGGCGTAATCTTTTCTTGCATGAGTTTTATTTACTTTCCAGCTAACATGGACGAATGTGAAGGGCAGTGATCAATAAAAAAGGTATCTGTTAGCACCATTTTATACCAAGTGCTGTAAGCTTTTACTGCATCACTTTTATTTACTCGCCAGCTAAAATGCTCGAATGTGAAGTGCAGTGAGTAATAAAAAATAAATCTTTTAGCTCCTTGGAATAGCAGGTGCTGTAAGCTTTTCTAACATAAGTTTAATTCACTTTCCAGCTAACATGCTCGAATGTGAAGTGCAGTGATAAAAAAAAGCTATCTGTTAGCACCTTGGAATAGCAGGTGCTGTAAGCTTTTCTAACATAAGTTTAATTCACTTTCCAGCTAACATGCTCGAATGTGAAGTGCAGTGATAAAAAAAAAGCTATCTGTTAGCACCTTGGAATAGCAGGTGCTGTAAGCTTTTCTAACATAAGTTTAATTCACTTTCCAGCTAACATGCTCGAATGTGAAGTGCAGTGATACAAAAAAGCTATCTGTTAGCACCTTGGAATAGCAGGTGCTGTAAGCTTTTCTTACATGAGTTTAATTCACTTTCCAGCTAACATGCTCGACATGAAGTGCAGTGATTGATAAAATAAAAGCAATCTGTTAGCATAGCATTACTTTCATCACTTTAATTTACTTTCAAGCTAAGATGCTTCAAAGTCAAGTGAAGTGATTAATCAGAAAATCTATCTGTTAGTACAATGTAATATCAGGTGGCGTAATCTTTTCTTGCATGAGTTTTATTTACTTTCCAGCTAACATGGACGAATGTGAAGTGCAGTGATCAATAAAAAAGGTATCTGTTAGCACCATTTTATACCAAGTGCTGTAAGCTTTTACTGCATCACTTTTATTTACTCGCCAGCTAAAATGCTCGAATGTGAAGTGCAGTGAGTAATAAAAAATCAATCTTTTAGCTCCTTGGAAAAGCAGGTGCTGTAAGCTTTTCTAACATAAGTTTAATTCACTTTCTAGCTAACATGCTCGAATGTGAAGTGCAGTGATAAAAAAAAGCTATCTGTTAGCACCTTGGAATAGCAGGTGCTGTAAGCTTTTCTTACATGAGATTAATTCACTTTCCAGCTAACATGCTCGAACGTGAAGTGCAGTGATTGATAAAATAAAAGCAATCTGTTAGCATAGCATTAATTTCATCACTTTAATTTACTTTCAAGCTAAGATGCTTCAAAGTTAAGTGAAGTGATTAATCAGAAAATCTATCTGTTAGTACAATGTAATATCAGGTGGCGTAATCTTTTCTTGCATGAGTTTTATTTACTTTCCAGCTAACATGGACGAATGTGAAGGGCAGTGATCAATAAAAAAGGTATCTGTTAGCACCATTTTATACCAGGTGCTGTAAGCTTTTACTGCATCACTTTTATTTACTCGCCAGCTAAAATGCTCGAATGTGAAGTGCAGTGAGTAATAAAAAATCAATCTTTTAGCTCCTTTGAATAGCAGGTGCTGTAAGCTTTTCTAACATAAGTTTAATTCACTTTGCAGCTAACATGCTCGAATGTGAAGTGCAGTGATAAAAAAAAGCTATCTGTTAGCACCTTGGAATAGCAGGTGCTGTAAGCTTTTCTAACATAAGTTTAATTCACTTTCCAGCTAACATGCTCGAATGTGAAGTGCAGTGATACAAAAAAGCTATCTGTTAGCACCTTGGAATAGCAGGTGCTGTAAGCTTTTCTTACATGAGTTTAATTCACTTTCCAGCTAACATGCTCGACATGAAGTGCAGTGATTGATAAAATAAAAGCAATCTGTTAGCATAGCATTACTTTCATCACTTTAATTTACTTTCAAGCTAAGATGCTTCAAAGTCAAGTGAAGTGATTAATCAGAAAATCTATCTGTTAGTACAATGTAATATCAGGTGGCGTAATCTTTTCTTGCATGAGTTTTATTTACTTTCCAGCTAACATGGACGAATGTGAAGTGCAGTGATCAATAAAAAAGGTATCTGTTAGCACCATTTTATACCAAGTGCTGTAAGCTTTTACTGCATCACTTTTATTTACTCGCCAGCTAAAATGCTCGAATGTGAAGTGCAGTGAGTAATAAAAAATCAATCTTTTAGCTCCTTGGAAAAGCAGGTGCTGTAAGCTTTTCTAACAAAAGTTTAATTCATTTTCCAGCTAACATGCTCGAATGTGAAGTGCAGTGATAAAAAAAAAGCTATCTGTTAGCACCTTGGAATAGCAGGTGCTGTAAGCTTTTCTTACATGAGATTAATTCACTTTCCAGCTAACATGCTCGAACGTGAAGTGCAGTGATTGATAAAATAAAAGCAATCTGTTAGCATAGCATTAATTTCATCACTTTAATTTACTTTCAAGCTAAGATGCTTCAAAGTTAAGTGAAGTGATTAATCAGAAAATCTATCTGTTAGTACAATGTAATATCAGGTGGCGTAATCTTTTCTTGCATGAGTTTTATTTACTTTCCAGCTAACATGGACGAATGTGAAGGGCAGTGATCAATAAAAAAGGTATCTGTTAGCACCATTTTATACCAAGTGCTGTAAGCTTTTACTGCATCACTTTTATTTACTCGCCAGCTAAAATGCTCGAATGTGAAGTGCAGTGAGTAATAAAAAATCAATCTTTTAGCTCCTTGGAATAGCAGGTGCTGTAAGCTTTTCTAACATAAGTTTAATTCACTTTCCAGCTAACATGCTCGAATGTGAAGTGCAGTGATAAAAAAAAGCTATCTGTTAGCACCTTGGAATAGCAGGTGCTGTAAGCTTTTCTAACATAAGTTTAATTCACTTTCCAGCTAACATGCTCGAATGTGAAGTGCAGTGATAAAAAAAAAGCTATCTGTTAGCACCTTGGAATAGCAGGTGCTGTAAGCTTTTCTAACATAAGTTTAATTCACTTTCCAGCTAACATGCTCGAATGTGAAGTGCAGTGATACAAAAAAGCTATCTGTTAGCACCTTGGAATAGCAGGTGCTGTAAGCTTTTCTTACATGAGTTTAATTCACTTTCCAGCTAACATGCTCGACATGAAGTGCAGTGATTGATAAAATAAAAGCAATCTGTTAGCATAGCATTACTTTCATCACTTTAATTTACTTTCAAGCTAAGATGCTTCAAAGTCAAGTGAAGTGATTAATCAGAAAATCTATCTGTTAGTACAATGTAATATCAGGTGGCGTAATCTTTTCTTGCATGAGTTTAATTTACTTTCCAGCTAACATGGATTTATGTGAAGTGCAGTGATCAATAAAAAAGGTATCTGTTAGCACCATTTTATACCAAGTGCTGTAAGCTTTTACTGCATCACTTTTATTTACTCGCCAGCTAAAATGCTCGAATGTGAAGTGCAGTGAGTAATAAAAAATCAATCTTTTAGCTCCTTGGAAAAGCAGGTGCTGTAAGCTTTTCTAACATAAGTTTAATTCATTTTCCAGCTAACATGCTCGAATGTGAAGTGCAGTGATAAAAAAAAGCTATCTGTTAGCACCTTGGAATAGCAGGTGCTGTAAGCTTTTCTTACATGAGATTAATTCACTTTCCAGCTAACATGCTCGAACGTGAAGTGCAGTGATTGATAAAATAAAAGCAATCTGTTAGCATAGCATTAATTTCATCACTTTAATTTACTTTCAAGCTAAGATGCTTCAAAGTTAAGTGAAGTGATTAATCAGAAAATCTATCTGTTAGTACAATGTAATATCAGGTGGCGTAATCTTTTCTTGCATGAGTTTTATTTACTTTCCAGCTAACATGGACGAATGTGAAGGGCAGTGATCAATAAAAAAGGTATCTGTTAGCAACATTTTATACCAAGTGCTGTAAGCTTTTACTGCATCACTTTTATTTACTCGCCAGCTAAAATGCTCGAATGTGAAGTGCAGTGAGTAATAAAAAATCAATCTTTTAGCTCCTTGGAATAGCAGGTGCTGTAAGCTTTTCTAACATAAGTTTAATTCACTTTCCAGCTAACATGCTCGAATGTGAAGTGCAGTGATAAAAAAAAGCTATCTGTTAGCACCTTGGAATAGCAGGTGCTGTAAGCTTTTCTAACATAAGTTTAATTCACTTTCCAGCTAACATGCTCGACATGAAGTGCAGTGATTGATAAAATAAAAGCAATCTGTTAGCATAGCATTACTTTCATCACTTTAATTTACTTTCAAGCTAAGATGCTTCAAAGTCAAGTGAAGTGATTAATCAGAAAATCTATCTGTTAGTACAATGTAATATCAGGTGGCGTAATCTTTTCTTGCATGAGTTTAATTTACTTTCCAGCTAACATGGATGAATGTGAAGTGCAGTGATCAATAAAAAAGGTATCTGTTAGCACCATTTTATACCAAGTGCTGTAAGCTTTTACTGCATCACTTTTATTTACTCGCCAGCTAAAATGCTCGAATGTGAAGTGCAGTGAGTAATAAAAAATCAATCTTTTAGCTCCTTGGAAAAGCAGGTGCTGTAAGCTTTTCTAACATAAGTTTAATTCATTTTCCAGCTAACATGCTCGAATGTGAAGTGCAGTGATAAAAAAAAGCTATCTGTTAGCACCTTGGAATAGCAGGTGCTGTAAGCTTTTCTTACATGAGATTAATTCACTTTCCAGCTAACATGCTCGAACGTGAAGTGCAGTGATTGATAAAATAAAAGCAATCTGTTAGCATAGCATTAATTTCATCACTTTAATTTACTTTCAAGCTAAGATGCTTCAAAGTTAAGTGAAGTGATTAATCAGAAAATCTATCTGTTAGTACAATGTAATATCAGGTGGCGTAATCTTTTCTTGCATGAGTTTTATTTACTTTCCAGCTAACATGGACGAATGTGAAGGGCAGTGATCAATAAAAAAGGTAACTGTTAGCACCATTTTATACCAAGTGCTGTAAGCTTTTACTGCATCACTTTTATTTACTCGCCAGCTAAAATGCTCGAATGTGAATTGCAGTGAGTAATAAAAAATCAATCTTTTAGCTCCTTGGAATAGCAGGTGCTGTAAGCTTTTCTAACATAAGTTTAATTCACTTTCCAGCTAACATGCTCGAATGTGAAGTGCAGTGATAAAAAAAAGCTATCTGTTAGCACCTTGGAATAGCAGGTGCTGTAAGCTTTTCTAACATAAGTTTAATTCACTTTCCAGCTAACATGCTCGACATGAAGTGCAGTGATTGATAAAATAAAAGCAATCTGTTAGCATAGCATTACTTTCATCACTTTAATTTACTTTCAAGCTAAGATGCTTCAAAGTCAAGTGAAGTGATTAATCAGAAAATCTATCTGTTAGTACAGTGTATTATCAGGTGGTGTAATCTTTTCTTGCATGAGTTTAATTTACTTTCCAGCTAACATGGACGAATTTGAAGTGCAGTGATCAATAAAAAAGCTATCTGTTAGCTCCTTTTTATACCAAGTTCTATAAGCTTTTCGTGCATCACTTTTATTTACTCGCCAGATAAAATGCTAGAATGTGAAGTGCAGTCAGTAATAAAAAATCAATCTGTTAGCTCCTTGGAATAGCAGGTGCTGTAAGCTTTTCTAACATAAGTTTAATTCACTTTCCAGCTAACATGCTCGAATGTGAAGTGCAGTGATAAAAAAAGCTATCTGTTAGCACCTTGGAATAGCAGGTGCTGTAAGCTTTTCTTACATGAGTTTAATTCACTTTCCAGCTAACATGCTCGAACGTGAAGTGCAGTGAGTAATAAAAAATAAATCTTTTAGCTCCTTGGAAAAGCAGGTGCTGTAAGCTTTTCTAACATAAGTTTAATTCATTTTCCAGCTAACATGCTCGAATGTGAAGTGCAGTGATAAAAAAAAGCTATCTGTTAGCACCTTGGAATAGCAGGTGCTGTAAGCTTTTCTAACATAAGTTTAATTCACTTTCCAGCTAACATGCTCGACATGAAGTGCAGTGATTGATAAAATAAAAGCAATCTGTTAGCATAGCATTACTTTCATCACTTTAATTTACTTTCAAGCTAAGATGCTTCAAAGTCAAGTGAAGTGATTAATCAGAAAATCTATCTGTTAGTACAGTGTATTATCAGGTGGTGTAATCTTTTCTTGCATGAGTTTAATTTACTTTCCAGCTAACATGGACGAATTTGAAGTGCAGTGATCAATAAAAAAGCTATCTGTTAGCTCCTTTTTATACCAAGTTCTATAAGCTTTTCGTGCATCACTTTTATTTACTCGCCAGATAAAATGCTAGAATGTGAAGTGCAGTCAGTAATAAAAAATCAATCTGTTAGCTCCTTGGAATAGCAGGTGCTGTAAGCTTTTCTAACATAAGTTTAATTCACTTTCCAGCTAACATGCTCGAATGTGAAGTGCAGTGATAAAAAAAGCTATCTGTTAGCACCTTGGAATAGCAGGTGCTGTAAGCTTTTCTTACATGAGTTTAATTCACTTTCCAGCTAACATGCTCGAACGTGAAGTGCAGTGAGTAATAAAAAATAAATCTTTTAGCTCCTTGGAAAAGCAGGTGCTGTAAGCTTTTCTAACATAAGTTTAATTCATTTTCCAGCTAACATGCTCGAATGTGAAGTGCAGTGATAAAAAAAAGCTATCTGTTAGCACCTTGGAATAGCAGGTGCTGTAAGCTTTTCTTACATGAGTTTAATTCACTTTCCAGCTAACATGCTCGACATGAAGTGCAGTGATTGATAAAATAAAAGCAATCTGTTAGCATAGCATTACTTTCATCACTTTAATTTACTTTCAAGCTAAGATGCTTCAAAGTCAAGTGAAGTGATTAATCAGAAAATCTATCTGTTAGTACAATGTAATATCAGGTGGCGTAATCTTTTCTTGCATGAGTTTTATTTACTTTCCAGCTAACATGGACGAATGTGAAGGGCAGTGATCAATAAAAAAGGTATCTGTTAGCACCATTTTATACCAAGTGCTGTAAGCTTTTACTGCATCACTTTTATTTACTCGCCAGCTAAAATGCTCGAATGTGAAGTGCAGTGAGTAATAAAAAATCAATCTTTTAGCTCCTTGGAATAGCAGGTGCTGTAAGCTTTTCTAACATAAGTTTAATTCACTTTCCAGCTAACATGCTCGAATGTGAAGTGCAGTGATAAAAAAAAGCTATCTGTTAGCACCTTGGAATAGCAGGTGCTGTAAGCTTTTCTAACATAAGTTTAATTCACTTTCCAGCTAACATGCTCGACATGAAGTGCAGTGATTGATAAAATAAAAGCAATCTGTTAGCATAGCATTACTTTCATCACTTTAATTTACTTTCAAGCTAAGATGCTTCAAAGTCAATTGAAGTGATTAATCAGAAAATCTATCTGTTAGTACAATGTAATATCAGGTGGCGTAATCTTTTCTTGCATGAGTTTAATTTACTTTCCAGCTAACATGGATGAATGTGAAGTGCAGTGATCAATAAAAAAGGTATCTGTTAGCACCATTTTATACCAAGTGCTGTAAGCTTTTACTGCATCACTTTTATTTACTCGCCAGCTAAAATGCTCGAATGTGAAGTGCAGTGAGTAATAAAAAATCAATCTTTTAGCTCCTTGGAAAAGCAGGTGCTGTAAGCTTTTCTAACATAAGTTTAATTCATTTTCCAGCTAACATGCTCGAATGTGAAGTGCAGTGATAAAAAAAAGCTATCTGTTAGCACCTTGGAATAGCAGGTGCTGTAAGCTTTTCTTACATGAGATTAATTCACTTTCCAGCTAACATGCTCGAACGTGAAGTGCAGTGATTGATAAAATAAAAGCAATCTGTTAGCATAGCATTAATTTCATCACTTTAATTTACTTTCAAGCTAAGATGCTTCAAAGTTAAGTGAAGTGATTAATCAGAAAATCTATCTGTTAGTACAATGTAATATCAGGTGGCGTAATCTTTTCTTGCATGAGTTTTATTTACTTTCCAGCTAACATGGACGAATGTGAAGGGCAGTGATCAATAAAAAAGGTATCTGTTAGCACCATTTTATACCAAGTGCTGTAAGCTTTTACTGCATCACTTTTATTTACTCGCCAGCTAAAATGCTCGAATGTGAATTGCAGTGAGTAATAAAAAATCAATCTTTTAGCTCCTTGGAATAGCAGGTGCTGTAAGCTTTTCTAACATAAGTTTAATTCACTTTCCAGCTAACATGCTCGAATGTGAAGTGCAGTGATAAAAAAAAGCTATCTGTTAGCACCTTGGAATAGCAGGTGCTGTAAGCTTTTCTAACATAAGTTTAATTCACTTTCCAGCTAACATGCTCGACATGAAGTGCAGTGATTGATAAAATAAAAGCAATCTGTTAGCATAGCATTACTTTCATCACTTTAATTTACTTTCAAGCTAAGATGCTTCAAAGTCAAGTGAAGTGATTAATCAGAAAATCTATCTGTTAGTACAGTGTATTATCAGGTGGTGTAATCTTTTCTTGCATGAGTTTAATTTACTTTCCAGCTAACATGGACGAATTTGAAGTGCAGTGATCAATAAAAAAGCTATCTGTTAGCTCCTTTTTATACCAAGTTCTATAAGCTTTTCGTGCATCACTTTTATTTACTCGCCAGATAAAATGCTAGAATGTGAAGTGCAGTCAGTAATAAAAAATCAATCTGTTAGCACCTTGGAATAGCAGGTGCTGTAAGCTTTTCTTACATGAGTTTAATTCACTTTCCAGCTAACATGCTCGAACGTGAAGTGCAGTGATAAAAAAAAGCTATCTGTTAGCACCTTGGAATAGCAGGTGCTGTAAGCTTTTCTAACATAAGTTTAATTCACTTTCCAGCTAACATGCTCGAATGTGAAGTGCAGTGATAAAAAAAGCTATCTGTTAGCACCTTGGAATAGCAGGTGCTGTAAGCTTTTCTTACATGAGTTTAATTCACTTTCCAGCTAACATGCTCGAACGTGAAGTGCAGTGATTGATAAAATAAAAGCAATCTGTTAGCAAAGCATTACTTTCATCACTTTAATTTACTTTCAAGCTAAGATGCTTCAAAGTCAAGTGAAGTGATTAATCAGAAAATCTATCTGTTAGTACAATGTAATATCAGGTGGCGTAATCTTTTCTTGCATGAGTTTTATTTACTTTCCAGCTAACATGGACGAATGTGAAGTGCAGTGATCAATAAAAAAGGTATCTGTTAGCACCATTTTATACCAAGTGCTGTAAGCTTTTACTGCATCACTTTTATTTACTCGCCAGCTAAAATGCTCGAATGTGAAGTGCAGTGAGTAATAAAAAATCAATCTTTTAGCTCCTTGGAATAGCAGGTGCTGTAAGCTTTTCTAACATAAGTTTAATTCACTTTCCAGCTAACATGCTCGAATGTGAAGTGCAGTGATAAAAAAAAAGCTATCTGTTAGCACCTTGGAATAGCAGGTGCTGTAAGCTTTTCTAACATAAGTTTAATTCACTTTCCAGCTAACATGCTCGAATGTGAAGTGCAGTGATAAAAAAAAGCTATCTGTTAGCACCTTGGAATAGCAGGTGCTGTAAGCTTTTCTTACATGAGTTTAATTCACTTTCCAGCTAACATGCTCGACATGAAGTGCAGTGATTGATAAAATAAAAGCAATCTGTTAGCATAGCATTACTTTCATCACTTTAATTTACTTTCAAGGTAAGATGCTTCAAAGTCAAGTGAAGTGATTAATCAGAAAATCTATCTGTTAGTACAATGTAATATCAGGTGGCGTAATCTTTTCTTGCAGGAGTTTTATTTACTTTCCAGCTAACATGGACGAATGTGAAGTGCAGTGATCAATAAAAAAGGTATCTGTTAGCACCATTTTATACCAAGTGCTGTAAGCTTTTACTGCATCACTTTTATTTACTCGCCAGCTAAAATGCTCGAATGTGAAGTGCAGTGAGTAATAAAAAATCAATCTTTTAGCTCCTTGGAAAAGCAGGTGCTGTAAGCTTTTCTAACATAAGTTTAATTCACTTTCCAGCTAACATGCTCGAATGTGAAGTGCATTGATAAAAAAAAGCTATCTGGTAGCACCTTGGAATAGCAGGTGCTGTAAGCTTTTCTTACATGAGATTAATTCACTTTCCAGCTAACATGCTCGAACGTGAAGTGCAGTGATTGATAAAATAAAAGCAATCTGTTAGCATAGCATTAATTTCATCACTTTAATTTACTTTCAAGCTAAGATGCTTCAAAGTTAAGTGAAGTGATTAATCAGAAAATCTATCTGTTAGTACAATGTAATATCAGGTGGCGTAATCTTTTCTTGCATGAGTTTTATTTACTTTCCAGCTAACATGGACGAATGTGAAGGGCAGTGATCAATAAAAAAGGTATCTGTTAGCACCATTTTATACCAAGTGCTGTAAGCTTTTACTGCATCACTTTTATTTACTCGCCAGCTAAAATGCTCGAATGTGAAGTGCAGTGAGTAATAAAAAATCAATCTTTTAGCTCCTTTGAATAGCAGGTGCTGTAAGCTTTTCTAACATAAGTTTAATTCACTTTGCAGCTAACATGCTCGAATGTGAAGTGCAGTGATAAAAAAAAGCTATCTGTTAGCACCTTGGAATAGCAGGTGCTGTAAGCTTTTCTAACATAAGTTTAATTCACTTTCCAGCTAACATGCTCGAATGTGAAGTGCAGTGATACAAAAAAGCTATCTGTTAGCACCTTGGAATAGCAGGTGCTGTAAGCTTTTCTTACATGAGTTTAATTCACTTTCCAGCTAACATGCTCGACATGAAGTGCAGTGATTGATAAAATAAAAGCAATCTGTTAGCATAGCATTACTTTCATCACTTTAATTTACTTTCAAGCTAAGATGCTTCAAAGTCAAGTGAAGTGATTAATCAGAAAATCTATCTGTTAGTACAATGTAATATCAGGTGGCGTAATCTTTTCTTGCATGAGTTTTATTTACTTTCCAGCTAACATGGACGAATGTGAAGTGCAGTGATCAATAAAAAAGGTATCTGTTAGCACCATTTTATACCAAGTGCTGTAAGCTTTTACTGCATCACTTTTATTTACTCG
The DNA here is from genome assembly GCF_041902795.1 of Electrophorus electricus. Lineage (NCBI taxonomy): Eukaryota > Metazoa > Chordata > Actinopteri > Gymnotiformes > Gymnotidae > Electrophorus > Electrophorus electricus. The sequence goes on from NC_137499.1 coordinate 18,205,711, forward strand.
CCAGCTAAAATGCTCGAATGTGAAGTGCAGTGAGTAATAAAAAATCAATCTTTTAGCTCCTTGGAAAAGCAGGTGCTGTAAGCTTTTCTAACATAAGTTTAATTCATTTTCCAGCTAACATGCTCGAATGTGAAGTGCAGTGATAAAAAAAAAGCTATCTGTTAGCACCTTGGAATAGCAGGTGCTGTAAGCTTTTCTTACATGAGATTAATTCACTTTCCAGCTAACATGCTCGAACGTGAAGTGCAGTGATTGATAAAATAAAAGCAATCTGTTAGCATAGCATTAATTTCATCACTTTAATTTACTTTCAAGCTAAGATGCTTCAAAGTTAAGTGAAGTGATTAATCAGAAAATCTATCTGTTAGTACAATGTAATATCAGGTGGCGTAATCTTTTCTTGCATGAGTTTTATTTACTTTCCAGCTAACATGGACGAATGTGAAGGGCAGTGATCAATAAAAAAGGTATCTGTTAGCACCATTTTATACCAAGTGCTGTAAGCTTTTACTGCATCACTTTTATTTACTCGCCAGCTAAAATGCTCGAATGTGAAGTGCAGTGAGTAATAAAAAATCAATCTTTTAGCTCCTTGGAATAGCAGGTGCTGTAAGCTTTTCTAACATAAGTTTAATTCACTTTCCAGCTAACATGCTCGAATGTGAAGTGCAGTGATAAAAAAAAGCTATCTGTTAGCACCTTGGAATAGCAGGTGCTGTAAGCTTTTCTAACATAAGTTTAATTCACTTTCCAGCTAACATGCTCGAATGTGAAGTGCAGTGATAAAAAAAAAGCTATCTGTTAGCACCTTGGAATAGCAGGTGCTGTAAGCTTTTCTAACATAAGTTTAATTCACTTTCCAGCTAACATGCTCGAATGTGAAGTGCAGTGATACAAAAAAGCTATCTGTTAGCACCTTGGAATAGCAGGTGCTGTAAGCTTTTCTTACATGAGTTTAATTCACTTTCCAGCTAACATGCTCGACATGAAGTGCAGTGATTGATAAAATAAAAGCAATCTGTTAGCATAGCATTACTTTCATCACTTTAATTTACTTTCAAGCTAAGATGCTTCAAAGTCAAGTGAAGTGATTAATCAGAAAATCTATCTGTTAGTACAATGTAATATCAGGTGGCGTAATCTTTTCTTGCATGAGTTTTATTTACTTTCCAGCTAACATGGACGAATGTGAAGTGCAGTGATCAATAAAAAAGGTATCTGTTAGCACCATTTTATACCAAGTGCTGTAAGCTTTTACTGCATCACTTTTATTTACTCGCCAGCTAAAATGCTCGAATGTGAAGTGCAGTGAGTAATAAAAAATCAATCTTTTAGCTCCTTGGAAAAGCAGGTGCTGTAAGCTTTTCTAACATAAGTTTAATTCATTTTCCAGCTAACATGCTCGAATTTGAAGTGCAGTGATAAAAAAAAAGCTATCTGTTAGCACCTTGGAATAGCAGGTGCTGTAAGCTTTTCTTACATGAGATTAATTCACTTTCCAGCTAACATGCTCGAACGTGAAGTGCAGTGATTGATAAAATAAAAGCAATCTGTTAGCATAGCATTAATTTCATCACTTTAATTTACTTTCAAGCTAAGATGCTTCAAAGTTAAGTGAAGTGATTAATCAGAAAATCTATCTGTTAGTACAATGTAATATCAGGTGGCGTAATCTTTTCTTGCATGAGTTTTATTTACTTTCCAGCTAACATGGACGAATGTGAAGGGCAGTGATCAATAAAAAAGGTATCTGTTAGCACCATTTTATACCAAGTGCTGTAAGCTTTTACTGCATCACTTTTATTTACTCGCCAGCTAAAATGCTCGAATGTGAAGTGCAGTGAGTAATAAAAAATCAATCTTTTAGCTCCTTGGAATAGCAGGTGCTGTAAGCTTTTCTAACATAAGTTTAATTCACTTTCCAGCTAACATGCTCGAATGTGAAGTGCAGTGATAAAAAAAAGCTATCTGTTAGCACCTTGGAATAGCAGGTGCTGTAAGCTTTTCTAACATAAGTTTAATTCACTTTCCAGCTAACATGCTCGAATGTGAAGTGCAGTGATAAAAAAAAAGCTATCTGTTAGCACCTTGGAATAGCAGGTGCTGTAAGCTTTTCTAACATAAGTTTAATTCACTTTCCAGCTAACATGCTCGAATGTGAAGTGCAGTGATACAAAAAAGCTATCTGTTAGCACCTTGGAATAGCAGGTGCTGTAAGCTTTTCTTACATGAGTTTAATTCACTTTCCAGCTAACATGCTCGACATGAAGTGCAGTGATTGATAAAATAAAAGCAATCTGTTAGCATAGCATTACTTTCATCACTTTAATTTACTTTCAAGCTAAGATGCTTCAAAGTCAAGTGAAGTGATTAATCAGAAAATCTATCTGTTAGTACAATGTAATATCAGGTGGCGTAATCTTTTCTTGCATGAGTTTAATTTACTTTCCAGCTAACATGGATGAATGTGAAGTGCAGTGATCAATAAAAAAGGTATCTGTTAGCACCATTTTATACCAAGTGCTGTAAGCTTTTACTGCATCACTTTTATTTACTCGCCAGCTAAAATGCTCGAATGTGAAGTGCAGTGAGTAATAAAAAATCAATTTTTAGCTCCTTGGAAAAGCAGGTGCTGTAAGCTTTTCTAACATAAGTTTAATTCATTTTCCAGCTAACATGCTCGAATGTGAAGTGCAGTGATAAAAAAAAGCTATCTGTTAGCACCTTGGAATAGCAGGTGCTGTAAGCTTTTCTAACATAAGTTTAATTCACTTTCCAGCTAACATGCTCGACATGAAGTGCAGTGATTGATAAAATAAAAGCAATCTGTTAGCATAGCATTACTTTCATCACTTTAATTTACTTTCAAGCTAAGATGCTTCAAAGTCAAGTGAAGTGATTAATCAGAAAATCTATCTGTTAGTACAATGTAATATCAGGTGGCGTAATCTTTTCTTGCATGAGTTTTATTTACTTTCCAGCTAACATGGACGAATGTGAAGTGCAGTGATCAATAAAAAAAGTATCTGTTAGCACCTTGGAATACCAGGTGCAATGAGCTTTTCTTGTATGAGTTTAAACTGCTTTCCAGCTAACATGCTCGAACATGAAGTGCAGTGATTGATAAAATAAAAGTAATCTGTTAGCAAAGCATTACATTCATCACTTTAATTTACTTTCCAGCTAAGATGCTTCAAAGTCAAGTGAAGTGATTAATCAGAAAATCTATCTGTTAGTACAATGGATTATCAGGTGGTGTAATCTTTTCTTGCATGACTTTAATTTACTTTCCAGCTAACATGGACGAATGTGAAGTGCAGTGATCAACAAAAAAGCTATCTGTTAGCACCTTTTTATATTAAGTGCTATAAGCATTTCGTACATCACCTTTATTTACTCTCCAGCTAAAATGCTCGAATGTGAAGTGCAGTTATTAATAAAAAATCGATCTGTTAGCACCTTGGAATAGCAGGTGCTGTAAGCTTTTCTTACATGAGTTTAATTCACTTTCCAGCTAACATGCTCGAACGTGAAGTGCAGTGATTGATAAAAAACACGCAATCTGTTAGCGCAGCTTTACTTTCATCACTTTAATTAATTTCTACCTAAAATGGTTCAATGTGAAGTGATTAATCAGAAAATCTATCTGTTAGCACACTGGATTACCACGTGGTGTATGCTTTTCTTGCATGAGTTTAATTTACCTTCCAGCTAACATGCTCAAATGTGAAGTGCAGTGATAAAAAAGCTATCTGTTAGCACCTTTTTATACCAAGTGCTGTATGCTTTTACTGCATCAATTTTATTTACTCGCCAGCTAAAATGCTTGAATGTGAAGTGCGGTGAGTAATAAAACATCGATCTGTTAGCACCTTGGAATACCAGGTGCAATAAGCTTTTCTTGTATGAGTTTAAACTGCTTTCCAGCTAACATGCTCGAACATGAAGTGCAGTGATTGATAAAATAAAAGCAATCTGTTAGCAAAGCATTACATTCATCACTTTAATTTACTTTCCAGCTAAGATGCTTCAAAGTCAAGTGAAGTGATTAATCAGAAAATCTATCTGTTAGTACAATGGATTATCAGGTGGTGTAATCTTTTCTTGCATGACTTTAATTTACTTTCCAGCTAACATGGACGAATGTGAAGTGCAGTGATCAACAAAAAAGCTATCTGTTAGCACCTTTTTATATTAAGTGCTATAAGCATTTCGTACATCACCTTTATTTACTCTCCAGCTAAAATGCTCGAATGTGAAGTGCAGTTATTAATAAAAAATCGATCTGTTAGCACCTTGGAATAGCAGGTGCTGTAAGCTTTTCTTACATGAGTTTAATTCACTTTCCAGCTAACATTCTCGAACGTGAAGTGCAGTGATTTATAAAATAAACGCAATCTGTTAGCAAAGCATTACGTTCATCACTTTAATTTACTTTCCAGCTAAGATGCTTCAAAGTCAAGTGAAGTGATTAATCAGAAAATCTATCTGTTAGTACAATGGAATATCAGGTTTTGTAATCTTTTCTTGCATGACTTAAAATTACCCTCCAGCTACCATGGACGAATGTGAAGTGCAGTGATCAACAAAAAAGCTATCTGTTAGCTACTTTTTATATCAAGTGCTATAAGCTTTTAGTGCATTACTTTTATTTACTCACCAGCTAAAATGCTCGAATGTGAAGTGCAGTGATTAATAAAAAATCTATCTGTTAGCACCTTGGAATAACAGGTGCTGTAAGCTTTTCTTACATGAGTTTAATTCACTTTCCAGCTAACATGCTCGAATGTGAAGTGCAGTGATAAAAAAATTTATCTGTTAGCTCCATTTTATACCAAGTGCTATAAGCTTTTCGTGCATCACTTTTATTTACTCGTCAGCTAAAATTCTCAAATGTGAAGTGATTAATCAGAAAATCTATCTGTTAGCACACTGGATTACCAGGTGGTGTATACTTTTCTTGCATGAGTTTAATTTACCTCCCAGCTAACATGCTCGAATGTGAAGTGCAGTGATAAAAAAGCTATCTGTTAGCACCTTTTTATAGCAAGTGCTATATGCTTTTACTGCATCAATTTTATTTACTCGCCAGCTAACATGCTCGAATGTGAAGTGCAGTGATAAAAAAAAGCTATCTGTTAGCACCTTGGAATAGCAGGTGCTGTAAGCTTTTCTAACATAAGTTTAATTCACTTTCCAGCTAACATGCTCGAATGTGAAGTGCAGTGATAAAAAAAAAGCTATCTGTTAGCACCTTGGAATAGCAGGTGCTGTAAGCTTTTCTAACATAAGTTTAATTCACTTTCCAGCTAACATGCTCGAATGTGAAGTGCAGTGATACAAAAAAGCTATCTGTTAGCACCTTGGAATAGCAGGTGCTGTAAGCTTTTCTTACATGAGTTTAATTCACTTTCCAGCTAACATGCTCGACATGAAGTGCAGTGATTGATAAAATAAAAGCAATCTGTTAGCATAGCATTACTTTCATCACTTTAATTTACTTTCAAGCTAAGATGCTTCAAAGTCAAGTGAAGTGATTAATCAGAAAATCTATCTGTTAGTACAATGTAATATCAGGTGGCGTAATCTTTTCTTGCATGAGTTTAATTTACTTTCCAGCTAACATGGATGAATGTGAAGTGCAGTGATCAATAAAAAAGGTATCTGTTAGCACCATTTTATACCAAGTGCTGTAAGCTTTTACTGCATCACTTTTATTTACTCGCCAGCTAAAATGCTCGAATGTGAAGTGCAGTGAGTAATAAAAAATCAATTTTTAGCTCCTTGGAAAAGCAGGTGCTGTAAGCTTTTCTAACATAAGTTTAATTCATTTTCCAGCTAACATGCTCGAATGTGAAGTGCAGTGATAAAAAAAAGCTATCTGTTAGCACCTTGGAATAGCAGGTGCTGTAAGCTTTTCTAACATAAGTTTAATTCACTTTCCAGCTAACATGCTCGAATGTGAAGTGCAGTGATAAAAAAAAAGCTATCTGTTAGCACCTTGGAATAGCAGGTGCTGTAAGCTTTTCTAACATAAGTTTAATTCACTTTCCAGCTAACATGCTCGAATGTGAAGTGCAGTGATACAAAAAAGCTATCTGTTAGCACCTTGGAATAGCAGGTGCTGTAAGCTTTTCTTACATGAGTTTAATTCACTTTCCAGCTAACATGCTCGACATGAAGTGCAGTGATTGATAAAATAAAAGCAATCTGTTAGCATAGCATTACTTTCATCACTTTAATTTACTTTCAAGCTAAGATGCTTCAAAGTCAAGTGAAGTGATTAATCAGAAAATCTATCTGTTAGTACAATGTAATATCAGGTGGCGTAATCTTTTCTTGCATGAGTTTTATTTACTTTCCAGCTAACATGGACGAATGTGAAGTGCAGTGATCAATAAAAAAGGTATCTGTTAGCACCATTTTATACCAAGTGCTGTAAGCTTTTACTGCATCACTTTTATTTACTCGCCAGCTAAAATGCTCGAATGTGAAGTGCAGTGAGTAATAAAAAATCAATCTTTTAGCTCCTTGGAAAAGCAGGTGCTGTAAGCTTTTCTAACATAAGTTTAATTCATTTTCCAGCTAACATGCTCGAATTTGAAGTGCAGTGATAAAAAAAAAGCTATCTGTTAGCACCTTGGAATAGCAGGTGCTGTAAGCTTTTCTTACATGAGATTAATTCACTTTCCAGCTAACATGCTCGAACGTGAAGTGCAGTGATTGATAAAATAAAAGCAATCTGTTAGCATAGCATTAATTTCATCACTTTAATTTACTTTCAAGCTAAGATGCTTCAAAGTTAAGTGAAGTGATTAATCAGAAAATCTATCTGTTAGTACAATGTAATATCAGGTGGCGTAATCTTTTCTTGCATGAGTTTTATTTACTTTCCAGCTAACATGGACGAATGTGAAGGGCAGTGATCAATAAAAAAGGTATCTGTTAGCACCATTTTATACCAAGTGCTGTAAGCTTTTACTGCATCACTTTTATTTACTCGCCAGCTAAAATGCTCGAATGTGAAGTGCAGTGAGTAATAAAAAATCAATCTTTTAGCTCCTTGGAATAGCAGGTGCTGTAAGCTTTTCTAACATAAGTTTAATTCACTTTCCAGCTAACATGCTCGAATGTGAAGTGCAGTGATAAAAAAAAGCTATCTGTTAGCACCTTGGAATAGCAGGTGCTGTAAGCTTTTCTAACATAAGTTTAATTCACTTTCCAGCTAACATGCTCGAATGTGAAGTGCAGTGATAAAAAAAAAGCTATCTGTTAGCACCTTGGAATAGCAGGTGCTGTAAGCTTTTCTAACATAAGTTTAATTCACTTTCCAGCTAACATGCTCGAATGTGAAGTGCAGTGATACAAAAAAGCTATCTGTTAGCACCTTGGAATAGCAGGTGCTGTAAGCTTTTCTTACATGAGTTTAATTCACTTTCCAGCTAACATGCTCGACATGAAGTGCAGTGATTGATAAAATAAAAGCAATCTGTTAGCATAGCATTACTTTCATCACTTTAATTTACTTTCAAGCTAAGATGCTTCAAAGTCAAGTGAAGTGATTAATCAGAAAATCTATCTGTTAGTACAATGTAATATCAGGTGGCGTAATCTTTTCTTGCATGAGTTTAATTTACTTTCCAGCTAACATGGATGAATGTGAAGTGCAGTGATCAATAAAAAAGGTATCTGTTAGCACCATTTTATACCAAGTGCTGTAAGCTTTTACTGCATCACTTTTATTTACTCGCCAGCTAAAATGCTCGAATGTGAAGTGCAGTGAGTAATAAAAAATCAATTTTTAGCTCCTTGGAAAAGCAGGTGCTGTAAGCTTTTCTAACATAAGTTTAATTCATTTTCCAGCTAACATGCTCGAATGTGAAGTGCAGTGATAAAAAAAAGCTATCTGTTAGCACCTTGGAATAGCAGGTGCTGTAAGCTTTTCTAACATAAGTTTAATTCACTTTCCAGCTAACATGCTCGACATGAAGTGCAGTGATTGATAAAATAAAAGCAATCTGTTAGCATAGCATTACTTTCATCACTTTAATTTACTTTCAAGCTAAGATGCTTCAAAGTCAAGTGAAGTGATTAATCAGAAAATCTATCTGTTAGTACAATGTAATATCAGGTGGCGTAATCTTTTCTTGCATGAGTTTTATTTACTTTCCAGCTAACATGGACGAATGTGAAGTGCAGTGATCAATAAAAAAAGTATCTGTTAGCACCTTGGAATACCAGGTGCAATGAGCTTTTCTTGTATGAGTTTAAACTGCTTTCCAGCTAACATGCTCGAACATGAAGTGCAGTGATTGATAAAATAAAAGTAATCTGTTAGCAAAGCATTACATTCATCACTTTAATTTACTTTCCAGCTAAGATGCTTCAAAGTCAAGTGAAGTGATTAATCAGAAAATCTATCTGTTAGTACAATGGATTATCAGGTGGTGTAATCTTTTCTTGCATGACTTTAATTTACTTTCCAGCTAACATGGACGAATGTGAAGTGCAGTGATCAACAAAAAAGCTATCTGTTAGCACCTTTTTATATTAAGTGCTATAAGCATTTCGTACATCACCTTTATTTACTCTCCAGCTAAAATGCTCGAATGTGAAGTGCAGTTATTAATAAAAAATCGATCTGTTAGCACCTTGGAATAGCAGGTGCTGTAAGCTTTTCTTACATGAGTTTAATTCACTTTCCAGCTAACATGCTCGAACGTGAAGTGCAGTGATTGATAAAAAACACGCAATCTGTTAGCGCAGCTTTACTTTCATCACTTTAATTAATTTCTACCTAAAATGGTTCAATGTGAAGTGATTAATCAGAAAATCTATCTGTTAGCACACTGGATTACCACGTGGTGTATGCTTTTCTTGCATGAGTTTAATTTACCTTCCAGCTAACATGCTCAAATGTGAAGTGCAGTGATAAAAAAGCTATCTGTTAGCACCTTTTTATACCAAGTGCTGTATGCTTTTACTGCATCAATTTTATTTACTCGCCAGCTAAAATGCTTGAATGTGAAGTGCGGTGAGTAATAAAACATCGATCTGTTAGCACCTTGGAATACCAGGTGCAATAAGCTTTTCTTGTATGAGTTTAAACTGCTTTCCAGCTAACATGCTCGAACATGAAGTGCAGTGATTGATAAAATAAAAGCAATCTGTTAGCAAAGCATTACATTCATCACTTTAATTTACTTTCCAGCTAAGATGCTTCAAAGTCAAGTGAAGTGATTAATCAGAAAATCTATCTGTTAGTACAATGGATTATCAGGTGGTGTAATCTTTTCTTGCATGACTTTAATTTACTTTCCAGCTAACATGGACGAATGTGAAGTGCAGTGATCAACAAAAAAGCTATCTGTTAGCACCTTTTTATATTAAGTGCTATAAGCATTTCGTACATCACCTTTATTTACTCTCCAGCTAAAATGCTCGAATGTGAAGTGCAGTTATTAATAAAAAATCGATCTGTTAGCACCTTGGAATAGCAGGTGCTGTAAGCTTTTCTTACATGAGTTTAATTCACTTTCCAGCTAACATTCTCGAACGTGAAGTGCAGTGATTTATAAAATAAACGCAATCTGTTAGCAAAGCATTACGTTCATCACTTTAATTTACTTTCCAGCTAAGATGCTTCAAAGTCAAGTGAAGTGATTAATCAGAAAATCTATCTGTTAGTACAATGGAATATCAGGTTTTGTAATCTTTTCTTGCATGACTTAAAATTACCCTCCAGCTACCATGGACGAATGTGAAGTGCAGTGATCAACAAAAAAGCTATCTGTTAGCTACTTTTTATATCAAGTGCTATAAGCTTTTAGTGCATTACTTTTATTTACTCACCAGCTAAAATGCTCGAATGTGAAGTGCAGTGATTAATAAAAAATCTATCTGTTAGCACCTTGGAATAACAGGTGCTGTAAGCTTTTCTTACATGAGTTTAATTCACTTTCCAGCTAACATGCTCGAATGTGAAGTGCAGTGATAAAAAAATTTATCTGTTAGCTCCATTTTATACCAAGTGCTATAAGCTTTTCGTGCATCACTTTTATTTACTCGTCAGCTAAAATTCTCAAATGTGAAGTGATTAATCAGAAAATCTATCTGTTAGCACACTGGATTACCAGGTGGTGTATACTTTTCTTGCATGAGTTTAATTTACCTCCCAGCTAACATGCTCGAATGTGAAGTGCAGTGATAAAAAAGCTATCTGTTAGCACCTTTTTATAGCAAGTGCTATATGCTTTTACTGCATCAATTTTATTTACTCGCCAGCTAACATGCTCGAATGTGAAGTGCAGTGATAAAAAAAAGCTATCTGTTAGCACCTTGGAATAGCAGGTGCTGTAAGCTTTTCTAACATAAGTTTAATTCACTTTCCAGCTAACATGCTCGAATGTGAAGTGCAGTGATAAAAAAAAAGCTATCTGTTAGCACCTTGGAATAGCAGGTGCTGTAAGCTTTTCTAACATAAGTTTAATTCACTTTCCAGCTAACATGCTCGAATGTGAAGTGCAGTGATACAAAAAAGCTATCTGTTAGCACCTTGGAATAGCAGGTGCTGTAAGCTTTTCTTACATGAGTTTAATTCACTTTCCAGCTAACATGCTCGACATGAAGTGCAGTGATTGATAAAATAAAAGCAATCTGTTAGCATAGCATTACTTTCATCACTTTAATTTACTTTCAAGCTAAGATGCTTCAAAGTCAAGTGAAGTGATTAATCAGAAAATCTATCTGTTAGTACAATGTAATATCAGGTGGCGTAATCTTTTCTTGCATGAGTTTAATTTACTTTCCAGCTAACATGGATGAATGTGAAGTGCAGTGATCAATAAAAAAGGTATCTGTTAGCACCATTTTATACCAAGTGCTGTAAGCTTTTACTGCATCACTTTTATTTACTCGCCAGCTAAAATGCTCGAATGTGAAGTGCAGTGAGTAATAAAAAATCAATTTTTAGCTCCTTGGAAAAGCAGGTGCTGTAAGCTTTTCTAACATAAGTTTAATTCATTTTCCAGCTAACATGCTCGAATGTGAAGTGCAGTGATAAAAAAAAGCTATCTGTTAGCACCTTGGAATAGCAGGTGCTGTAAGCTTTTCTAACATAAGTTTAATTCACTTTCCAGCTAACATGCTCGAACATGAAGTGCAGTGATTGATAAAATAAAAGCAATCTGTTAGCAAAGCATTACGTTCATCACTTTAATTTACTTTCCAGCTAAGATGCTTCAAAGTCAAGTGAAGTGATTAATCAGAAAATCTATCTGTTAGTACAATGGATTATCAGGTGGTGTAATCTTTTCTTGCATGACTTTAATTTACTTTCCAGCTAACATGGATGAATGTGAAGTGCAGTGATCAACAAAAAAGCTATCTGTTAGCACCTTTTTATATTAAGTGCTATAAGTATTTCGTACATCACCTTTATTTACTCTCCAGCTAAAATGCTCGAATGTGAAGTGCAGTTATTAATAAAAAATCTATCTGTTAGCACCTTGGAATAGCAGGTGCTGTAAGCTTTTCTTACATGAGTTTAATTCACTTTCCAGCTAACATGCTCGAACGTGAAGTGCAGTGATTGATAAAAAACACGCAATCTGTTAGCGCAGCTTTACTTTCAACACTTTAATTAATTTATACCTAAAATGGTTCAATGTGAAGTGATTAATCAGAAAATCTATCTGTTAGCACACTGGATTACCAGGTGGTGTATGCTTTTCTTGCATGAGTTTAATTTACCTTCCAGCTAACATGCTCAAATGTGAAGTGCAGTGATTAATAAAAAATCTATCTGTTAGCACCTTGGAATAGCAGGTGCTGTAAGCTTTTCTTACATGAGTTTAATTCACTTTCCAGCTAACATGCTCGAATGTGAAGTGCAGTGATTGATAAAAAACACGCAATCTGTTAGCGCAGCTTTACTTTCATCACTTTAATTAATTTCTACCTAAAATGGTTCAATGTGAAGTGATTAATCAGAAAATCTATCTGTTAGCACACTGGATTACCACGTGGTGTATGCTTTTCTTGCATGAGTTTAATTTACCTTCCAGCTAACATGCTCAAATGTGAAGTGCAGTGATAAAAAAGCTATCTGTTAGCACCTTTTTATACCAAGTGCTGTATGCTTTTACTGCATCAATTTTATTTACTCGCCAGCTAAAATGCTCGAATGTGAAGTGCGGTGAGTAATAAAACATCGATCTGTTAGCACCTTGGAATACCAGGTGCAATGAGCTTTTCTTGTATGAGTTTAAACTGCTTTCCAGCTAACATGCTCGAACATGAAGTGCAGTGATTGATAAAATAAAAGTAATCTGTTAGCAAAGCATTACATTCATCACTTTAATTTACTTTCCAGCTAAGATGCTTCAAAGTCAAGTGAAGTGATTAATCAGAAAATCTATCTGTTAGTACAATGGATTATCAGGTGGTGTAATCTTTTCTTGCATGACTTTAATTTACTTTCCAGCTAACATGGACGAATGTGAAGTGCAGTGATCAACAAAAAAGCTATCTGTTAGCACCTTTTTATATTAAGTGCTATAAGCATTTCGTACATCACCTTTATTTACTCTCCAGCTAAAATGCTCGAATGTGAAGTGCAGTTATTAATAAAAAATCGATCTGTTAGCACCTTGGAATAGCAGGTGCTGTAAGCTTTTCTTACATGAGTTTAATTCACTTTCCAGCTAACATGCTCGAACGTGAAGTGCAGTGATTGATAAAAAACACGCAATCTGTTAGCGCAGCTTTACTTTCATCACTTTAATTAATTTCTACCTAAAATGGTTCAATGTGAAGTGATTAATCAGAAAATCTATCTGTTAGCACACTGGATTACCACGTGGTGTATGCTTTTCTTGCATGAGTTTAATTTACCTTCCAGCTAACATGCTCAAATGTGAAGTGCAGTGATAAAAAAGCTATCTGTTAGCACCTTTTTATACCAAGTGCTGTATGCTTTTACTGCATCAATTTTATTTACTCGCCAGCTAAAATGCTTGAATGTGAAGTGCGGTGAGTAATAAAACATCGATCTGTTAGCACCTTGGAATACCAGGTGCAATAAGCTTTTCTTGTATGAGTTTAAACTGCTTTCCAGCTAACATGCTCGAACATGAAGTGCAGTGATTGATAAAATAAAAGCAATCTGTTAGCAAAGCATTACATTCATCACTTTAATTTACTTTCCAGCTAAGATGCTTCAAAGTCAAGTGAAGTGATTAATCAGAAAATCTATCTGTTAGTACAATGGATTATCAGGTGGTGTAATCTTTTCTTGCATGACTTTAATTTACTTTCCAGCTAACATGGACGAATGTGAAGTGCAGTGATCAACAAAAAAGCTATCTGTTAGCACCTTTTTATATTAAGTGCTATAAGCATTTCGTACATCACCTTTATTTACTCTCCAGCTAAAATGCTCGAATGTGAAGTGCAGTTATTAATAAAAAATCGATCTGTTAGCACCTTGGAATAGCAGGTGCTGTAAGCTTTTCTTACATGAGTTTAATTCACTTTCCAGCTAACATTCTCGAACGTGAAGTGCAGTGATTTATAAAATAAACGCAATCTGTTAGCAAAGCATTACGTTCATCACTTTAATTTACTTTCCAGCTAAGATGCTTCAAAGTCAAGTGAAGTGATTAATCAGAAAATCTATCTGTTAGTACAATGGAATATCAGGTTTTGTAATCTTTTCTTGCATGACTTAAAATTACCCTCCAGCTACCATGGACGAATGTGAAGTGCAGTGATCAACAAAAAAGCTATCTGTTAGCTACTTTTTATATCAAGTGCTATAAGCTTTTAGTGCATTACTTTTATTTACTCACCAGCTAAAATGCTCGAATGTGAAGTGCAGTGATTAATAAAAAATCTATCTGTTAGCACCTTGGAATAACAGGTGCTGTAAGCTTTTCTTACATGAGTTTAATTCACTTTCCAGCTAACATGCTCGAATGTGAAGTGCAGTGATAAAAAAATTTATCTGTTAGCTCCATTTTATACCAAGTGCTATAAGCTTTTCGTGCATCACTTTTATTTACTCGTCAGCTAAAATTCTCAAATGTGAAGTGATTAATCAGAAAACCTATCTGTTAGCACACTGGATTACCAGGTGGTGTATACTTTTCTTGCATGAGTTTAATTTACCTCCCAGCTAACATGCTCGAATGTGAAGTGCAGTGATAAAAAAGCTATCTGTTAGCACCTTTTTATAGCAAGTGCTATATGCTTTTACTGCATCAATTTTATTTACTCGCCAGCTAACATGCTCGAATGTGAAGTGCAGTGATAAAAAAAAGCTATCTGTTAGCACCTTGGAATAGCAGGTGCTGTAAGCTTTTCTAACATAAGTTTAATTCACTTTCCAGCTAACATGCTCGAATGTGAAGTGCAGTGATAAAAAAAAAGCTATCTGTTAGCACCTTGGAATAGCAGGTGCTGTAAGCTTTTCTAACATAAGTTTAATTCACTTTCCAGCTAACATGCTCGAATGTGAAGTGCAGTGATACAAAAAAGCTATCTGTTAGCACCTTGGAATAGCAGGTGCTGTAAGCTTTTCTTACATGAGTTTAATTCACTTTCCAGCTAACATGCTCGACATGAAGTGCAGTGATTGATAAAATAAAAGCAATCTGTTAGCATAGCATTACTTTCATCACTTTAATTTACTTTCAAGCTAAGATGCTTCAAAGTCAAGTGAAGTGATTAATCAGAAAATCTATCTGTTAGTACAATGTAATATCAGGTGGCGTAATCTTTTCTTGCATGAGTTTAATTTACTTTCCAGCTAACATGGATGAATGTGAAGTGCAGTGATCAATAAAAAAGGTATCTGTTAGCACCATTTTATACCAAGTGCTGTAAGCTTTTACTGCATCACTTTTATTTACTCGCCAGCTAAAATGCTCGAATGTGAAGTGCAGTGAGTAATAAAAAATCAATTTTTAGCTCCTTGGAAAAGCAGGTGCTGTAAGCTTTTCTAACATAAGTTTAATTCATTTTCCAGCTAACATGCTCGAATGTGAAGTGCAGTGATAAAAAAAAGCTATCTGTTAGCACCTTGGAATAGCAGGTGCTGTAAGCTTTTCTAACATAAGTTTAATTCACTTTCCAGCTAACATGCTCGACATGAAGTGCAGTGATTGATAAAATAAAAGCAATCTGTTAGCATAGCATTACTTTCATCACTTTAATTTACTTTCAAGCTAAGATGCTTCAAAGTTAAGTGAAGTGATTAATCAGAAAATCTATCTGTTAGTACAATGTAATATCAGGTGGCGTAATCTTTTCTTGCATGAGTTTTATTTACTTTCCAGCTAACATGGACGAATGTGAAGGGCAGTGATCAATAAAAAAGGTATCTGTTAGCACCATTTTATACCAAGTGCTTTAAGCTTTTACTGCATCACTTTTATTTACTCGCCAGCTAAAATGCTCGAATGTGAAGTGCAGTGAGTAATAAAAAATCAATCTTTTAGCTCCTTGGAATAGCAGGTGCTGTAAGCTTTTCTAACATAAGTTTAATTCACTTTCCAGCTAACATGCTCGAATGTGAAGTGCAGTGATAAAAAAAAGCTATCTGTTAGCACCTTGGAATAGCAGGTGCTGTAAGCTTTTCTAACATAAGTTTAATTCACTTTCCAGCTAACATGCTCGAATGTGAAGTGCAGTGATAAAAAAAAAGCTATCTGTTAGCACCTTGGAATAGCAGGTGCTGTAAGCTTTTCTAACATAAGTTTAATTCACTTTCCAGCTAACATGCTCGAATGTGAAGTGCAGTGATACAAAAAAGCTATCTGTTAGCACCTTGGAATAGCAGGTGCTGTAAGCTTTTCTTACATGAGTTTAATTCACTTTCCAGCTAACATGCTCGACATGAAGTGCAGTGATTGATAAAATAAAAGCAATCTGTTAGCATAGCATTACTTTCATCACTTTAATTTACTTTCAAGCTAAGATGCTTCAAAGTCAAGTGAAGTGATTAATCAGAAAATCTATCTGTTAGTACAATGTAATATCAGGTGGCGTAATCTTTTCTTGCATGAGTTTAATTTACTTTCCAGCTAACATGGATGAATGTGAAGTGCAGTGATCAATAAGAAAGGTATCTGTTAGCACCATTTTATACCAAGTGCTGTAAGCTTTTACTGCATCACTTTTATTTACTCGCCAGCTAAAATGCTCGAATGTGAAGTGCAGTGAGTAATAAAAAATCAATCTTTTAGCTCCTTGGAAAAGCAGGTGCTGTAAGCTTTTCTAACATAAGTTTAATTCATTTTCCAGCTAACATGCTCGAATGTGAAGTGCAGTGATAAAAAAAAGCTATCTGTTAGCACCTTGGAATAGCAGGTGCTGTAAGCTTTTCTAACATAAGTTTAATTCACTTTCCAGCTAACATGCTCGACATGAAGTGCAGTGATTGATAAAATGAAAGCAATCTGTTAGCATAGCATTACTTTCATCACTTTAATTTACTTTCAAGCTAAGATGCTTCAAAGTCAAGTGAAGTGATTAATCAGAAAATCTATCTGTTAGTACAGTGTATTATCAGGTGGTGTAATCTTTTCTTGCATGAGTTTAATTTACTTTCCAGCTAACATGGACGAATTTGAAGTGCAGTGATCAATAAAAAATCTATCTGTTAGCTCCTTTTTATACCAAGTTCTATAAGCTTTTCGTGCATCACTTTTATTTACTCGCCAGATAAAATGGTAGAATGTGAAGTGCAGTCAGTAATAAAAAATCAATCTGTTAGCTCCTTGGAATAGCAGGTGCTTTAAGCTTTTCTAACATAAGTTTAATTCACTTTCCAGCTAACATGCTCGAATGTGAAGTGCAGTGATAAAAAAAGCTATCTGTTAGCACCTTGGAATAGCAGGTGCTGTAAGCTTTTCTTACATGAGTTTAATTCACTTTCCAGCTAACATGCTCGAACGTGAAGTGCAGTGATTGATAAAATAAAAGCAATCTGTTAGCATAGCATTACTTTCATCACTTTAATTTACTTTCAAGCTAAGATGCTTCAAAGTCAAGTGAAGTGATTAATCAGAAAATCTATCTGTTAGTACAGTGTATTATCAGGTGGTGTAATCTTTTCTTGCATGAGTTTAATTTACTTTCCAGCTAACATGGACGAATGTGAAGTGCAGTGATCAACAAAAAAGCTATCTGTTAGCACCTTTTTATATTAAGTGCTATAAGCATTTCGTACATCACCTTTATTTACTCTCCAGCTAAAATGCTCGAATGTGAAGTGCAGTTATTAATAAAAAATCGATCTGTTAGCACCTTGGAATAGCAGGTGCTGTAAGCTTTTCTTACATGAGTTTAATTCACTTTCCAGCTAACATGCTCGAACGTGAAGTGCAGTGATTGATAAAAAACACGCAATCTGTTAGCGCAGCTTTACTTTCATCACTTTAATTAATTTCTACCTAAAATGGTTCAATGTGAAGTGATTAATCAGAAAATCTATCTGTTAGCACACTGGATTACCACGTGGTGTATGCTTTTCTTGCATGAGTTTAATTTACCTTCCAGCTAACATGCTCAAATGTGAAGTGCAGTGATAAAAAAGCTATCTGTTAGCACCTTTTTATACCAAGTGCTGTATGCTTTTACTGCATCAATTTTATTTACTCGCCAGCTAAAATGCTTGAATGTGAAGTGCGGTGAGTAATAAAACATCGATCTGTTAGCACCTTGGAATACCAGGTGCAATAAGCTTTTCTTGTATGAGTTTAAACTGCTTTCCAGCTAACATGCTCGAACATGAAGTGCAGTGATTGATAAAATAAAAGCAATCTGTTAGCAAAGCATTACATTCATCACTTTAATTTACTTTCCAGCTAAGATGCTTCAAAGTCAAGTGAAGTGATTAATCAGAAAATCTATCTGTTAGTACAATGGATTATCAGGTGGTGTAATCTTTTCTTGCATGACTTTAATTTACTTTCCAGCTAACATGGACGAATGTGAAGTGCAGTGATCAACAAAAAAGCTATCTGTTAGCACCTTTTTATATTAAGTGCTATAAGCATTTCGTACATCACCTTTATTTACTCTCCAGCTAAAATGCTCGAATGTGAAGTGCAGTTATTAATAAAAAATCGATCTGTTAGCACCTTGGAATAGCAGGTGCTGTAAGCTTTTCTTACATGAGTTTAATTCACTTTCCAGCTAACATGCTCGAATGTGAAGTGCAGTGATAAAAAAATTTATCTGTTAGCTCCATTTTATACCAAGTGCTATAAGCTTTTCGTGCATCACTTTTATTTACTCGTCAGCTAAAATTCTCAAATGTGAAGTGATTAATCAGAAAATCTATCTGTTAGCACACTGGATTACCAGGTGGTGTATACTTTTCTTGCATGAGTTTAATTTACCTCCCAGCTAACATGCTCGAATGTGAAGTGCAGTGATAAAAAAGCTATCTGTTAGCACCTTTTTATAGCAAGTGCTATATGCTTTTACTGCATCAATTTTATTTACTCGCCAGCTAACATGCTCGAATGTGAAGTGCAGTGATAAAAAAAAGCTATCTGTTAGCACCTTGGAATAGCAGGTGCTGTAAGCTTTTCTAACATAAGTTTAATTCACTTTCCAGCTAACATGCTCGAATGTGAAGTGCAGTGATAAAAAAAAAGCTATCTGTTAGCACCTTGGAATAGCAGGTGCTGTAAGCTTTTCTAACATAAGTTTAATTCACTTTCCAGCTAACATGCTCGAATGTGAAGTGCAGTGATACAAAAAAGCTATCTGTTAGCACCTTGGAATAGCAGGTGCTGTAAGCTTTTCTTACATGAGTTTAATTCACTTTCCAGCTAACATGCTCGACATGAAGTGCAGTGATTGATAAAATAAAAGCAATCTGTTAGCATAGCATTACTTTCATCACTTTAATTTACTTTCAAGCTAAGATGCTTCAAAGTCAAGTGAAGTGATTAATCAGAAAATCTATCTGTTAGTACAATGTAATATCAGGTGGCGTAATCTTTTCTTGCATGAGTTTAATTTACTTTCCAGCTAACATGGATGAATGTGAAGTGCAGTGATCAATAAAAAAGGTATCTGTTAGCACCATTTTATACCAAGTGCTGTAAGCTTTTACTGCATCACTTTTATTTACTCGCCAGCTAAAATGCTCGAATGTGAAGTGCAGTGAGTAATAAAAAATCAATTTTTAGCTCCTTGGAAAAGCAGGTGCTGTAAGCTTTTCTAACATAAGTTTAATTCATTTTCCAGCTAACATGCTCGAATGTGAAGTGCAGTGATAAAAAAAAGCTATCTGTTAGCACCTTGGAATAGCAGGTGCTGTAAGCTTTTCTAACATAAGTTTAATTCACTTTCCAGCTAACATGCTCGACATGAAGTGCAGTGATTGATAAAATAAAAGCAATCTGTTAGCATAGCATTACTTTCATCACTTTAATTTACTTTCAAGCTAAGATGCTTCAAAGTTAAGTGAAGTGATTAATCAGAAAATCTATCTGTTAGTACAATGTAATATCAGGTGGCGTAATCTTTTCTTGCATGAGTTTTATTTACTTTCCAGCTAACATGGACGAATGTGAAGGGCAGTGATCAATAAAAAAGGTATCTGTTAGCACCATTTTATACCAAGTGCTTTAAGCTTTTACTGCATCACTTTTATTTACTCGCCAGCTAAAATGCTCGAATGTGAAGTGCAGTGAGTAATAAAAAATCAATCTTTTAGCTCCTTGGAATAGCAGGTGCTGTAAGCTTTTCTAACATAAGTTTAATTCACTTTCCAGCTAACATGCTCGAATGTGAAGTGCAGTGATAAAAAAAAAGCTATCTGTTAGCACCTTGGAATAGCAGGTGCTGTAAGCTTTTCTAACATAAGTTTAATTCACTTTCCAGCTAACATGCTCGAATGTGAAGTGCAGTGATACAAAAAAGCTATCTGTTAGCACCTTGGAATAGCAGGTGCTGTAAGCTTTTCTTACATGAGTTTAATTCACTTTCCAGCTAACATGCTCGACATGAAGTGCAGTGATTGATAAAATAAAAGCAATCTGTTAGCATAGCATTACTTTCATCACTTTAATTTACTTTCAAGCTAAGATGCTTCAAAGTCAAGTGAAGTGATTAATCAGAAAATCTATCTGTTAGTACAATGTAATATCAGGTGGCGTAATCTTTTCTTGCATGAGTTTAATTTACTTTCCAGCTAACATGGATGAATGTGAAGTGCAGTGATCAATAAGAAAGGTATCTGTTAGCACCATTTTATACCAAGTGCTGTAAGCTTTTACTGCATCACTTTTATTTACTCGCCAGCTAAAATGCTCGAATGTGAAGTGCAGTGAGTAATAAAAAATCAATCTTTTAGCTCCTTGGAAAAGCAGGTGCTGTAAGCTTTTCTAACATAAGTTTAATTCATTTTCCAGCTAACATGCTCGAATGTGAAGTGCAGTGATAAAAAAAAGCTATCTGTTAGCACCTTGGAATAGCAGGTGCTGTAAGCTTTTCTAACATAAGTTTAATTCACTTTCCAGCTAACATGCTCGACATGAAGTGCAGTGATTGATAAAATGAAAGCAATCTGTTAGCATAGCATTACTTTCATCACTTTAATTTACTTTCAAGCTAAGATGCTTCAAAGTCAAGTGAAGTGATTAATCAGAAAATCTATCTGTTAGTACAGTGTATTATCAGGTGGTGTAATCTTTTCTTGCATGAGTTTAATTTACTTTCCAGCTAACATGGACGAATTTGAAGTGCAGTGATCAATAAAAAATCTATCTGTTAGCTCCTTTTTATACCAAGTTCTATAAGCTTTTCGTGCATCACTTTTATTTACTCGCCAGATAAAATGGTAGAATGTGAAGTGCAGTCAGTAATAAAAAATCAATCTGTTAGCTCCTTGGAATAGCAGGTGCTTTAAGCTTTTCTAACATAAGTTTAATTCACTTTCCAGCTAACATGCTCGAATGTGAAGTGCAGTGATAAAAAAAGCTATCTGTTAGCACCTTGGAATAGCAGGTGCTGTAAGCTTTTCTTACATGAGTTTAATTCACTTTCCAGCTAACATGCTCGAACGTGAAGTGCAGTGATTGATAAAATAAAAGCAATCTGTTAGCATAGCATTACTTTCATCACTTTAATTTACTTTCAAGCTAAGATGCTTCAAAGTCAAGTGAAGTGATTAATCAGAAAATCTATCTGTTAGTACAGTGTATTATCAGGTGGTGTAATCTTTTCTTGCATGAGTTTAATTTACTTTCCAGCTAACATGGACGAATTTGAAGTGCAGTGATCAATAAAAAAGCTATCTGTTAGCTCCTTTTTATACCAAGTTCTATAAGCTTTTTGTGCATCACTTTTATTTACTCGCCAGATAAAATGCTAGAATGTGAAGTGCAGTCAGTAATAAAAAATCAATCTGTTAGCTCCTTGGAATAGGAGGTGCTGTAAGCTTTTCTAACATTAGTTTAATTCACTTTCCAGCTAACATGCTCGAATGTGAAGTGCAGTGATAAAAAAAAGCTATCTGTTAGCACCTTGGAATAGCAGGTGCTGTAAGCTTTTCTTACATGAGTTTAATTCACTTTCCAGCTAACATGCTCGAACGTGAAGTGCAGTGATTGATAAAATAAAAGCAATCTGTTAGCAAAGCATTACTTTCATCACTTTAATTTACTTTCAAGCTAAGATGCTTCAAAGTCAAGTGAAGTGATTAATCAGAAAATCTATCTGTTAGTACAATGTAATATCAGGTGGCGTAATCTTTTCTTGCATGAGTTTTATTTACTTTCCAGCTAACATGGACGAATGTGAAGTGCAGTGATCAATAAAAAAGGTATCTGTTAGCACCATTTTATACCAAGTGCTGTAAGCTTTTACTGCATCACTTTTATTTACTCGCCAGCTAAAATGCTCGAATGTGAAGTGCAGTGAGTAATAAAAAATCAATCTTTTAGCTCCTTGGAATAGCAGGTGCTGTAAGCTTTTCTAACATAAGTTTAATTCACTTTCCAGCTAACATGCTCGAATGTGAAGTGCAGTGATAAAAAAAAGCTATCTGTTAGCACCTTGGAATAGCAGGTGCTGTAAGCTTTTCTAACATAAGTTTAATTCACTTTCCAGCTAACATGCTTGAATGTGAAGTGCAGTGATAAAAAAAAGCTATCTGTTAGCACCTTGGAATAGCAGGTGCTGTAAGCTTTTCTTACATGAGTTTAATTCACTTTCCAGCTAACATGCTCGACATGAAGTGCAGTGATTGATAAAATAAAAGCAATCTGTTAGCATAGCATTACTTTCATCACTTTAATTTACTTTCAAGCTAAGATGCTTCAAAGTCAAGTGAAGTGATTAATCAGAAAATCTATCTGTTAGTACAGTGTATTATCAGGTGGTGTAATCTTTTCTTGCATGAGTTTAATTTACTTTCCAGCTAACATGGACGAATTTGAAGTGCAGTGATCAATAAAAAAGCTATCTGTTAGCTCCTTTTTATACCAAGTTCTATAAGCTTTTCGTGCATCACTTTTATTTACTCGCCAGATAAAATGCTAGAATGTGAAGTGCAGTCAGTAATAAAAAATCAATCTGTTAGCTCCTTGGAATAGGAGGTGCTGTAAGCTTTTCTAACATTAGTTTAATTCACTTTCCAGGTAACATGCTCGAATGTGAAGTGCAGTGATAAAAAAAGCTATCTGTTAGCACCTTGGAATAGCAGGTGCTGTAAGCTTTTCTAACATAAGTTTAATTCACTTTCCAGCTAACATGCTCGAATGTGAAGTGCAGTGATAAAAAAAGCTATCTGTTAGCACCTTGGAATAGCAGGTGCTGTAAGCTTTTCTTAAATGAGTTTAATTCACTTTCCAGCTAACATGCTCGAACGTGAAGTGCAGTGATTGATAAAATAAAAGCAATCTGTTAGCATAGCATTACTTTCATCACTTTAATTTACTTTCAAGCTAAGATGCTTCAAAGTTAAGTGAAGTGATTAATCAGAAAATCTATCTGTTAGTACAATGTAATATCAGGTGGCGTAATCTTTTCTTGCATGAGTTTTATTTACTTTCCAGCTAACATGGACGAATGTGAAGTGCAGTGATCAATAAAAAAGGTATCTGTTAGCACCATTTTATACCAAGTGCTGTAAGCTTTTACTGCATCACTTTTATTTACTCGCCAGCTAAAATGCTCGAATGTGAAGTGCAGTGATAAAAAAAAAGCTATCTGTTAGCACCTTGGAATAGCAGGTGCTGTAAGCTTTTCTAACATAAGTTTAATTCACTTTCCAGCTAACATGCTCGAATGTGAAGTGCAGTGATAAAAAAAAGCTATCTGTTAGCACCTTGGAATAGCAGGTGCTGTAAGCTTTTCTTACATGAGTTTAATTCACTTTCCAGCTAACATACTCGACATGAAGTGCAGTGATTGATAAAATAAAAGCAATCTGTTAGCATAGCATTACTTTCATCACTTTAATTTACTTTCAAGCTAAGATGCTTCAAAGTCAAGTGAAGTGATTAATCAGAAAATCTATCTGTTAGTGCAGTGTATTATCAGGTGGTGTAATCTTTTCTTGCATGAGTTTAATTTACTTTCCAGCTAACATGGACGAATTTGAAGTGCAGTGATCAATAAAAAAGCTATCTGTTAGCTCCTTTTTATACCAAGTTCTATAAGCTTTTCGTGCATCACTTTTATTTACTCACCAGATAAAATGCTAGAATGTGAAGTGCAGTCAGTAATAAAAAATCAATCTGTTAGCTCCTTGGAATAGCAGGTGCTGGAAGCTTTTCTAACATAAGTTTAATTCACTTTCCAGCTAACATGCTCGAATGTGAAGTGCAGTGATAAAAAAAAGCTATCTGTTAGCACCTTGGAATAGCAGGTGCTGTAAGCTTTTCTAACATAAGTTTAATTCACTTTCCAGCTAACATGCTCGAATGTGAAGTGCAGTGATAAAAAAAGCTATCTGTTAGCACCTTGGAATAGCAGGTGCTGTAAGCTTTTCTTACATGAGTTTAATTCACTTTCCAGCTAACATGCTCGAACGTGAAGTGCAGTGATTGATAAAATAAAAGCAATCTGTTAGCATAGCATTACTTTCATCACTTTAATTTACTTTCAAGCTAAGATGCTTCAAAGTTAAGTGAAGTGATTAATCAGAAAATCTATCTGTTAGTACAATGTAATATCAGGTGGCGTAATCTTTTCTTGCATGAGTTTTATTTACTTTCCAGCTAACATGGACGAATGTGAAGTGCAGTGATCAATAAAAAAGGTATCTGTTAGCACCATTTTATACCAAGTGCTGTAAGCTTTTACTGCATCACTTTTATTTACTCGCCAGCTAAAATGCTCGAATGTGAAGTGCAGTTAGTAATAAAAAATCAATCTTTTAGCTCCTTGGAATAGCAGGTGCTGTAAGCTTTTCTAACATAAGTTTAATTCACTTTCCAGCTAACATGCTCGAATGTGAAGTGCAGTGATAAAAAAAAGCTATCTGTTAGCACCTTGGAATAGCAGGTGCTGTAAGCTTTTCTAACATAAGTTTAATTCACTTTCCAGCTAACATGCTCGAATGTGAAGTGCAGTGATAAAAAAAAGCTATCTGTTAGCACCTTGGAATAGCAGGTGCTGTAAGCTTTTCTTACATGAGTTTAATTCACTTTCCAGCTAACATGCTCGACATGAAGTGCAGTGATTGATAAAATAAAAGCAATCTGTTAGCATAGCATTACTTTCATCACTTTAATTTACTTTCAAGCTAAGATGCTTCAAAGTCAAGTGAAGTGATTAATCAGAAAATCTATCTGTTAGTACAGTGTATTATCAGGTGGTGTAATCTTTTCTTGCATGAGTTTAATTTACTTTCCAGCTAACATGGACGAATTTGAAGTGCAGTGATCAATAAAAAAGCTATCTGTTAGCTCCTATTTATACCAAGTTCTATAAGCTTTTCGTGCATCACTTTTATTTACTCGCCAGATAAAATGCTAGAATGTGAAGTGCAGTCAGTAATAAAAAATCAATCTGTCAGCTCCTTGGAATAGGAGGTGCTGTAAGCTTTTCTAACATTAGTTTAATTCACTTTCCAGCTAACATGCTCGAATGTGAAGTGCAGTGATAAAAAAAAGCTATCTGTTAGCACCTTGGAATAGCAGGTGCTGTAAGCTTTTCTAACATAAGTTTAATTCACTTTCCAGCTAACATGCTCGAATGTGAAGTGCAGTGATAAAAAAAAGCTATCTGTTAGCACCTTGGAATAGCAGGTGCTGTAAGCTTTTCTAACATAAGTTTAATTCACTTTCCAGCTAACATGCTCGACATGAAGTGCAGTGATTGATAAAATAAAAGCAATCTGTTAGCATAGCATTACTTTCATCACTTTAATTTACTTTCAAGCTAAGATGCTTCAAAGTCAAGTGAAGTGATTAATCAGAAAATCTATCTGTTAGTACAGTGTATTATCAGGTGGTGTAATCTTTTCTTGCATGAGTTTAATTTACTTTCCAGCTAACATGGACGAATTTGAAGTGCAGTGATCAATAAAAAAGCTATCTGTTAGCTCCTTTTTATACCAAGTTCTATAAGCTTTTCGTGCATCACTTTTATTTACTCGCCAGATAAAATGCTAGAATGTGAAGTGCAGTCAGTAATAAAAAATCAATCTGTTAGCTCCTTGGAATAGCAGGTGCTGTAAGCTTTTCTAACATAAGTTTAATTCACTTTCCAGCTAACATGCTCGAATGTGAAGTGCAGTGATAAAAAAAGCTATCTGTTAGCACCTTGGAATAGCAGGTGCTGTAAGCTTTTCTTACATGAGTTTAATTCACTTTCCAGCTAACATGCTCGAACGTGAAGTGCAGTGAGTAATAAAAAATCAATCTTTTAGCTCCTTGGAAAAGCAGGTGCTGTAAGCTTTTCTAACATAAGTTTAATTCATTTTCCAGCTAACATGCTCGAATGTGAAGTGCAGTGATAAAAAAAAGCTATCTGTTAGCACCTTGGAATAGCAGGTGCTGTAAGCTTTTCTTACATGAGATTAATTCACTTTCCAGCTAACATGCTCGAACGTGAAGTGCAGTGATTGATAAAATAAAAGCAATCTGTTAGCATAGCATTAATTTCATCACTTTAATTTACTTTCAAGCTAAGATGCTTCAAAGTTAAGTGAAGTGATTAATCAGAAAATCTATCTGTTAGTACAATGTAATATCAGGTGGCGTAATCTTTTCTTGCATGAGTTTTATTTACTTTCCAGCTAACATGGACGAATGTGAAGGGCAGTGATCAATAAAAAAGGTATCTGTTAGCACCATTTTATACCAAGTGCTGTAAGCTTTTACTGCATCACTTTTATTTACTCGCCAGCTAAAATGCTCGAATGTGAAGTGCAGTGAGTAATAAAAAATCAATCTTTTAGCTCCTTGGAATAGCAGGTGCTGTAAGCTTTTCTAACATAAGTTTAATTCACTTTCCAGCTAACATGCTCGAATGTGAAGTGCAGTGATAAAAAAAAGCTATCTGTTAGCACCTTGGAATAGCAGGTGCTGTAAGCTTTTCTAACATAAGTTTAATTCACTTTCCAGCTAACATGCTCGACATGAAGTGCAGTGATAAAAAAAGCTATCTGTTAGCACCTTGGAATAGCAGGTGCTGTAAGCTTTTCTAACATAAGTTTAATTCACTTTCCAGCTAACATGCTCGAATGTGAAGTGCAGTGATAAAAAAAGCTATCTGTTAGCACCTTGGAATAGCAGGTGCTGTAAGCTTTTCTTACATGAGTTTAATTCACTTTCCAGCTAACATGCTCGAACGTGAAGTGCAGTGATTGATAAAATAAAAGCAATCTGTTAGCATAGCATTACTTTCATCACTTTAATTTACTTTCAAGCTAAGATGCTTCAAAGTTAAGTGAAGTGATTAATCAGAAAATCTATCTGTTAGTACAATGTAATATCAGGTGGCGTAATCTTTTCTTGCATGAGTTTTATTTACTTTCCAGCTAACATGGACGAATGTGAAGTGCAGTGATCAATAAAAAAGGTATCTGTTAGCACCATTTTATACCAAGTGCTGTAAGCTTTTACTGCATCACTTTTATTTACTCGCCAGCTAAAATGCTCGAATGTGAAGTGCAGTGAGTAATAAAAAATCAATCTTTTAGCTCCTTGGAATAGCAGGTGCTGTAAGCTTTTCTAACATAAGTTTAATTCACTTTTCAGCTAACATGCTCGAATGTGAAGTGCAGTGATAAAAAAAGCTATCTGTTAGCACCTTGGAATAGCAGGTGCTGTAAGCTTTTCTAACATAAGTTTAATTCACTTTCCAGCTAACATGCTCGAATGTGAAGTGCAGTGATAAAAAAAAGCTATCTGTTAGCACCTTGGAATAGCAGGTGCTGTAAGCTTTTCTTACATGAGTTTAATTCACTTTCCAGCTAACATGCTCGACATGAAGTGCAGTGATTGATAAAATAAAAGCAATCTGTTAGCATAGCATTACTTTCATCACTTTAATTTACTTTCAAGCTAAGATGCTTCAAAGTCAAGTAAAGTGATTCATCAGAAAATCTATCTGTTAGTACAGTGTATTATCAGGTGGTGTAATCTTTTCTTGCATGAGTTTAATTTACTTTCCAGCTAACATGGACGAATTTGAAGTGCAGTGATCAATAAAAAAGCTATCTGTTAGCTCCTTTTTATACCAAGTTCTATAAGCTTTTCGTGCATCACTTTTATTTACTCGCCAGATAAAATGCTAGAATGTGAAGTGCAGTCAGTAATAAAAAATCAATCTGTTAGCTCCTTGGAATAGGAGGTGCTGTAAGCTTTTCTAACATTAGTTTAATTCACTTTCCAGCTAACATGCTCGAATGTGAAGTGCAGTGATAAAAAAAAGCTATCTGTTAGCACCTTGGAATAGCAGGTGCTGTAAGCTTTTCTAACATAAGTTTAATTCACTTTCCAGCTAACATGCTCGAATGTGAAGTGCAGTGATAAAAAAAGCTATCTGTTAGCACCTTGGAATAGCAGGTGCTGTAAGCTTTTCTTACATGAGTTTAATTCACTTTCCAGCTAACATGCTCGAACGTGAAGTGCAGTGATTGATAAAATAAAAGCAATCTGTTAGCATAGCATTACTTTCATCACTTTAATTTACTTTCAAGCTAAGATGCTTCAAAGTTAAGTGAAGTGATTAATCAGAAAATCTATCTGTTAGTACAATGTAATATCAGGTGGCGTAATCTTTTCTTGCATGAGTTTTATTTACTTTCCAGCTAACATGGACGAATGTGAAGTGCAGTGATCAATAAAAAAGGTATCTGTTAGCACCATTTTATACCAAGTGCTGTAAGCTTTTACTGCATCACTTTTATTTACTCGCCAGCTAAAATGCTCGAATGTGAAGTGCAGTTAGTAATAAAAAATCAATCTTTTAGCTCCTTGGAATAGCAGGTGCTGTAAGCTTTTCTAACATAAGTTTAATTCACTTTCCAGCTAACATGCTCGAATGTGAAGTGCAGTGATAAAAAAAAGCTATCTGTTAGCACCTTGGAATAGCAGGTGCTGTAAGCTTTTCTAACATAAGTTTAATTCACTTTCCAGCTAACATGCTCGAATGTGAAGTGCAGTGATAAAAAAAAAGCTATCTGTTAGCACCTTGGAATAGCAGGTGCTGTAAGCTTTTCTAACATAAGTTTAATTCACTTTCCAGCTAACATGCTCGAATGTGAAGTGCAGTGATAAAAAAAAGCTATCTGTTAGCACCTTGGAATAGCAGGTGCTGTAAGCTTTTCTAACATAAGTTTAATTCACTTTCCAGCTAACATGCTCGAATGTGAAGTGCAGTGATAAAAAAGCTATCTGTTAGCACCTTGGAATAGCAGGTGCTGTAAGCTTTTCTTACATGAGTTTAATTCACTTTCCAGCTAACATGCTCGACATGAAGTGCAGTGATTGATAAAATAAAAGCAATCTGTTAGCATAGCATTACTTTCATCACTTTAATTTACTTTCAAGCTAAGATGCTTCAAAGTCAAGTGAAGTGATTAATCAGAAAATCTATCTGTTAGTACAATGGA
This sequence comes from Electrophorus electricus, assembly GCF_041902795.1. Classification (NCBI taxonomy): domain Eukaryota; kingdom Metazoa; phylum Chordata; class Actinopteri; order Gymnotiformes; family Gymnotidae; genus Electrophorus; species Electrophorus electricus. The sequence goes on from NC_137499.1 coordinate 18,234,806, forward strand.
ATATCAGGTGGTGTAATCTTTTCTTGCATGAGTTTAATTTACTTTCCAGCTAACATGGACGAATTTGAAGTGCAATGTTCAATAAAAAAGCTATCTGTTAGCTTCTTTTCATAACAAGTGCTGTAAGCTTTTCGTGCATCACTTTTATTTACTGGCCAGCAAAAATGCTCGAATGTGAAGTGCAGTGAGTAATAAAAAATCGATCTGTTAGCACCTTGGAATAACAGTTGCAGTAAGCTTTTCTTGCATGAGTTTAAACTGCTTTCAAGCTAACATGCTCGAACGTGAAGTGCAGTGATTGATAAAATAAAAGCAATCTGTTAGCATAGCATTACTTTCATCACTTTAATTTACTTTCAAGCTAAGATGCTTCAAAGTCAAGTGAAGTGATTAATCAGAAAATCTATCTGTTAGTACAATGTAATATCAGGTGGTGTAATATTTTCTTGCATGAGTTTAATTTACTTTCCAGCTAACATGGATGAATTTGAAGTGCAGTGATCAATAAAAAAGCTATCTGTTAGCTCCTTTTTATACCAAGTTCTATAAACTTTTCGTGCATCACTTTTATTTACTCGCCAGATAAAATGCTCGAATGTGAAGTGCAGTCAGTAATAAAAAAATCAATCTGTTAGCTCCTTGGAATAGCAGGTGCTGTAAGCTTTTCTAACATAAGTTTAATTCACTTTCCAGCTAACATGCTCGAATGTGAAGTGCAGTGATAAAAAAAAGCTATCTGTTAGCACCTTGGAATAGCAGGTGCTGTAAGCTTTTCATACATGAGTTTAATTCACTTTCCAGCTAACATGCTCGAACGTGAAGTGCAGTGATTGATAAAATAAAAGCAATCTGTTAGCAAAGCATTACTTTCATCACTTTAATTTACTTTCAAGCTAAGATGCTTCAAAGTTAAGTGAAGTGATTAATCAGAAAATCTATCTGTTAGTACAATGTAATATCAGGTGGTGTAATCTTTTCTTGCATGAGTTTAATTTGCTTTCCAGCTAACATGGATGAATGTGAAGTGCAGTGATCAATAAAAAAGGTATCTGTTAGCACCTTTTTATACCAAGTGCTGTAAGCTTTTACTGCATAACTTTTATTTACTCGCCAGCTAAAATGCTCGAATGTGAAGTGCAGTGAGCATTGAAAAATCGATCTGTTAGCACCTTGGAATAACAGGTGCAGTAAGCTTTTCTTACATGAGTTTAATTCACTTTCCAGCTAACATGCTCGAACGTGAAGTGCAGTGATTGATAAAATAAAATTAATCTGTTAGCATAGCATTACTTTCATCAATTTAATTTACTTTCAAGCTAAGATGCTTCAAAGTCAAGTGAAGTGATTAATCAGAAAATCTATCTGTTAGTACAATGGAATATCACGTGGTGTAATCTTTTCTTGCATGAGTTTAATTTACTTTCCAGCTAACATGGATGAATGTGAAGTGCAATGATCAATAAAAAAGCTATCTGTTAGCTTCTTTTCATACCAAGTGCTGTAAGCTTTTCGTGCATCACTTTTATTTACTTGCCAGCAAAAATGCTCGAATTTGAAGTGCAGTGAGTAATAAAAAATCGATCTGTTAGCACCTTGGAATAACAGTTGCTGTAAGCTTTTCTTGCAAGAGTTTAAACTACATTCCAGCTAACATGCTCGAACGTGAAGTGCAGTGATTGATAAAATAAAAGCTATCTGTTAGCATAGCATTACTTTCATCACTTAATTTACTTTCCAGCTAAGATGCTTCAAAGTCAAGTGAAGTGATTAATCAGAAAATCTATCTGTTAGTACAATGTAATATCAGTTGGCGTAATCTTTTCTTGCATGAGTTTAATTTACTTTCCAGCTAACATGGACGAATATGAAGTGCAGTGATCAATAAAAAATGTATCTGTTACCTCCTTTTTATAACAAGTTCTATAAGCTTTTCATGAATCACTTTTATTTACTGGCCAGCTAAAATGCTCGAATGTGAAGTGCAGTCAGTAATAAAAAATCAATCTGTTAGCTCCTTGGAATAGCACGTGCTGTAAGCTTTTCTAACATAAGTTTAATTCACTTTCCAGCTAACATGCTCGAATGTGAAGTGCAGTGATAAAAAAAAGCAATCTGTTAGCACCTTGGAATAGCAGGTGCTGTCAGCTTTTCTGACATGAGTTTAATTCACTTTCCAACTAACATGCTCGAATGTGAAGTGCAGTGAGTAATACAAAATCGATCTGTTAGCACCATGGAATAACAGTTGCAGTAAGCTTTTCTTGCATGAGTTTAAACTGCTTTCAAGCTAACATGCTCGAACGTGAAGTGCAGTGATTGATAAAATAAAAGTAATCTGTTAGCATAGCATTACTTTCATCACTTTAATTTACTTTCACGCTAAGATGCTTCAAAGTCAAGAGAAGTGATTAATCAGAAAATCTATCTGTTAGTACAATGTACTATCAGGTGGCGTAATCTTTTCTTGCATGAGTTTAATTTACTTTCCAGCTAACATGGATGAATGTGAAGTGCAGTGATCAATAAAAAAGGTATCTGTTAGCACCTTTTTATACCAAGTGCTATAAGCTTTTACTGTATCACTTTTATTTACTCGCCAGATAAAATGCTCGAATGTGAAGTGCAGTCAGTAATAAAAAATCAATCTGTTAGCTCCTTGGAATAGCAGGTGCTGTAAGCTTTTCTAACATTAGTTTAATTCACTTTCCAGCTAACATGCTCGAATGTGAAGTGCAGTGAGTAATAAAAAATCAATCTGTTAGCACCTTGGAATAACAGTTGCAGTAAGCTTTTCTTGCATGAGTTTAAACTGCTTTCAAGCTAACATGCTCGAACGTGAAGTGCAGTGATTGATAAAATAAAAGCAATCTGTTAGCATAGCATTACTTTCATCACTTTAATTTACTTTCAAGCTCAGATGCTTCAAAGTCAAGTGAAGTGATTAATCAGAAAATCTATCTGTTAGTACAATGTAATATCAGGTGGTGTAATCTTTTCTTGCATGAGTTTAATTTGCTTTCCAGCTAACATGGATGAATGTGAAGTGCAGTGATCAATAAAAAAGGTATCTGTTAGCACCTTTTTATACCAAGTGCTGTAAGCTTATACTGCATAACTTTTATTTACTCGCCAGCTAAAATGCTCGAATGTGAAGTGCAGTGAGCATTGAAAAATCGATCTGTTAGCACCTTGGAATAACAGGTGCAGTAAGCTTTTCTTACATGAGTTTAATTCACTTTCCAGCTAACATGCTCGAACGTGAAGTGCAGTGATTGATAAAATAAAAGTAATCTGTTAGCATAGCATTACTTTCATCAATTTAATTTACTTTCAAGCTAAGATGCTTCAAAGTCAAGTGAAGTGATTAATCAGAAAATCTATCTGTTAGTACAATGGAATATCACGTGGTGTAATCTTTTCTTGCATGAGTTTAATTTACTTTCCAGCTAACATGGATGAATGTGAAGTGCAATGATCAATAAAAAAGCTATCTGTTAGCTTCTTTTCATACCAAGTGCTGTAAGCTTTTCGTGCATCACTTTTATTTACTTGCCAGCAAAAATGCTCGAATTTGAAGTGCAGTGAGTAATAAAAAATCGATCTGTTAGCACCTTGGAATAACAGTTGCTGTAAGCTTTTCTTGCAAGAGTTTAAACTACATTCCAGCTAACATGCTCGAACGTGAAGTGCAGTGATTGATAAAATAAAAGCAATCTGTTAGCATAGCATTACTTTCATCACTTAATTTACTTTCCAGCTAAGATGCTTCAAAGTCAAGTGAAGTGATTAATCAGAAAATCTATCTGTTAGTACAATGTAATATCAGTTGGCGTAATCTTTTCTTGCATGAGTTTAATTTACTTTCCAGCTAACATGGACGAATATGAAGTGCAGTGATCAATAAAAAATGTATCTGTTACCTCCTTTTTATAACAAGTTCTATAAGCTTTTCATGAATCACTTTTATTTACTGGCCAGCTAAAATGCTCGAATGTGAAGTGCAGTCAGTAATAAAAAATCAATCTGTTAGCTCCTTGGAATAGCACGTGCTGTAAGCTTTTCTAACATAAGTTTAATTCACTTTCCAGCTAACATGCTCGAATGTGAAGTGCAGTGATAAAAAAAAGCAATCTGTTAGCACCTTGGAATAGCAGGTGCTGTCAGCTTTTCTGACATGAGTTTAATTCACTTTCCAACTAACATGCTCGAATGTGAAGTGCAGTGAGTAATACAAAATCGATCTGTTAGCACCATGGAATAACAGTTGCAGTAAGCTTTTCTTGCATGAGTTTAAACTGCTTTCAAGCTAACATGCTCGAACGTGAAGTGCAGTGATTGATAAAATAAAAGTAATCTGTTAGCATAGCATTACTTTCATCACTTTAATTTACTTTCACGCTAAGATGCTTCAAAGTCAAGAGAAGTGATTAATCAGAAAATCTATCTGTTAGTACAATGTACTATCAGGTGGCGTAATCTTTTCTTGCATGAGTTTAATTTACTTTCCAGCTAACATGGATGAATGTGAAGTGCAGTGATCAATAAAAAAGGTATCTGTTAGCACCTTTTTATACCAAGTGCTATAAGCTTTTACTGTATCACTTTTATTTACTCGCCAGATAAAATGCTCGAATGTGAAGTGCAGTCAGTAATAAAAAATCAATCTGTTAGCTCCTTGGAATAGCAGGTGCTGTAAGCTTTTCTAACATTAGTTTAATTCACTTTCCAGCTAACATGCTCGAATGTGAAGTGCAGTGAGTAATAAAAAATCAATCTGTTAGCACCTTGGAATAACAGTTGCAGTAAGCTTTTCTTGCATGAGTTTAAACTGCTTTCAAGCTAACATGCTCGAACGTGAAGTGCAGTGATTGATAAAATAAAAGCAATCTGTTAGCATAGCATTACTTTCATCACTTTAATTTACTTTCAAGCTCAGATGCTTCAAAGTCAAGTGAAGTGATTAATCAGAAAATCTATCTGTTAGTACAATGTAATATCAGGTGGCGTAATCTTTTCTTGCATGAGTTTAATTTACTTTCCAGCTAACATGGATGAATGTGAAGTGCAGTGATCAATAAAAAGGTATCTGTTAGCACCTTTTTATACCATGTGCTGTAAGCTTTTACTGTATCACTTTTATTTACTCGCCAGATAAAATGCTCGAATGTGAAGTGCAGTCAGTAATAAAAAATCAATCTGTTAGCTCCTTGGAATAGGAGGTGCTGTAAGCTTTTCTAACATTAGTTTAATTCACTTTCCTGTTAACATGCTCGAATGTGAAGTGAAGTGATAAAAAAAGCTATCTGTTAGCACCTTGGAATAGCAGGTGCTGTAAGCTTTTCTTACATGAGTTTACTTCACCTTCCAGCTAACATGCTCGAACGTGAAGTGCAGTGATTGATAAAATAAAAGCAATCTGTTAGCATAGCATTACTTTCATCACTTTAATTTACTTTCAAGCTAAGATGCTTCAAAGTCAAGTGAAGTGATTAATCAGAAAATCTATCTGTTAGTACAATGTAATATCAGGTGGTGTAATATTTTCTTGCATGAGTTTAATTTACTTTCCAGCTAACATGGATGAATTTGAAGTGCAGTGATCAATAAAAAAGCTATCTGTTAGCTCCTTTTTATACCAAGTTCTATAAACTTTTCGTGCATCACTTTTATTTACTCGCCAGATAAAATGCTCAAATGTGAATTGCAGTCAGTAATAAAAAATCAATCTGTTAGCTCCTTGGAATAGGAGGTGCTGTAAGCTTTTCTAACATTAGTTTAATTCACTTTCCAGCTAACATGCTCGAATGTGAAGTGCAGTGAGTAATAAAAAATCAATCTGTTAGCACCTTGGAATAACAGTTGCAGTAAGCTTTTCTTACATGAGTTTACTTCACCTTCCAGCTAACATGCTCGAACGTGAAGTGCAGTGATTGATAAAATAAAAGCAATCTGTTAGCATAGCATTACTTTCATCACTTTAATTTACTTTCAAGCTAAGATGCTTCAAAGTCAAGTGAAGTGATTAATCAGAAAATCTATCTGTTAGTACAATGTAATATCAGGTGGTGTAATATTTTCTTGCATGAGTTTAATTTACTTTCCAGCTAACATGGATGAATTTGAAGTGCAGTGATCAATAAAAAAGCTATCTGTTAGCCCCTTTTTATACCAAGTTCTATAAACTTTTCGTGCATCACTTTTATTTACTCGCCAGATAAAATGCTCGAATGTGAAGTGCAGTCAGTAATAAAAAAATCAATCTGTTAGCTCCTTGGAATAGCAGGTGCTGTAAGCTTTTCTAACATAAGTTTAATTCACTTTCCAGCTAACATGCTCGAATGTGAAGTGCAGTGATAAAAAAAAGCTATCTGTTAGCACCTTGGAATAGCAGGTGCTGTAAGCTTTTCATACATGAGTTTAATTCACTTTCCAGCTAACATGCTCGAACGTGAAGTGCAGTGATTGATAAAATAAAAGCAATCTGTTAGCAAAGCATTACTTTCATCACTTTAATTTACTTTCAAGCTAAGATGCTTCAAAGTTAAGTGAAGTGATTAATCAGAAAATCTATCTGTTAGTACAATGTAATATCAGGTGGTGTAATCTTTTCTTGCATGAGTTTAATTTGCTTTCCAGCTAACATGGATGAATGTGAAGTGCAGTGATCAATAAAAAAGGTATCTGTTAGCACCTTTTTATACCAAGTGCTGTAAGCTTTTACTGCATAACTTTTATTTACTCGCCAGCTAACATGCTCGAATGTGAAGTGCAGTGAGCATTGAAAAATCGATCTGTTAGCACCTTGGAATAACAGGTGCAGTAAGCTTTTCTTACATGAGTTTAATTCACTTTCCAGCTAACATGCTCGAACGTGAAGTGCAGTGATTGATAAAATAAAAGTAATCTGTTAGCATAGCATTACTTTCATCAATTTAATTTACTTTCAAGCTAAGATGCTTCAAAGTCAAGTGAAGTGATTAATCAGAAAATCTATCTGTTAGTACAATGGAATATCACGTGGTGTAATCTTTTCTTGCATGAGTTTAATTTACTTTCCAGCTAACATGGATGAATGTGAAGTGCAGTGATCAATAAAAAAGCTATCTGTTAGCTTCTTTTCATACCAAGTGCTGTAAGCTTTTCGTGCATCACTTTTATTTACTTGCCAGCAAAAATGCTCGAATTTGAAGTGCAGTGAGTAATAAAAAATCGATCTGTTAGCACCTTGGAATAACAGTTGCTGTAAGCTTTTCTTGCAAGAGTTTAAACTACATTCCAGCTAACATGCTCGAACGTGAAGTGCAGTGATTGATCAAATAAAAGCAATCTGTTAGCATAGCATTACTTTCATCACTTTAATTTACTTTCCAGCTAAGATGCTTCAAAGTCAAGTGAAGTGATTAATCAGAAAATCTATCTGTTAGTACAATGGAATAACAGGTGGTGTAATCTTTTCTTGCATGAGTTTAATTTACTTTCCAGCTAACATGGACGAATTTGAAGTGCAGTAATCAATAAAAAAGCTATCTGTTAGCTCCTTTTTATACCAAGTTCTATAAGCTTTTCGTGCATCACTTTTATTTAGTTGCCAGATAAAATGCTCGAATGTGAAGTGCATTCAGTAATAAAAAATCAATCTGTTAGCTCCTTGGAATAGCAGGTGCTGTAAGCTTTTCTAACATTAGTTTAATTCACTTTCCAGCTAACATGCTCGAATGTGAAGTGCAGTGAGTAATAAAAAATCGATCTGTTAGCACCTTGGAATAAAAGGTGCAGTAAGCTTTTCTTGCATGAGTTTAAACTTCTTTCCAGTTAACATGCTCGAACGTGAAGTGCAGTGATTGTTAAAATAAAAGTAATCTGTTAGCATAGAATTACTTTCATCACTTAATTTACTTTCCAGCTAAGATGCTTCAAAGTCGAGTGAAGTGATTAATCAGAAAATCTATCTGTTAGTACAATGTAATATCAGTTGGCGTAATCTTTTCTTGCATGAGTTTAATTTACTTTCCAGCTAACATGGACGAATGTGAAGTGCAGTGATCAATAAAAAATGTATCTGTTACCTCCTTTTTATAACAAGTTCTATAAGCTTTTCATGAATCACTTTTATTTACTGGCCAGCTAAAATGCTCGAATGTGAAGTGCAGTCAGTAATAAAAAATCAATCTGTTAGCTCCTTGGAATAGCACGTGCTGTAAGCTTTTCTAACATAAGTTTAATTCACTTTCCAGCTAACATGCTCGAATGTGAAGTGCAGTGATAAAAAAAAGCAATCTGTTAGCACCTTGGAATAGCAGGTGCTGTCAGCTTTTCTGACATGAGTTTAATTCACTTTCCAGCTAACATGCTCGAATGTGAAGTGCAGTGAGTAATAAAAAATCGATCTGTTAGCACCTTGGAGTAAAAGGTGCAGTAAGCTTTTCTTGCATGAGTTTAATTTACTTTCCAGCTAAAATGGACAAATGGGAAGTGCAGTGATCAATAAAAAAACTATCTGTTAGCTTCTTTTCATACCAAGTGCTGTAAGCTTTTCGTGCATCACTTTTATTTACTCGCCAGCAAAAATGCTCGAATGTGAAGTGCAGTGAGTAATAAAAAATCGATCTGTTAGCACCTTGGAAGAACAGTTGCTGTAAGCTTTTCTTGCATGAGTTTAAACTGCTTTCCAGCTAACATGCTCGAACGTGAAGTGCAGTGATTGATAAAATAAAAGTAATCTGTTAGCATAGAATTACTTTCATCACTTAATTTACTTTCCAGCTAAGATGCTTCAAAGTCAAGTGAATTGATTAATCAGAAAATCTATCTGTTAGTACAATGGAATAACAGGTGGTGTAATCTTTTCTTGCATGAGTTTAATTTACTTTCCAGCTAACATGGACGAATTTGAAGTGCAGTAATCAATAAAAAAGCTATCTGTTAGCTCCTTTTTATACCAAGTTCTATAAGCTTTTCGTGCATCACTTGTATTTACTCGCCAGATAAAATGCTCGAATTTGAAGTGCAGTCAGTAATAAAAAATCAATCTGTTAGCTCCTTGGAATAGCAGGTGCTGTAAGCTTTTCTAACATTAGTTTAATTCACTTTCCAGCTAACATGCTCGAATGTGAAGTGCAGTGAGTAATAAAAACTCGATCTGTTAGCACCTTGGAATAACAGGTGCAGTAAGCTTTTCTTGCATGAGTTTAAACTGCTTTCCAGCTAACATGCTCGAACGTGAAGTGCAGTGATTGATAAAATAAAAGCAATCTGTTAGCATAGCATTACTTTCATCACTTTAATTTACTTTCAAGCTAAGATGCTTCAAAGTCAAGTGAAGTGATTCATCAGAAAATCTATCTGTTAGTACAATGTAATATCAGGTGGCGTAATCTTTTCTTGCATGAGTTTAATTTACTTTCCAGCTAACATGGATGAATTTGAAGTGCAGTGATCAATAAAAAAGCTATCTGTTAGCTCCTTTTTATACCAAGTTCTATAAGCTTTTCGTGCATCACTTTTCTTTACTCGCCAGATTAAATGCTCGAATGTGAAGTGCAGTCAGTAATAAAAAATCAATCTGTTAGCTCCTTGGAATAGCATATGCTGTAAGCTTTTCTAACATAAGTTTAATTCACTTTCCAGCTAACATACTCGAATGTGAAGTGCAGTGATAAAAAAAAGCAATCTGTTAGCACCTTGGAATAGCAGGTGCTGTAAGCATTTCTTACAAGAGTTTAATTCACTTTCCAGCTAACATGCTCGAACGTGAAGTGCAGTGAGTAATAAAAAATCGATCTGTTAGCACCTTGGAATAACAGTTGCTGTAAGCTTTTCTTGCATGAGTTTAATTCACTTTCCAGCTAACATGCTCGAATGTGAAGTGCAGTGATAAAAAAAAGCTATCTGTTAGCACCTTGGAATAGCAGGTGCTGTAAGCTTTTCATACATGAGTTTAATTCACTTTCCAGCTAACATGCTCGAACGTGAAGTGCAGTGATTGATAAAATAAAAGCAATCTGTTAGCAAAGCATTACTTTCATCACTTTAATTTACTTTCCAGCTAAGATGCTTCAAAGTTAAGTGAAGTGATTAATCAGAAAATCTATCTGTTAGTACAATGTAATATCAGGTGGTGTAATCATTTCTTGCATGAGTTTAATTTGCTTTCCAGCTAACATGGATGAATGTGAAGTGCAGTGATCAATAAAAAAGGTATCTGTTAGCACCTTTTTATACCAAGTGCTGTAAGCTTTTACTGCATAACTTTTATTTACTCGCCAGCTAAAATGCTCGAATGTGAAGTGCAGTGAGCATTGAAAAATCGATCTGTTAGCACCTTGGAATAGCAGGTGCTGTAAGATTTTCTTACATGAGTTTAATTCACTTTCCAGCTAACATGCTCGAACGTGAAGTGCAGTGATTGATAAAATAAAAGCAATCTGTTAGCATAGCATTACTTTCATCACTTTAATTTACTTTCAAGCTAAGATGCTTCAAAGTTAAGTGATGTGATTAATCAGAAAATCTATCTGTTAGTACAATGTAATATCAGGTGGCGTAATCTTTTCTTGCATGAGTTTAATTTACCTTCCAGCTAACAGGGATGAATGTGAAGTGCAGTGATCAATAAAAAAGGTATCTGTTAGCACCTTTTTATACCATGTGCTGTAAGCTTTTACTGCATCACTTTTATTTACTCGCCAGATAAAATGCTCGAATGTGAAGTGCAGTCAGTAATAAAAAATCAATCTGTTAGCTCCGTTGAATAACAGGTGCTGTAAGCTTTTCTAACATTACATTAATTCACTTTCCTGTTAACATGCTCGAATGTGAAGTGCAGTGATAAAAAAAAAAGCTATCTGTTAGCACCTTGGAATAGCAGGTGCTGTAAGCTTTTCTTACATGAGTTTACTTCACCTTCCAGCTAACATGCTCGAACGTGAAGTGCAGTGATTGATAAAATAAAAGCAATCTGTTAGCATAGCATTACTTTCATCACTTTAATTTACTTTCAAGCTAAGATGCTTCAAAGTCAAGTGAAGTGATTAATCAGAAAATCTATCTGTTAGTACAATGTAATATCAGGTGGTGTAATATTTTCTTGCATGAGTTTAATTTACTTTCCAGCTAACATGGACGAATTTGAAGTGCAGTGATCAATAAAAAAGGTATCTGTTAGAACCTTTTTATACCAATTGCTATAAGCTTTTACTGTATCACTTTTATTTACTCGCCAGATAAAATGCTCGAATATGAAGTGCAGTCAGTAATAAAAAATCAATCTGTTAGCTCCTTGGAATAGCAGGTGCTGTAAGCTTTTCTAACATTACATTAATTCACTTTCCTGTTAACATGCTTGAATGTGAAGTGCAGTGATAAAAAAAAGCTATCTGTTAGCACCTTGGAATAGCAGGTGCTGTAAGATTTTCTTACATGAGTTTAATTCACTTTCCAGCTAACATGCTCGAACGTGAAGTGCAGTGATTGATAAAATAAAAGCAATCTGTTAGCATAGCATTACTTTCATCACTTTAATTTACTTTCAAGCTAAGATGCTTCAAAGTTAAGTGAAGTGATTAATCAGAAAATCTATCTGTTAGTACAATGTAATATCAGGTGGCGTAATCTTTTCTTGCATGAGTTTAATTTACTTTCCAGCTAACATGGATGAATGTGAAGTGCAGTGATCAATAAAAAAGCTATCTGTTAGCTTCTTTTCATACCAAGTGCTGTAAGCTTTTCGTGCATCACTTTTATTTACTTGCCAGCAAAAATGCTCGAATTTGAAGTGCAGTGAGTAATAAAAAATCGATCTGTTAGCACCTTGGAATAGCAGGTGCTGTAAGCTTTTCTTACATGAGTTTAATTCACTTTCCAGCTAACATGCTCGAACGTGAAGTGCAGTGATTGATCAAATAAAAGCAATCTGTTAGCATAGCATTACTTTCATCACTTTAATTTACTTTCCAGCTAAGATGCTTCAAAGTCAAGTGAAGTGATTAATCAGAAAATCTATCTGTTAGTACAATGGAATAACAGGTGGTGTAATCTTTTCTTGCATGAGTTTAATTTACTTTCCAGCTAACATGGACGAATTTGAAGTGCAGTAATCAATAAAAAAGGTATCTGTTAGCTCCTTTTTATACCAAGTTCTATAAGCTTTTCGTGCATCACTTTTATTTAGTCGCCAGATAAAATGCTCGAATGTGAAGTGCATTCAGTAATAAAAAATCAATCTGTTAGCTCCTTGGAATAGCAGGTGCTGTAAGCTTTTCTAACATTAGTTTAATTCACTTTCCAGCTAACATGCTCAAATGTGAAGTGCAGTGAGTAATAAAAAATCGATCTGTTAGCACCTTGGAATAAAAGGTGCAGTAAACTTTTCTTGCATGAGTTTAAACTTCTTTCCAGTTAACATGCTCAAACGTGAAGTGCAGTGATTGATAAAATAAAAGTAATCTGTTAGCATAGAATTACTTTCATCACTTAATTTACTTTCCAGCTAAGATGCTTCAAAGTCACGTGAAGTGATTAATCAGAAAATATATCTGTTAGTACATTGTAATATCAGGTGGCGTAATCTTTTCTTGCATGAGCTTAATTTACTTTCCAGCTAACATGGACGAATGTGAAGTGCAGTGATCAATAAAAAAGCTATCTGTTAGCTTCTTTTCATACCAAGTGCTGTAAGCTTTTCGTGCATCACTTTTATTTACTGGCCAGCTAAAATGCTCGAATGTGAAGTGCAGTCAGTAATAAAAAATCAATCTGTTAGCTCCTTGGAATAGCACGTGCTGTAAGCTTTTCTAACATAAGTTTAATTCACTTTCCAGCTAACATGCTCGAATGTGAAGTGCAGTGATAAAAAAAAGCAATCTGTTAGCACCTTGGAATAACAGTTGCTGTAAGCTTTTCTTGCAAGAGTTTAAACTACATTCCAGCTAACATGCTCGAACGTGAAGTGCAGTGATTGATCAAATAAAAGCAATCTGTTAGCATAGCATTACTTTCATCACTTTAATTTACTTTCCAGCTAAGATGCTTCAAAGTCAAGTGAAGTGATTAATCAGAAAATCTATCTGTTAGTACAATGGAATAACAGGTGGTGTAATCTTTTCTTGCATGAGTTTAATTTACTTTCCAGCTAACATGGACGAATTTGAAGTGCAGTAATCAATAAAAAAAGCTATCTGTTAGCTCCTTTTTATACCAAGTTCTATAAGCTTTTCGTGCATCACTTTTATTTAGTCGCCAGATAAAATGCTCGAATGTGAAGTGCATTCAGTAATAAAAAATCAATCTGTTAGCTCCTTGGAATAGCAGGTGCTGTAAGCTTTTCTAACATTAGTTTAATTCACTTTCCAGCTAACATGCTCAAATGTGAAGTGCAGTGAGTAATAAAAAATCGATCTGTTAGCACCTTGGAATAAAAGGTGCAGTAAGCTTTTCTTGCATGAGTTTAAACTTCTTTCCAGTTAACATGCTCAAACGTGAAGTGCAGTGATTGATAAAATAAAAGTAATCTGTTAGCATAGAATTACTTTCATCACTTAATTTACTTTCCAGCTAAGATGCTTCAAAGTCACGTGAAGTGATTAATCAGAAAATATATCTGTTAGTACATTGTAATATCAGGTGGCGTAATCTTTTCTTGCATGAGCTTAATTTACTTTCCAGCTAACATGGACGAATGTGAAGTGCAGTGATCAATAAAAAATCAATCTGTTAGCTCCTTGGAATAGCACGTGCTGTAAGCTTTTCTAACATAAGTTTAATTCACTTTCCAGCTAACATGCTCGAATGTGAAGTGCAGTGATAAAAAAAGCTATCTGTTAGCACCTTGGAATAGCAGGTGCTGTAAGCTTTTCATACATGAGTTTAATTCACTTTCCAGCTAACATGCTCGAACGTGAAGTGCAGTGATTGATAAAATAAAAGCAATCTGTTAGCAAAGCATTACTTTCATCACTTTAATTTACTTTCAAGCTAAGATGCTTCAAAGTTAAGTGAAGTGATTAATCAGAAAATCTATCTGTTAGTACAATGTAATATCAGGTGGTGTAATCATTTCTTGCATGAGTTTAATTTGCTTTCCAGCTAACATGGATGAATGTGAAGTGCAGTGATCAATAAAAAAGGTATCTGTTAGCACCTTTTTATACCAAGTGCTGTAAGCTTTTACTGCATAACTTTTATTTACTCGCCAGCTAAAATGCTCGAATGTGAAGTGCAGTGAGCATTGAAAAATCGATCTGTTAGCACCTTGGAATAACAGGTGCAGTAAGCTTATCTTACATGAGTTTAATTCACTTTCCAGCTAACATGCTCGAACGTGAAGTGCAGTGATTGATAAAATAAAAGTAATCTGTTAGCATAGCATTACTTTCATCAATTTAATTTACTTTCAAGCTAAGATGCTTCAAAGTCAAGTGAAGTGATTAATCAGAAAATCTATCTGTTAGTACAATGGAATATCACGTGGTGTAATCTTTTCTTGCATGAGTTTAATTTACTTTCCAGCTAACATGGACTAATTTGAAGTGCAGTAATCAATAAAAAAGCTATCTGTTAGCTCCTTTTTATACCAAGTTCTATAAGCTTTTCGTGCATCACTTTTATTTACTCGCCAGATAAAATGCTCGAATGTGAAGTGCAGTCAGTAATAAAAAATCAATCTGTTAGCTCCTTGGAATAGCAGGTGCTGTAAGATTTTCTTACATGAGTTTAATTCACTTTCCAGCTAACATGCTCGAACGTGAAGTGCAGTGATTGATAAAATAAAAGCAATCTGTTAGCATAGCATTACTTTCATCACTTTAATTTACTTTCAAGCTAAGATGCTTCAAAGTTAAGTGATGTGATTAATCAGAAAATCTATCTGTTAGTACAATGTAATATCAGGTGGCGTAATCTTTTCTTGCATGAGCTTAATTTACTTTCCAGCTAACATGGACGAATGTGAAGTGCAGTGATCAATAAAAAATCAATCTGTTAGCTCCTTGGAATAGCACGTGCTGTAAGCTTTTCTAACATAAGTTTAATTCACTTTCCAGCTAACATGCTCGAATGTGAAGTGCAGTGATAAAAAAAGCTATCTGTTAGCACCTTGGAATAGCAGGTGCTGTAAGCTTTTCATACATGAGTTTAATTCACTTTCCAGCTAACATGCTCGAACGTGAAGTGCAGTGATTGATAAAATAAAAGCAATCTGTTAGCAAAGCATTACTTTCATCACTTTAATTTACTTTCAAGCTAAGATGCTTCAAAGTTAAGTGAAGTGATTAATCAGAAAATCTATCTGTTAGTACAATGTAATATCAGGTGGTGTAATCATTTCTTGCATGAGTTTAATTTGCTTTCCAGCTAACATGGATGAATGTGAAGTGCAGTGATCAATAAAAAAGGTATCTGTTAGCACCTTTTTATACCAAGTGCTGTAAGCTTTTACTGCATAACTTTTATTTACTCGCCAGCTAAAATGCTCGAATGTGAAGTGCAGTGAGCATTGAAAAATCGATCTGTTAGCACCTTGGAATAACAGGTGCAGTAAGCTTTTCTTACATGAGTTTAATTCACTTTCCAGCTAACATGCTCGAACGTGAAGTGCAGTGATTGATAAAATAAAAGTAATCTGTTAGCATAGCATTACTTTCATCAATTTAATTTACTTTCAAGCTAAGATGCTTCAAAGTCAAGTGAAGTGATTAATCAGAAAATCTATCTGTTAGTACAATGGAATATCACGTGGTGTAATCTTTTCTTGCATGAGTTTAATTTACTTTCCAGCTAACATGGACTAATTTGAAGTGCAGTAATCAATAAAAAAGCTATCTGTTAGCTCCTTTTTATACCAAGTTCTATAAGCTTTTCGTGCATCACTTTTATTTACTCGCCAGATAAAATGCTCGAATGTGAAGTGCAGTCAGTAATAAAAAATCAATCTGTTAGCTCCTTGGAATAGCAGGTGCTGTAAGATTTTCTTACATGAGTTTAATTCACTTTCCAGCTAACATGCTCGAACGTGAAGTGCAGTGATTGATAAAATAAAAGCAATCTGTTAGCATAGCATTACTTTCATCACTTTAATTTACTTTCAAGCTAAGATGCTTCAAAGTTAAGTGATGTGATTAATCAGAAAATCTATCTGTTAGTACAATGTAATATCAGGTGGCGTAATCTTTTCTTGCATGAGTTTAATTTACCTTCCAGCTAACATGGATGAATGTGAAGTGCAGTGATCAATAAAAAAGGTATCTGTTAGCACCTTTTTATACCATGTGCTGTAAGCTTTTACTGCATCACTTTTATTTACTCGCCAGATAAAATGCTCGAATGTGAAGTGCAGTCAGTAATAAAAAATCAATCTGTTAGCTCCGTTGAATAACAGGTGCTGTAAGCTTTTCTAACATTACATTAATTCACTTTCCTGTTAACATGCTCGAATGTGAAGTGCAGTGATAAAAATAAAGCTATCTGTTAGCACCTTGGAATAGCAGGTGCTGTAAGCTTTTCTTACATGAGTTTACTTCACCTTCCAGCTAACATGCTCGAACGTGAAGTGCAGTGATTGATAAAATAAAAGCAATCTGTTAGCATAGCATTACTTTCATCACTTTAATTTACTTTCAAGCTAAGATGCTTCAAAGTTAAGTGAAGTGATTAATCAGAAAATCTATCTGTTAGTACAATGTAATATCAGGTGGCGTAATCTTTTCTTGCATGAGTTTAATTTACTTTCCAGCTAACATGGATGAATGTGAAGTGCAGTGATCAATAAAAAAGGTATCTGTTAGCACCTTTTTATACCATGTGCTGTAAGCTTTTACTGCATCACTTTTATTTACTCGCCAGATAAAATGCTCGAATGTGAAGTGCAGTCAGTAATAAAAAATCAATCTGTTAGCTCCGTGGAATAACAGGTGCTGTAAGCTTTTCTAACATTACATTAATTCACTTTCCTGTTAACATGCTCGAATGTGAAGTGCAGTGATAAAAAAAGCTATCTGTTAGCACCTTGGAATAGCAGGTGCTGTAAGATTTTCTTACATGAGTTTACTTCACTTTCCAGCTAACATGCTCGAACGTGAAGTGCAGTGATTGATAAAATAAAAGCAATCTGTTAGCATAGCATTACTTTCATCACTTTAATTTACTTTCAAGCTAAGATGCTTCAAAGTGAAGTGAAGTGATTAATCAGAAAATCTGTTAGTACAGTGTATTATCAGGTGGTGTAATCTTTTCTTGCATGAGTTTAATTTACTTTCCAGCTAACATGGATGAATGTGAAGTGCAGTGATCAATAAAAAAGCTATCTGTTAGCTTCTTTTCATACCAAGTGCTGTAAGCTTTTCGTGCATCACTTTTATTTACTTGCCAGCAAAAATGCTCGAATTTGAAGTGCAGTGAGTAATAAAAAATCAATCTGTTAGCACCTTGGAATAGCAGGTGCTGTAAGCTTTTCTTACATGAGTTTAATTCACTTTCCAGCTAACATGCTCGAACGTGAAGTGCAGTGATTGATCAAATAAAAGCAATCTGTTAGCATAGCATTACTTTCATCACTTTAATTTACTTTCCAGCTAAGATGCTTCAAAGTCAAGTGAAGTGATTAATCAGAAAATCTATCTGTTAGTACAATGGAATAACAGGTGGTGTAATCTTTTCTTGCATGAGTTTAATTTACTTTCCAGCTAACATGGACGAATTTGAAGTGCAGTAATCAATAAAAAAGCTATCTGTTAGCTCCTTTTTATACCAAGTTCTATAAGCTTTTCGTGCATCACTTTTATTTAGTCGCCAGATAAAATGCTCGAATGTGAAGTGCATTCAGTAATAAAAAATCAATCTGTTAGCTCCTTGGAATAGCAGGTGCTGTAAGCTTTTCTAACATTAGTTTAATTCACTTTCCAGCTAACATGCTCAAATGTGAAGTGCAGTGAGTAATAAAAAATCGATCTGTTAGCACCTTGGAATAAAAGGTGCAGTAAACTTTTCTTGCATGAGTTTAAACTTCTTTCCAGTTAACATGCTCAAACGTGAAGTGCAGTGATTGATAAAATAAAAGTAATCTGTTAGCATAGAATTACTTTCATCACTTAATTTACTTTCCAGCTAAGATGCTTCAAAGTCACGTGAAGTGATTAATCAGAAAATATATCTGTTAGTACATTGTAATATCAGGTGGCGTAATCTTTTCTTGCATGAGCTTAATTTACTTTCCAGCTAACATGGACGAATGTGAAGTGCAGTGATCAATAAAAAAGCTATCTGTTAGCTTCTTTTCATACCAAGTGCTGTAAGCTCTTCGTGCATCACTTTTATTTACTCGCCAGCAAAAATGCTCGAATGTGAAGTGCAGTGAGTAATAAAAACTCGATCTGTTAGCACCTTGGAATAACAGTTGCAGTAAGCTTTTCTTGCATGAGTTTAAACTGCTTTCTAGCTAACATGCTCGAACGTGAAGTGTAGTGATTGTTAAAATAAAAGTAATCTGTTAGCATAGAATTACTTTCATCACTTAATTTACTTTCCAGCTAAGATGCTTCAAAGTCAAGTGAAGTGATTAATCAGAAAATCTATCTGTTAGTACAATGTAATATCAGTTGGCGTAATCTTTTCTTGCATGAGTTTAATTTACTTTCCAGCTAACATGGACGAATGTGAAGTGCAGTGATCAATAAAAAATGTATCTGTTACCTCCTTTTTATAACAAGTTCTATAAGCTTTTCATGAATCACTTTTATTTACTGGCCAGCTAAAATGCTCAAATGTGAAGTGCAGTCAGTAATAAAAAATCAATCTGTTAGCTCCTTGGAATAGCACGTGCTGTAAGCTTTTCTAACATAAGTTTAATTCACTTTCCAGCTAACATGCTCGAATGTGAAGTGCAGTGATAAAAAAAAGCAATCTGTTAGCACCTTGGAATAACAGTTGCTGTAAGCTTTTCTTGCAAGAGTTTAAACTACATTCCAGCTAACATGCTCGAACGTGAAGTGCAGTGATTGATCAAATAAAAGCAATCTGTTAGCATAGCATTACTTTCATCACTTTAATTTACTTTCCAGCTAAGATGCTTCAAAGTCAAGTGAAGTGATTAATCAGAAAATCTATCTGTTAGTACAATGGAATAACAGGTGGTGTAATCTTTTCTTGCATGAGTTTAATTTACTTTCCAGCTAACATGGACGAATTTGAAGTGCAGTAATCAATAAAAAAGCTATCTGTTAGCTCCTTTTTATACCAAGTTCTATAAGCTTTTCGTGCATCACTTTTATTTAGTCGCCAGATAAAATGCTCGAATGTGAAGTGCATTCAGTAATAAAAAATCAATCTGTTAGCTCCTTGGAATAGCAGGTGCTGTAAGCTTTTCTAACATTAGTTTAATTCACTTTCCAGCTAACATGCTCAAATGTGAAGTGCAGTGAGTAATAAAAAATCGATCTGTTAGCACCTTGGAATAAAAGGTGCAGTAAGCTTTTCTTGCATGAGTTTAAACTTCTTTCCAGTTAACATGCTCAAACGTGAAGTGCAGTGATTGATAAAATAAAAGTAATCTGTTAGCATAGAATTACTTTCATCACTTAATTTACTTTCCAGCTAAGATGCTTCAAAGTCACGTGAAGTGATTAATCAGAAAATATATCTGTTAGTACATTGTAATATCAGGTGGCGTAATCTTTTCTTGCATGAGCTTAATTTACTTTCCAGCTAACATGGACGAATGTGAAGTGCAGTGATCAATAAAAAAGCTATCTGTTAGCTTCTTTTCATACCAAGTGCTGTAAGCTTTTCGTGCATCACTTTTATTTACTCGCCAGCAAAAATGCTCGAATGTGAAGTGCAGTGAGTAATAAAAACTCGATCTGTTAGCACCTTGGAATAACAGGTGCAGTAAGCTTTTCTTGCATGAGTTTAAACTGCTTTCTAGCTAACATGCTCGAACGTGAAGTGTAGTGATTGTTAAAATAAAAGTAATCTGTTAGCATAGAATTACTTTCATCACTTAATTTACTTTCCAGCTAAGATGCTTCAAAGTCAAGTGAAGTGATTAATCAGAAAATCTATCTGTTAGTACAATGTAATATCAGTTGGCGTAATCTTTTCTTGCATGAGTTTAATTTACTTTCCAGCTAACATGGACGAATGTGAAGTGCAGTGATCAATAAAAAATGTATCTGTTACCTCCTTTTTATAACAAGTTCTATAAGCTTTTCATGAATCACTTTTATTTACTGGCCAGCTAAAATGCTCGAATGTGAAGTGCAGTCAGTAATAAAAAATCAATCTGTTAGCTCCTTGGAATAGCACGTGCTGTAAGCTTTTCTAACATAAGTTTAATTCACTTTCCAGCTAACATGCTCGAATGTGAAGTGCAGTGATAAAAAAAGCTATCTGTTAGCACCTTGGAATAGCAGGTGCTGTAAGCTTTTCATACATGAGTTTAATTCACTTTCCAGCTAACATGCTCGAACGTGAAGTGCAGTGATTGATAAAATAAAAGCAATCTGTTAGCAAAGCATTACTTTCATCACTTTAATTTACTTTCAAGCTAAGATGCTTCAAAGTTAAGTGAAGTGATTAATCAGAAAATCTATCTGTTAGTACAATGTAATATCAGGTGGTGTAATCATTTCTTGCATGAGTTTAATTTGCTTTCCAGCTAACATGGATGAATGTGAAGTGCAGTGATCAATAAAAAAGGTATCTGTTAGCACCTTTTTATACCAAGTGCTGTAAGCTTTTACTGCATAACTTTTATTTACTCGCCAGCTAAAATGCTCGAATGTGAAGTGCAGTGAGCATTGAAAAATCGATCTGTTAGCACCTTGGAATAACAGGTGCAGTAAGCTTTTCTTACATGAGTTTAATTCACTTTCCAGCTAACATGCTCGAACGTGAAGTGCAGTGATTGATAAAATAAAAGTAATCTGTTAGCATAGCATTACTTTCATCAATTTAATTTACTTTCAAGCTAAGATGCTTCAAAGTCAAGTGAAGTGATT
Source organism: Electrophorus electricus (assembly GCF_041902795.1). Lineage (NCBI taxonomy): Eukaryota > Metazoa > Chordata > Actinopteri > Gymnotiformes > Gymnotidae > Electrophorus > Electrophorus electricus. The sequence continues at coordinate 18,255,793 of NC_137499.1, forward strand.
AATCAGAAAATCTATCTGTTAGTACAATGGAATATCACGTGGTGTAATCTTTTCTTGCATGAGTTTAATTTACTTTCCAGCTAACATGGACTAATTTGAAGTGCAGTAATCAATAAAAAAGCTATCTGTTAGCTCCTTTTTATACCAAGTTCTATAAGCTTTTCGTGCATCACTTTTATTTACTCGCCAGATAAAATGCTCGAATGTGAAGTGCAGTCAGTAATAAAAAATCAATCTGTTAGCTCCTTGGAATAGCAGGTGCTGTAAGATTTTCTTACATGAGTTTAATTCACTTTCCAGCTAACATGCTCGAACGTGAAGTGCAGTGATTGATAAAATAAAAGCAATCTGTTAGCATAGCATTACTTTCATCACTTTAATTTACTTTCAAGCTAAGATGCTTCAAAGTTAAGTGATGTGATTAATCAGAAAATCTATCTGTTAGTACAATGTAATATCAGGTGGCGTAATCTTTTCTTGCATGAGTTTAATTTACCTTCCAGCTAACATGGATGAATGTGAAGTGCAGTGATCAATAAAAAAGGTATCTGTTAGCACCTTTTTATACCATGTGCTGTAAGCTTTACTGCATCACTTTTATTTACTCGCCAGATAAAATGCTCGAATGTGAAGTGCAGTCAGTAATAAAAAATCAATCTGTTAGCTCCGTTGAATAACAGGTGCTGTAAGCTTTTCTAACATTACATTAATTCACTTTCCTGTTAACATGCTCGAATGTGAAGTGCAGTGATAAAAAAAAAGCTATCTGTTAGCACCTTGGAATAGCAGGTGCTGTAAGCTTTTCTTACATGAGTTTACTTCACCTTCCAGCTAACATGCTCGAACGTGAAGTGCAGTGATTGATAAAATAAAAGCAATCTGTTAGCATAGCATTACTTTCATCACTTTAATTTACTTTCAAGCTAAGATGCTTCAAAGTTAAGTGAAGTGATTAATCAGAAAATCTATCTGTTAGTACAATGTAATATCAGGTGGCGTAATCTTTTCTTGCATGAGTTTAATTTACTTTCCAGCTAACATGGATGAATGTGAAGTGCAGTGATCAATAAAAAAGGTATCTGTTAGCACCTTTTTATACCATGTACTGTAAGCTTTTACTGCATCACTTTTATTTACTCGCCAGATAAAATGCTCGAATGTGAAGTGCAGTCAGTAATAAAAAATCAATCTGTTAGCTCCGTGGAATAACAGGTGCTGTAAGCTTTTCTAACATTACATTAATTCACTTTCCTGTTAACATGCTCGAATGTGAAGTGCAGTGATAAAAAAAAAAGCTATCTGTTAGCTCCTTGGAATAGCAGGTGCTGTAAGCTTTTCTTACATGAGTTTAATTCACTTTCCAGCTAACATGCTCGAACGTGAAGTGCAGTGATTGATAAAATAAAAGCAATCTGTTAGCATAGCATTACTTTCATCACTTTAATTTACTTTCAAGCTAAGATGCTTCAAAGTGAAGTGAAGTGATTAATCAGAAAATCTGTTAGTACAGTGTACTATCAGGTGGTGTAATCTTTTCTTGCATGAGTTTAATTTACTTTCCAGCTAACATGGATGAATGTGAAGTGCAGTGATCAATAAAAAAGCTATCTGTTAGCTTCTTTTCATACCAAGTGCTGTAAGCTTTTCGTGCATCACTTTTATTTACTTGCCAGCAAAAATGCTCGAATTTGAAGTGCAGTGAGTAATAAAAAATCGATCTGTTAGCACCTTGGAATAGCAGGTGCTGTAAGCTTTTCTTACATGAGTTTAATTCACTTTCCAGCTAACATGCTCGAACGTGAAGTGCAGTGATTGATCAAATAAAAGCAATCTGTTAGCATAGCATTACTTTCATCACTTTAATTTACTTTCCAGCTAAGATGCTTCAAAGTCAAGTGAAGTGATTAATCAGAAAATCTATCTGTTAGTACAATGGAATAACAGGTGGTGTAATCTTTTCTTGCATGAGTTTAATTTACTTTCCAGCTAACATGGACGAATTTGAAGTGCAGTAATCAATAAAAAAGCTATCTGTTAGCTCCTTTTTATACCAAGTTCTATAAGCTTTTCGTGCATCACTTTTATTTAGTCGCCAGATAAAATGCTCGAATGTGAAGTGCATTCAGTAATAAAAAATCAATCTGTTAGCTCCTTGGAATAGCAGGTGCTGTAAGCTTTTCTAACATTAGTTTAATTCACTTTCCAGCTAACATGCTGGAATGTGAAGTGCAGTGAGTAATAAAAAATCGATCTGTTAGCACCTTGGAATAAAAGGTGCAGTAAGCTTTTCTTGCATGAGTTTAAACTTCTTTCCAGTTAACATGCTCAAACGTGAAGTGCAGTGATTGATAAAATAAAAGTAATCTGTTAGCATAGAATTACTTTCATCACTTAATTTACTTTCCAGCTAAGATGCTTCAAAGTCACGTGAAGTGATTAATCAGAAAATATATCTGTTAGTACATTGTAATATCAGGTGGCGTAATCTTTTCTTGCATGAGCTTAACTTACTTTCCAGCTAACATGGACGAATGTGAAGTGCAGTGATCAATAAAAAAGCTATCTGTTAGCTTCTTTTCATACCAAGTGCTGTAAGCTTTTCGTGCATCACTTTTATTTACTCGCCAGCAAAAATGCTCGAATGTGAAGTGCAGTGAGTAATAAAAACTCGATCTGTTAGCACCTTGGAATAACAGGTGCAGTAATCTTTTCTTGCATGAGTTTAAACTGCTTTCTAGCTAACATGCTCGAACGTGAAGTGTAGTGATTGTTAAAATAAAAGTAATCTGTTAGCATAGAATTACTTTCATCACTTAATTTACTTTCCAGCTAAGATGCTTCAAAGTCAAGTGAAGTGATTAATCAGAAAATCTATCTGTTAGTACAATGTAATATCAGTTGGCGTAATCTTTTCTTGCATGAGATTAATTTACTTTCCAGCTAACATGGACGAATGTGAAGTGCAGTGATCAATAAAAAATGTATCTGTTACCTCCTTTTTATAACAAGTTCTATAAGCTTTTCATGAATCACTTTTATTTACTGGCCAGCTAAAATGCTCGAATGTGAAGTGCAGTCAGTAATAAAAAATCAATCTGTTAGCTCCTTGGAATAGCACGTGCTGTAAGCTTTTCTAACATAAGTTTAATTCACTTTCCAGCTAACATGCTCGAATGTGAGGTGCAGTGAGTAATAAAAAATCGATCTGTTAGCACCTTGGAATAACAGTTGCTGTAAGCTTTTCTTGCATGAGTTTAATTCACTTTCCAGCTAACATGCTCGAATGTGAAGTGCAGTGATAAAAAAAAGCAATCTGTTAGCACCTTGGAATAGCAGGTGCTGTCAGCTTTTCTGACATGAGTTTAATTCACTTTCCAGCTAACATGCTCGAATGTGAAGTGCAGTGAGTAATAAAAAATCGATCTGTTAGCACCTTGGAGTAAAAGGTGCAGTAAGCTTTTCTTGCATGAGTTTAATTTACTTTCCAGCTAACATGGATGAATTTGAAGTGCAGTGATCAATAAAAAAGCTATCTGTTAGCTCCTTTTTATACCAAGTTCTATAAGCTTTTCGTGCATCTCTTTTCTTTACTCGCCAGATAAAATGCTCGAATGTGAAGTGCAGTCAGTAATAAAAAATCAATCTGTTAGCTCCTTGGAATAGCATCTGCTGTAAGCTTTTCTAACATAAGTTTAATTCACTTTCCAGCTATCATGCTCGAATGTGAAGTGCAGTGATAAAAAAAAAAGCAATCTGTTAGCACCTTGGAATAGCAGGTGCTGTAAGCTTTTCTTGCATGAGTTTAAACTTCTTTCCAGCTAACATGCTCAAACGTGAAGTGCAGTGATTGATAAAATAAAAGTAATCTGGTAGCATAGAATTACTTTCATCACTTAATTTACTTTCCAGCTAAGATGCTTCAAAGTCACGTGAAGTGATTAATCAGAAAATATATCTGTTAGTACATTGTAATATCAGGTGGCGTAATCTTTTCTTGCATGAGCTTAATTTACTTTCCAGCTAACATGGACGAATGTGAAGTGCAGTGATCAATAAAAAAGCTTTCTGTTAGCTTATTTTCATACCAAGTGCTGTAAGCTTTTCGTGCATCACTTTTATTTACTCGCCAGCAAAAATGCTCGAATGTGAAGTGCAGTGAGTAATAAAAACTCGATCTGTTAGCACCTTGGAATAACAGGTGCAGTAAGCTTTTCTTGCATGAGTTTAAACTGCTTTCCAGCTAACATGCTCGAACGTGAAGTGCAGTGATTGATAAAATAAAAGCAATCTGTTAGCATAGCATTACTTTCATCACTTTAATTTACTTTCAAGCTAAGATGCTTCAAAGTGAAGTGAAGTGATTAATCAGAAAATCTGTTAGTACAGTGTATTATCAGGTGCTGTAATCTTTTCTTGCATGAGTTTAATTTACTTTCCAGCTAACATGGATGAATGTGAAGTGCAGTGATCAATAAAAAAGCTATCTGTTAGCTTCTTTTCATACCAAGTGCTGTAAGCTTTTCGTGCATCACTTTTATTTACTCGCCAGCAAAAATGCTCGAATTTGAAGTGCAGTGAGTAATAAAAAATCGATCTGTTAGAACCTTTGAATAACAGTTGCTGTAAGCTTTTCTAGCAAGATTTTAACTGCTTTCCAGCTAACATGCTCGAACGTGAAGTGCAGTGATTGATCAAATAAAAGCAATCTGTTAGCATAGCATTACTTTCATCACTTTAATTTACTTTCCAGCTAAGATGCTTCAAAGTCAAGTGAAGTGATTAATCAGAAAATCTATCTGTTAGTACAATGGAATAACAGGTGGAGTAATCTTTTCTTGCATGAGTTTAATTTACTTTCCAGCTAACATGGACGAATTTGAAGTGCAGTAATCAATAAAAAAGCTATCTGTTAGCTCCTTTTTATACCAAGTTCTATAAGCTTTTCGTGCATCACTTTTATTTAGTCGCCAGATAAAATGCTCGAATGTGAAGTGCATTCAGTAATAAAAAATCAATCTGTTAGCTCCTTGGAATAGCAGGTGCTGTAAGCTTTTCTAACATTAGTTTAATTCACTTTCCAGCTAACATGCTCGAATGTGAAGTGCAGTGAGTAATAAAAAATCGATCTGTTAGCACCTTGGAATAAAAGGTGCAGTAAGCTTTTCTTGCATGAGTTTAAACTTCTTTCCAGTTAACATGCTCGAACGTGAAGTGCAGTGATTGTTAAAATAAAAGTAATCTGTTAGCATAGAATTACTTTCATCACTTAATTTACTTTCCAGCTAAGATGCTTCAAAGTCAAGTGAAGTGATTAATCAGAAAATCTATCTGTTAGTACAATGTAATATCAGTTGGCGTAATCTTTTCTTGCATGAGTTGAATTTACTTTCCAGCTAACATGGACGAATGTGAAGTGCAGTGATCAATACAAAAGGTATCTGTTAGCACCTTTTTATACCAAGTGCTATAAGCTTTTACTGTATCACTTTTATTTACTCGCCAGATAAAATGCTCGAATGTGAAGTGCAGTCAGTAATAAAAAATCAATCTGTTAGCTCCTTGGAATAGGAGGTGCTGTAAGCTTTTCTAACATTAGTTTAATTCACTTTCCAGCTAACATGCTCGAATGTGAAGTGCAGTGATAAAAAAAAGCTATCTGTTAGCACCTTGGAATAGCAGGTGCTGTAAGCTTTTCTTACATGAGTTTAATTCACTTTCCAGCTAACATGCTCGACATGAAGTGCAGTGATTGATAAAATAAAAGCAATCTGTTAGCATAGCATTACTTTCATCACTTTAATTTACTTTCAAGCTAAGATGCTTCAAAGTTAAGTGAAGTGATTAATCAGAAAATCTATCTGTTAGTACAATGTAATATCAGGTGGTTTAATCTTTTCTTGCATGAGTTTAAACTGCTTTCAAGCTAACATGCTCGAACGTGAAGTACAGTGATTGATAAGATAAAAGCAATCTGTTAGCATAGCATTACTTTCATCACTTTAATTTACTTTCAAGCTAAGATGCTTCAAAGTCAAGTGAAGTGATTAATCAGAAAATCTATCTGTTAGTACAATGGAATATCAGGTGGTGTAATCTTTTCTTGCATGAGTTTAATTTACTTTCCAGCTAACATGGACGAATTTGAAGTGCAATGTTCAATAAAAAAGCTATCTGTTAGCTTCTTTTCATAACAAGTGCTGTAAGCTTTTCGTGCATCACTTTTATTTACTGGCCAGCAAAAATGCTCGAATGTGAAGTGCAGTGAGTAATAAAAAATCGATCTGTTAGCACCTTGGAATAACAGTTGCAGTAAGCTTTTCTTGCATGAGTTTAAACTGCTTTCAAGCTAACATGCTCAAACGTGAAGTGCAGTGATTGATAAAATAAAAGCAATCTGTTAGCATAGCATTACTTTCATCACTATAATTTACTTTCAAGCTAAGATGCTTCAAAGTCAAGTGAAGTGATTAATCAGAAAATCTATCTGTTAGTACAGTGTATTATCAGGTGGTGTAATCTTTTCTTGCATGAGTTTAATTTACTTTCCAGCTAACATGGACGAATTTGAAGTGCAGTGATCAATAAAAAAGCTATCTGTTAGCTCCTTTTTATATCAAGTTCTATAAGCTTTTCGTGCATCACTTTTATTTACTCGCCAGATAAAATGCTCGAATGTGAAGTGCAGTCAGTAATAAAAAATCAATCTGTTAGCTCCTTGGAATAGCAGGTGCTGTAAGCTTTTCTAACATTACATTAATTCACTTTCCAGTTAACATGCTCGAATGTGAAGTGCAGTGATAAAAAAAAGCAATCTGTTAGCACCTTGGAATAGCAGGTGCTGTAAGCTTTTCTTACATGAGTTTAATTCACTTTCCAGCTAAAATGATCGAACGTGAAGTGCAGTGAGTAATAAAAAATCGATCTGTTAGCACCTTGGAATAACAGTTGCTGTAAGCTTTTCTTGCATGAGTTTAATTCACTTTCCAGCTAACATGCTCGAATGTGAAGTGCAGTGATAAAAAAAGCAATCTGTTAGCACCTTGGAATAGCAGGTGCTGTCAGCTTTTCTGACATGAGTTTAATTCACTTTCCAGCTAACATGCTCGAATGTGAAGTGCAGTGAGTAATAAAAAATCGATCTGTTAGCACCTTGGAGTAAAAGGTGCAGTAAGCTTTTCTTGCATGAGTTTAATTTACTTTCCAGCTAAAATGGACAAATGGGAAGTGCAGTGATCAATAAAAAAACTATCTGTTAGCTTCTTTTCATACCAAGTGCTGTAAGCTTTTCGTGCATCACTTTTATTTACTCGCCAGCAAAAATGCTCGAATGTGAAGTGCAGTCAGTAATAAAAAATTAATCCGTTAGCTCCTTGGAATAGCAGGTGCTGTAAGCTTTTCTAACATAAGTTTAATTCACTTTCCAGCTAACATGCTCGAATGTGAAGTGCAGTGATAAAAAAAAGCTATCTGTTAGCTCCTTGGAATAGCAGGTGCTGTAAGCTTTTCTTACATGAGTTTAATTCACTTTCCAGCTAACATGCTCGAACGTGAAGTGCAGTGATTGATAAAATTAAAGCAATCTGTTAGCATAGCATTACTTTCATCACTTTAATTTACTTTCAAGCTAAGATGCTTCAAAGTCAAGTGTAGTGATTAATCAGAAAATCTGTCTGTTAGTACAGTGTATTATCAGGTGGTGTAATCTTTTCTTGCATGAGTTTAATTTACTTTCCAGCTAACATGGATGAATGTGAAGTGCAGTGATCAATACAAAAGGTATCTGTTAGCACCTTTTTATACCAAGTGCTATAAGCTTTTACTGTATCACTTTTATTTACTCGCCAGATAAAATGCTCGAATGTGAAGTGCAGTCAGTAATAAAAAATTAATCTGATAGCTCCTTGGAATAGCAGGTGCTGTAAGCTTTTCTAACATTACATTAATTCACTTTCCAGTTAACATGCTCGAATGTGAAGTGCAGTGATAAAAAAAAGCTATCTGTTAGCACCTTGGAATAGCAGGTGCTGTAAGCTTTTCTTACATGAGTTTAATTCACTTTCCAGCTAACATGCTCGACATGAAGTGCAGTGATTGATAAAATAAAAGCAATCTGTTAGCATAGCATTACTTTCATCACTTTAATTTACTTTCAAGCTAAGATGCTTCAAAGTTAAGTGAAGTGATTAATCAGAAAATCTATCTGTTAGTACAATGTAATATCAGGTGGTTTAATCTTTTCTTGCATGAGTTTAAACTGCTTTCAAGCTAACATGCTCGAACGTGAAGTACAGTGATTGATAAGATAAAAGCAATCTGTTAGCATAGCATTACTTTCATCACTTTAATTTACTTTCAAGCTAAGATGCTTCAAAGTCAAGTGAAGTGATTAATCAGAAAATCTATCTGTTAGTACAATGGAATATCAGGTGGTGTAATCTTTTCTTGCATGAGTTTAATTTACTTTCCAGCTAACATGGACGAATTTGAAGTGCAATGTTCAATAAAAAAGCTATCTGTTAGCTTCTTTTCATAACAAGTGCTGTAAGCTTTTCGTGCATCACTTTTATTTACTGGCCAGCAAAAATGCTCGAATGTGAAGTGCAGTGAGTAATAAAAAATCGATCTGTTAGCACCTTGGAATAACAGTTGCAGTAAGCTTTTCTTGCATGAGTTTAAACTGCTTTCAAGCTAACATGCTCAAACGTGAAGTGCAGTGATTGATAAAATAAAAGCAATCTGTTAGCATAGCATTACTTTCATCACTATAATTTACTTTCAAGCTAAGATGCTTCAAAGTCAAGTGAAGTGATTAATCAGAAAATCTATCTGTTAGTACAGTGTATTATCAGGTGGTGTAATCTTTTCTTGCATGAGTTTAATTTACTTTCCAGCTAACATGGACGAATTTGAAGTGCAGTGATCAATAAAAAAGCTATCTGTTAGCTCCTTTTTATATCAAGTTCTATAAGCTTTTCGTGCATCACTTTTATTTACTCGCCAGATAAAATGCTCGAATGTGAAATGCAGTCAGTAATAAAAAATCAATCTGTTAGCTCCTTGGAATAGCAGGTGCTGTAAGCTTTTCTAACATTACATTAATTCACTTTCCAGTTAACATGCTCGAATGTGAAGTGCAGTGATAAAAAAAAGCAATCTGTTAGCACCTTGGAATAGCAGGTGCTGTAAGCTTTTCTTACATGAGTTTAATTCACTTTCCAGCTAAAATGATCGAACGTGAAGTGCAGTGAGTAATAAAAAATCGATCTGTTAGCACCTTGGAATAACAGTTGCTGTAAGCTTTTCTTGCATGAGTTTAATTCACTTTCCAGCTAACATGCTCGAATGTGAAGTGCAGTGATAAAAAAAGCAATCTGTTAGCACCTTGGAATAGCAGGTGCTGTCAGCTTTTCTGACATGAGTTTAATTCACTTTCCAGCTAACATGCTCGAATGTGAAGTGCAGTGAGTAATAAAAAATCGATCTGTTAGCACCTTGGAGTAAAAGGTGCAGTAAGCTTTTCTTGCATGAGTTTAATTTACTTTCCAGCTAAAATGGACAAATGGGAAGTGCAGTGATCAATAAAAAAACTATCTGTTAGCTTCTTTTCATACCAAGTGCTGTAAGCTTTTCGTGCATCACTTTTATTTACTCGCCAGCAAAAATGCTCGAATGTGAAGTGCAGTCAGTAATAAAAAATTAATCCGTTAGCTCCTTGGAATAGCAGGTGCTGTAAGCTTTTCTAACATAAGTTTAATTCACTTTCCAGCTAACATGCTCGAATGTGAAGTGCAGTGATAAAAAAAAGCTATCTGTTAGCACCTTGGAATAGCAGGTGCTGTAAGCTTTTCTTACATGAGTTTAATTCACTTTCCAGCTAACATGCTCGAACGTGAAGTGCAGTGATTGATAAAATTAAAGCAATCTGTTAGCATAGCATTACTTTCATCACTTTAATTTACTTTCAAGCTAAGATGCTTCAAAGTCAAGTGTAGTGATTAATCAGAAAATCTGTCTGTTAGTACAGTGTATTATCAGGTGGTGTAATCTTTTCTTGCATGAGTTTAATTTACTTTCCAGCTAACATGGATGAATGTGAAGTGCAGTGATCAATACAAAAGGTATCTGTTAGCACCTTTTTATACCAAGTGCTATAAGCTTTTACTGTATCACTTTTATTTACTCGCCAGATAAAATGCTCGAATGTGAAGTGCAGTCAGTAATAAAAAATTAATCTGATAGCTCCTTGGAATAGCAGGTGCTGTAAGCTTTTCTAACATTACATTAATTCACTTTCCAGTTAACATGCTCGAATGTGAAGTACAGTGATAAAAAAGCTATCTGTTAGCACCTTGGAATAGCAGGTGCTGTAAGCTTTTCTTACATGAGTTTAATTCACTTTCCAGCTAACCTGCTCGACATGAAGTGCAGTGATTGATAAAATAAAAGCAATCTGTTAGCATAGCATTACTTTCATCACTTTAATTTACTTTCAAGCTAAGATGCTTCAAAGTCAAGTGAAGTGATTAATCAGAAAATCTATCTGTTAGTACAATGGAATATCAGGTGGTGTAATCTTTTCTTGCATGAGTTTAATTTACTTTCCAGCTAACATGGACGAATTTGAAGTGCAATGTTCAATAAAAAAGCTATCTGTTAGCTTCTTTTCATAACAAGTGCTGTAAGCTTTTCGTACATCACTTTTATTTACTGGCCAGCAAAAATGCTCGAATGTGAAGTGCAGTGAGTAATAAAAAATCGATCTGTTAGCACCTTGGAATAACAGTTGCAGTAAGCTTTTCTTGCATGAGTTTAAACTGCTTTCAAGCTAACATGCTCGAACGTGAAGTGCAGTGATTGATAAAATAAAAGCAATCTGTTAGCATAGCATTACTTTCATCACTATAATTTACTTTCAAGCTAAGATGCTTCAAAGTCAAGTGAAGTGATTAATCAGAAAATCTATCTGTTAGTACAGTGTATTATCAGGTGGTGTAATCTTTTCTTGCATGAGTTTAATTTACTTTCCAGCTAACATGGACGAATTTGAAGTGCAGTGATCAATAAAAAAGCTATCTGTTAGCTCCTTTTTATATCAAGTTCTATAAGCTTTTCGTGCATCACTTTTATTTACTCGCCAGATAAAATGCTCGAATGTGAAGTGCAGTCAGTAATAAAAAATCAATCTGTTAGCTCCTTGGAATAGCAGGTGCTGTAAGCTTTTCTAACATTACATTAATTCACTTTCCAGTTAACATGCTCGAATGTGAAGTGCAGTGATAAAAAAAAAGCTATCTGTTAGCACCTTGGAATAGCAGGTGCTGTAAGCTTTTCTAACATAAGTTTAATTCACTTTCCAGCTAACATGCTCGAATGTGAAGTGCAGTGATAAAAAAAAGCTATCTGTTAGCACCTTGGAATAGCAGGTGCTGTAAGCTTTTCTTACATGAGTTTAATTCACTTTCCAGCTAACATGCTCGAGCGTGAAGTGCAGTGAGTAATAAAAACTCGATCTGTTAGCACCTTGGAATAACAGGTGCAGTAAGCTTTTCTTGCATGAGTTTAAACTGCTTTCCAGCTAACATGCTCGAACGTGAAGTGCAGTGATTGATAAAATAAAAGCAATCTGTTAGCATAGCATTACTTTCATCACTTTAATTTACTTTCAAGCTAAGATGCTTCAAAGTCAAGTGAAGTGATTAATCAGAAAATCTATCTGTTAGTACAATGTAATATCAGGTGGCGTAATCTTTTCTTGCATGAGTTTAATTTACTTTCCAGCTAACATGGATGAATTTGAAGTGCAGTGATCAATAAAAAAGCTATCTGTTAGCTCCTTTTTATACCAATTTCTATAAGCTTTTCGTGCATCACTTTTATTTACTCGCCAGATAAAATGCTCGAATGTGAAGTGCATTCAGTAATAAAAAATCAATCTGTTAGCTCCTTGGAATAGCAGGTGCTGTAAGCTTTTCTAACATTAGTTTAATTCACTTTCCAGCTAACATGCTCGAATGTGAAGTGCAGTGAGTAATAAAAAATCGATCTGTTAGCACCTTGGAATAAAAGGTGCAGTAAGCTTTTCTTGCATGAGTTTAAACTTCTTTCCAGCTAACATGCTCAAACGTGAAGTGCAGTGATTGATAAAATAAAAGTAATCTGTTAGCATAGAATTACTTTCATCACTTAATTTACTTTCCAGCTAAGATGCTTCAAAGTCACGTGAAGTGATTAATCAGAAAATATATCTGTTAGTACATTGTAATATCAGGTGGCGTAATCTTTTCTTGCATGGGCTTAATTTACTTTCCAGCTAACATGGACGAATGTGAAGTGCAGTGATCAATAAAAAAGCTATCTGTTAGCTTCTTTTCATACCAAGTGCTGTAAGCTTTTCGTGCATCACTTTTATTTACTCGCCAGCAAAAATGCTCGAATGTGAAGTGCAGTGAGTAATAAAAACTCGATCTGTTAGCACCTTGGAATAACAGATGCAGTAAGCTTTTCTTGCATGAGTTTAAACTGCTTTCTAGCTAACATGCTCGAACGTGAAGTGTAGTGATTGTTAAAATAAAAGTAATCTGTTAGCATAGAATTACTTTCATCACTTAATTTACTTTCCAGCTAAGATGCTTCAAAGTCAAGTGAAGTGATTAATCAGAAAATCTATCTGTTAGTACAATGTAATATCAGTTGGCGTAATCTTTTCTTGCATGAGTTTAATTTACTTTCCAGCTAACATGGACGAATGTGAAGTGCAGTGATCAATAAAAAATGTATCTGTTACCTCCTTTTTATAACAAGTTCTATAAGCTTTTCATGAATCACTTTTATTTACTGGCCAGCTAAAATGCTCGAATGTGAAGTGCAGTCAGTAATAAAAAATCAATCTGTTAGCTCCTTGGAATAGCACGTGCTGTAAGCTTTTCTAACATAAGTTTAATTCACTTTCCAGCTAACATGCTCGAATGTGAAGTGCAGTGATAAAAAAAAGCAATCTGTTAGCACCTTGGAATAGCAGGTGCTGTAAGCTTTTCTTACATGAGTTTAATTCACTTTCCAGCTAAAATGATCGAACGTGAAGTGCAGTGAGTAATAAAAAATCGATCTGTTAGCACCTTGGAATAACAGTTGCTGTAAGCTTTTCTTGCATGAGTTTAATTCACTTTCCAGCTAACATGCTCGAATGTGAAGTGCAGTGATAAAAAAAGCAATCTGTTAGCACCTTGGAATAGCAGGTGCTGTCAGCTTTTCTGACATGAGTTTAATTCACTTTCCAGCTAACATGCTCGAATGTGAAGTGCAGTGAGTAATAAAAAATCGATCTGTTAGCACCTTGGAGTAAAAGGTGCAGTAAGCTTTTCTTGCATGAGTTTAATTTACTTTCCAGCTAAAATGGACAAATGGGAAGTGCAGTGATCAATAAAAAAACTATCTGTTAGCTTCTTTTCATACCAAGTGCTGTAAGCTTTTCGTGCATCACTTTTATTTACTCGCCAGCAAAAATGCTCGAATGTGAAGTGCAGTCAGTAATAAAAAATTAATCCGTTAGCTCCTTGGAATAGCAGGTGCTGTAAGCTTTTCTAACATAAGTTTAATTCACTTTCCAGCTAACATGCTCGAATGTGAAGTGCAGTGATAAAAAAAAGCTATCTGTTAGCACCTTGGAATAGCAGGTGCTGTAAGCTTTTCTTACATGAGTTTAATTCACTTTCCAGCTAACATGCTCGAACGTGAAGTGCAGTGATTGATAAAATTAAAGCAATCTGTTAGCATAGCATTACTTTCATCACTTTAATTTACTTTCAAGCTAAGATGCTTCAAAGTCAAGTGTAGTGATTAATCAGAAAATCTGTCTGTTAGTACAGTGTATTATCAGGTGGTGTAATCTTTTCTTGCATGAGTTTAATTTACTTTCCAGCTAACATGGATGAATGTGAAGTGCAGTGATCAATACAAAAGGTATCTGTTAGCACCTTTTTATACCAAGTGCTATAAGCTTTTACTGTATCACTTTTATTTACTCGCCAGATAAAATGCTCGAATGTGAAGTGCAGTCAGTAATAAAAAATTAATCTGATAGCTCCTTGGAATAGCAGGTGCTGTAAGCTTTTCTAACATTACATTAATTCACTTTCCAGCTAACATGCTCGAATGTGAAGTGCAGTGATAAAAAAAGCAATCTGTTAGAACCTTGGAATAGCAGGTGCTGTCAGCTTTTCTGACATGAGTTTAATTCACTTTCCAGCTAACATGCTCGAATGTGAAGTGCAGTGAGTAATAAAAAATCGATCTGTTAGCACCTTGGAGTAAAAGGTGCAGTAAGCTTTTCTTGCATGAGTTTAATTTACTTTCCAGCTAAAATGGACAAATGGGAAGTGCAGTGATCAATAAAAAAACTATCTGTTAGCTTCTTTTCATACCAAGTGCTGTAAGCTTTTCGTGCATCACTTTTATTTACTCGCCAGCAAAAATGCTCGAATGTGAAGTGCAGTCAGTAATAAAAAATTAATCCGTTAGCTCCTTGGAATAGCAGGTGCTGTAAGCTTTTCTAACATAAGTTTAATTCACTTTCCAGCTAACATGCTCGAATGTGAAGTGCAGTGATAAAAAAAAGCTATCTGTTAGCACCTTGGAATAGCAGGTGCTGTAAGCTTTTCTTACATGAGTTTAATTCACTTTCCAGCTAACATGCTCGAACGTGAAGTGCAGTGATTGATAAAATTAAAGCAATCTGTTAGCATAGCATTACTTTCATCACTTTAATTTACTTTCAAGCTAAGATGCTTCAAAGTCAAGTGTAGTGATTAATCAGAAAATCTGTCTGTTAGTACAGTGTATTATCAGGTGGTGTAATCTTTTCTTGCATGAGTTTAATTTACTTTCCAGCTAACATGGATGAATGTGAAGTGCAGTGATCAATACAAAAGGTATCTGTTAGCACCTTTTTATACCAAGTGCTATAAGCTTTTACTGTATCACTTTTATTTACTCGCCAGATAAAATGCTCGAATGTGAAGTGCAGTCAGTAATAAAAAATTAATCTGATAGCTCCTTGGAATAGCAGGTGCTGTAAGCTTTTCTAACATTACATTAATTCACTTTCCAGTTAACATGCTCGAATGTGAAGTACAGTGATAAAAAAGCTATCTGTTAGCACCTTGGAATAGCAGGTGCTGTAAGCTTTTCTTACATGAGTTTAATTCACTTTCCAGCTAACCTGCTCGACATGAAGTGCAGTGATTGATAAAATAAAAGCAATCTGTTAGCATAGCATTACTTTCATCACTTTAATTTACTTTCAAGCTAAGATGCTTCAAAGTCAAGTGAAGTGATTAATCAGAAAATCTATCTGTTAGTACAATGGAATATCAGGTGGTGTAATCTTTTCTTGCATGAGTTTAATTTACTTTCCAGCTAACATGGACGAATTTGAAGTGCAATGTTCAATAAAAAAGCTATCTGTTAGCTTCTTTTCATAACAAGTGCTGTAAGCTTTTCGTACATCACTTTTATTTACTGGCCAGCAAAAATGCTCGAATGTGAAGTGCAGTGAGTAATAAAAAATCGATCTGTTAGCACCTTGGAATAACAGTTGCAGTAAGCTTTTCTTGCATGAGTTTAAACTGCTTTCAAGCTAACATGCTCGAACGTGAAGTGCAGTGATTGATAAAATAAAAGCAATCTGTTAGCATAGCATTACTTTCATCACTATAATTTACTTTCAAGCTAAGATGCTTCAAAGTCAAGTGAAGTGATTAATCAGAAAATCTATCTGTTAGTACAGTGTATTATCAGGTGGTGTAATCTTTTCTTGCATGAGTTTAATTTACTTTCCAGCTAACATGGACGAATTTGAAGTGCAGTGATCAATAAAAAAGCTATCTGTTAGCTCCTTTTTATATCAAGTTCTATAAGCTTTTCGTGCATCACTTTTATTTACTCGCCAGATAAAATGCTCGAATGTGAAGTGCAGTCAGTAATAAAAAATCAATCTGTTAGCTCCTTGGAATAGCAGGTGCTGTAAGCTTTTCTAACATTACATTAATTCACTTTCCAGTTAACATGCTCGAATGTGAAGTGCAGTGATAAAAAAAAAGCTATCTGTTAGCACCTTGGAATAGCAGGTGCTGTAAGCTTTTCTAACATAAGTTTAATTCACTTTCCAGCTAACATGCTCGAATGTGAAGTGCAGTGATAAAAAAAAGCTATCTGTTAGCACCTTGGAATAGCAGGTGCTGTAAGCTTTTCTTACATGAGTTTAATTCACTTTCCAGCTAACATGCTCGAGCGTGAAGTGCAGTGAGTAATAAAAACTCGATCTGTTAGCACCTTGGAATAACAGGTGCAGTAAGCTTTTCTTGCATGAGTTTAAACTGCTTTCCAGCTAACATGCTCGAACGTGAAGTGCAGTGATTGATAAAATAAAAGCAATCTGTTAGCATAGCATTACTTTCATCACTTTAATTTACTTTCAAGCTAAGATGCTTCAAAGTCAAGTGAAGTGATTAATCAGAAAATCTATCTGTTAGTACAATGTAATATCAGGTGGCGTAATCTTTTCTTGCATGAGTTTAATTTACTTTCCAGCTAACATGGACAAATTTGAAGTGCAGTGATCAATAAAAAAGCTATCTGTTAGCTCCTTTTTATACCAATTTCTATAAGCTTTTCGTGCATCACTTTTATTTACTCGCCAGATAAAATGCTCGAATGTGAAGTGCATTCAGTAATAAAAAATCAATCTGTTAGCTCCTTGGAATAGCAGGTGCTGTAAGCTTTTCTAACATTAGTTTAATTCACTTTCCAGCTAACATGCTCGAATGTGAAGTGCAGTGAGTAATAAAAAATCGATCTGTTAGCACCTTGGAATAAAAGGTGCAGTAAGCTTTTCTTGCATGAGTTTAAACTTCTTTCCAGCTAACATGTTCAAACGTGAAGTGCAGTGATTGATAAAATAAAAGTAATCTGTTAGCATAGAATTACTTTCATCACTTAATTTACTTTCCAGCTAAGATGCTTCAAAGTCACGTGAAGTGATTAATCAGAAAATATATCTGTTAGTACATTGTAATATCAGGTGGCGTAATCTTTTCTTGCATGGGCTTAATTTACTTTCCAGCTAACATGGACGAATGTGAAGTGCAGTGATCAATAAAAAAGCTATCTTTTAGCTTCTTTTCATACCAAGTGCTGTAAGCTTTTCGTGCATCACTTTTATTTACTCGCCAGCAAAAATGCTCGAATGTGAAGTGCAGTGAGTAATAAAAACTCGATCTGTTAGCACCTTGGAATAACAGATGCAGTAAGCTTTTCTTGCATGAGTTTAAACTGCTTTCTAGCTAACATGCTCGAACGTGAAGTGTAGTGATTGTTAAAATAAAAGTAATCTGTTAGCATAGAATTACTTTCATCACTTAATTTACTTTCCAGCTAAGATGCTTCAAAGTCAAGTGAAGTGATTAATCAGAAAATCTATCTGTTAGTACAATGTAATATCAGTTGGCGTAATCTTTTCTTGCATGAGTTTAATTTACTTTCCAGCTAACATGGACGAATGTGAAGTGCAGTGATCAATAAAAAATGTATCTGTTACCTCCTTTTTATAACAAGTTCTATAAGCTTTTCATGAATCACTTTTATTTACTGGCCAGCTAAAATGCTCGAATGTGAAGTGCAGTCAGTAATAAAAAATCAATCTGTTAGCTCCTTGGAATAGCACGTGCTGTAAGCTTTTCTAACATAAGTTTAATTCACTTTCCAGCTAACATGCTCGAATGTGAAGTGCAGTGATAAAAAAAAGCAATCTGTTAGCACCTTGGAATAGCAGGTGCTGTAAGCTTTTCTTACATGAGTTTAATTCACTTTCCAGCTAAAATGATCGAACGTGAAGTGCAGTGAGTAATAAAAAATCGATCTGTTAGCACCTTGGAATAACAGTTGCTGTAAGCTTTTCTTGCATGAGTTTAATTCACTTTCCAGCTAACATGCTCGAATGTGAAGTGCAGTGATAAAAAAAGCAATCTGTTAGCACCTTGGAATAGCAGGTGCTGTCAGCTTTTCTGACATGAGTTTAATTCACTTTCCAGCTAACATGCTCGAATGTGAAGTGCAGTGAGTAATAAAAAATCGATCTGTTAGCACCTTGGAGTAAAAGGTGCAGTAAGCTTTTCTTGCATGAGTTTAATTTACTTTCCAGCTAAAATGGACAAATGGGAAGTGCAGTGATCAATAAAAAAACTATCTGTTAGCTTCTTTTCATACCAAGTGCTGTAAGCTTTTCGTGCATCACTTTTATTTACTCGCCAGCAAAAATGCTCGAATGTGAAGTGCAGTGAGTAATAAAAAATCGATCTGTTAGCACCTTGGAAGAACAGTTGCTGTAAGCTTTTCTTGCATGAGTTTAAACTGCTTTCCAGCTAACATGCTCGAACGTGAAGTGCAGTGATTGATAAAATAAAAGTAATCTGTTAGCATAGAATTACTTTCATCACTTAATTTACTTTCCAGCTAAGATGCTTCAAAGTCAAGTGAAGTGATTAATCAGAAAATCTATCTGTTAGTACAATGGAATAACAGGTGGTGTAATCTTTTCTTGCATGAGTTTAATTTACTTTCCAGCTAACATGGACGAATTTGAAGTGCAGTAATCAATAAAAAAGCTATCTGTTAGCTCCTTTTTATACCAAGTTCTATAAGCTTTTCGTGCATCACTTGTATTTACTCGCCAGATAAAATGCTCGAATTTGAAGTGCAGTCAGTAATAAAAAATCAATCTGTTAGCTCCTTGGAATAGCAGGTGCTGTAAGCTTTTCTAACATTAGTTTAATTCACTTTCCAGCTAACATGCTCGAATGTGAAGTGCAGTGATAAAAAAAAGCTATCTGTTAGCACCTTGGAATAGCAGGTGCTGTAAGCTTTTCTTACATGAGTTTAATTCACTTTCCAGCTAACATGCTCGAACGTGAAGTGCAGTGATTGATAAAATAAAAGCAATCTGTTAGCATAGCATTACTTTCATCACTTTATTTTACTTTCAAGCTAAGATGCTTCAAAGTCAAGTGAAGTGATTAATCAGAAAATCTATCTGTTAGTACAGTGTATTATCAGGTGGTGTAATCTTTTCTTGCATGAGTTTAATTTACTTTCCAGCTAACATGGATGAATGTGAAGTGCACTGATCAATACAAAAGGTATCTGTTAGCACCTTTTTATACCAAGTGCTATAAGCTTTTACTGTATCACTTTTATTTACTCGCCAGATAAAATGCTCGAATGTGAAGTGCAGTCAGTAATAAAAAATCAATCTGTTAGCTCCTTGGAATAGGAGGTGCTGTAAGCTTTTCTAACATTAGTTTAATTCACTTTCCAGCTAACATGCTCGAATGTGAAGTGCAGTGATAAAAAAAAGCTATCTGTTAGCACCTTGGAATAGCAGGTGCTGTAAGCTTTTCTAACATAAGTTTAATTCACTTTCCAGCTAACATGCTCGAATGTGAAGTGCAGTGATAAAAAAAAGCTATCTGTTAGCACCTTGGAATAGCAGGTGCTGTAAGCTTTTCTTACATGAGTTTAATTCACTTTCCAGCTAACATGCTCGACATGAAGTGCAGTGATTGATAAAATAAAAGCAATCTGTTAGCATAGCATTACTTTCATCACTTAATTTACTTTCCAGCTAAAATGCTTCAAAGTCAAGTGAAGTGATTAATCAGAAAATCTATCTGTTAGTACAATGTAATATCAGGTGGTTTAATCTTTTCTTGCATGAGTTTAAACTGCTTTCAAGCTAACATGCTCGAACGTGAAGTACAGTGATTGATAAGACAAAAGCAATCTGTTAGCATAGCATTACTTTCATCACTTAATTTACTTTCCAGCTAAAATGCTTCAAAGTCAAGTGAAGTGATTAATCAGAAAATCTATCTGTTAGTACAATGTAATTTCAGGTGGTTTAATCTTTTCTTGCATGAGTTTAAACTGCTTTCAAGCTAACATGCTCGAACGTGAAGTACAGTGATTGATAAGATAAAAGCAATCTGTTAGCATAGCATTACTTTCATCACTTAATTTACTTTCCAGCTAAAATGCTTCAAAGTCAAGTGAAGTGATTAATCAGAAAATCTATCTGTTAGTACAATGGAATATCAGGTGGTGTAATCTTTTCTTGCATGAGTTTATTTTACTTTCCAGCTAACATGGACGAATTTGCAGTGCAGTGATCAATAAAAAAGCTATCTGTTAGCTCCTTTTTATACCAAGTTCTATAAGCTTTTCGTGCATCACTTTTATTTACTCACCAGCAAAAATGCTCGAATGTGAAGTGCAGTCAGTAATAAAAAATTAATCCGTTAGCTCCTTGGAATAGCAGGTGCTGTAAGCTTTTCTAACATAAGTTTAATTCACTTTCCAGCTAACATGCTCGAATGTGAAGTGCAGTGATAAAAAAAAGCTATCTGTTAGCACCTTGGAATAGCAGGTGCTGTAAGCTTTTCTTACATGAGTTTAATTCACTTTCCAGCTAACATGCTCGAACGTGAAGTGCAGTGATTGATAAAATTAAAGCAATCTGTTAGCATAGCATTACTTTCATCACTTTAATTTACTTTCAAGCTAAGATGCTTCAAAGTCAAGTGTAGTGATTAATCAGAAAATCTGTCTGTTAGTACAGTGTATTATCAGGTGGTGTAATCTTTTCTTGCATGAGTTTAATTTACTTTCCAGCTAACATGGATGAATGTGAAGTGCAGTGATCAATACAAAAGGTATCTGTTAGCACCTTTTTATACCAAGTGCTATAAGCTTTTACTGTATCACTTTTATTTACTCGCCAGATAAAATGCTCGAATGTGAAGTGCAGTCAGTAATAAAAAATTAATCTGATAGCTCCTTGGAATAGCAGGTGCTGTAAGCTTTTCTAACATTACATTAATTCACTTTCCAGTTAACATGCTCGAATGTGAAGTACAGTGATAAAAAAGCTATCTGTTAGCACCTTGGAATAGCAGGTGCTGTAAGCTTTTCTTACATGAGTTTAATTCACTTTCCAGCTAACCTGCTCGACATGAAGTGCAGTGATTGATAAAATAAAAGCAATCTGTTAGCATAGCATTACTTTCATCACTTTAATTTACTTTCAAGCTAAGATGCTTCAAAGTCAAGTGAAGTGATTAATCAGAAAATCTATCTGTTAGTACAATGGAATATCAGGTGGTGTAATCTTTTCTTGCATGAGTTTAATTTACTTTCCAGCTAACATGGACGAATTTGAAGTGCAATGTTCAATAAAAAAGCTATCTGTTAGCTTCTTTTCATAACAAGTGCTGTAAGCTTTTCGTACATCACTTTTATTTACTGGCCAGCAAAAATGCTCGAATGTGAAGTGCAGTGAGTAATAAAAAATCGATCTGTTAGCACCTTGGAATAACAGTTGCAGTAAGCTTTTCTTGCATGAGTTTAAACTGCTTTCAAGCTAACATGCTCGAACGTGAAGTGCAGTGATTGATAAAATAAAAGCAATCTGTTAGCATAGCATTACTTTCATCACTATAATTTACTTTCAAGCTAAGATGCTTCAAAGTCAAGTGAAGTGATTAATCAGAAAATCTATCTATTAGTACAGTGTATTATCAGGTGGTGTAATCTTTTCTTGCATGAGTTTAATTTACTTTCCAGCTAACATGGACGAATTTGAAGTGCAGTGATCAATAAAAAAGCTATCTGTTAGCTCCTTTTTATATCAAGTTCTATAAGCTTTTCGTGCATCACTTTTATTTACTCGCCAGATAAAATGCTCGAATGTGAAGTGCAGTCAGTAATAAAAAATCAATCTGTTAGCTCCTTGGAATAGCAGGTGCTGTAAGCTTTTCTAACATTACATTAATTCACTTTCCAGTTAACATGCTCGAATGTGAAGTGCAGTGATAAAAAAAAAGCTATCTGTTAGCACCTTGGAATAGCAGGTGCTGTAAGCTTTTCTAACATAAGTTTAATTCACTTTCCAGCTAACATGCTCGAATGTGAAGTGCAGTGATAAAAAAAAGCTATCTGTTAGCACCTTGGAATAGCAGGTGCTGTAAGCTTTTCTTACATGAGTTTAATTCACTTTCCAGCTAACATGCTCGAGCGTGAAGTGCAGTGAGTAATAAAAACTCGATCTGTTAGCACCTTGGAATAACAGGTGCAGTAAGCTTTTCTTGCATGAGTTTAAACTGCTTTCCAGCTAACATGCTCGAACGTGAAGTGCAGTGATTGATAAAATAAAAGCAATCTGTTAGCATAGCATTACTTTCATCACTTTAATTTACTTTCAAGCTAAGATGCTTCAAAGTCAAGTGAAGTGATTAATCAGAAAATCTATCTGTTAGTACAATGTAATATCAGGTGGCGTAATCTTTTCTTGCATGAGTTTAATTTACTTTCCAGCTAACATGGATGAATTTGAAGTGCAGTGATCAATAAAAAAGCTATCTGTTAGCTCCTTTTTATACCAATTTCTATAAGCTTTTCGTGCATCACTTTTATTTACTCGCCAGATAAAATGCTCGAATGTGAAGTGCATTCAGTAATAAAAAATCAATCTGTTAGCTCCTTGGAATAGCAGGTGCTGTAAGCTTTTCTAACATTAGTTTAATTCACTTTCCAGCTAACATGCTCGAATGTGAAGTGCAGTGAGTAATAAAAAATCGATCTGTTAGCACCTTGGAATAAAAGGTGCAGTAAGCTTTTCTTGCATGAGTTTAAACTTCTTTCCAGCTAACATGCTCAAACGTGAAGTGCAGTGATTGATAAAATAAAAGTAATCTGTTAGCATAGAATTACTTTCATCACTTAATTTACTTTCCAGCTAAGATGCTTCAAAGTCACGTGAAGTGATTAATCAGAAAATATATCTGTTAGTACATTGTAATATCAGGTGGCGTAATCTTTTCTTGCATGGGCTTAATTTACTTTCCAGCTAACATGGACGAATGTGAAGTGCAGTGATCAATAAAAAAGCTATCTGTTAGCTTCTTTTCATACCAAGTGCTGTAAGCTTTTCGTGCATCACTTTTATTTACTCGCCAGCAAAAATGCTCGAATGTGAAGTGCAGTGAGTAATAAAAACTCGATCTGTTAGCACCTTGGAATAACAGATGCAGTAAGCTTTTCTTGCATGAGTTTAAACTGCTTTCTAGCTAACATGCTCGAACGTGAAGTGTAGTGATTGTTAAAATAAAAGTAATCTGTTAGCATAGAATTACTTTCATCACTTAATTTACTTTCCAGCTAAGATGCTTCAAAGTCAAGTGAAGTGATTAATCAGAAAATCTATCTGTTAGTACAATGTAATATCAGTTGGCGTAATCTTTTCTTGCATGAGTTTAATTTACTTTCCAGCTAACATGGACGAATGTGAAGTGCAGTGATCAATAAAAAATGTATCTGTTACCTCCTTTTTATAACAAGTTCTATAAGCTTTTCATGAATCACTTTTATTTACTGGCCAGCTAAAATACTCGAATGTGAAGTGCAGTCAGTAATAAAAAATCAATCTGTTAGCTCCTTGGAATAGCACGTGCTGTAAGCTTTTCTAACATAAGTTTAATTCACTTTCCAGCTAACATGCTCGAATGTGAAGTGCAGTGATAAAAAAAAGCAATCTGTTAGCACCTTGGAATAGCAGGTGCTGTAAGCTTTTCTTACATGAGTTTAATTCACTTTCCAGCTAACATGCTCGAACGTGAAGTGCAGTGAGTAATAAAAAATCGATCTGTTAGCACCTTGGAATAACAGTTGCTGTAAGCTTTTCTTGCATGAGTTTAATTCACTTTCCAGCTAACATGCTCGAATGTGAAGTGCAGTGATAAAAAAAGCAATCTGTTAGCACCTTGGAATAGCAGGTGCTGTCAGCTTTTCTGACATGAGTTTAATTCACTTTCCAGCTAACATGCTCGAATGTGAAGTGCAGTGAGTAATAAAAAATCGATCTGTTAGCACCTTGGAGTAACAGGAGCAGTAAGCTTTTCTTGCATGAGTTTAATTTACTTTCCAGCTAAAATGGACAAATGGGAAGTGCAGTGATCAATAAAAAAACTATCTGTTAGCTTCTTTTCATACCAAGTGCTGTAAGCTTTTCGTGCATCACTTTTATTTACTCGCCAGCAAAAATGCTCGAATGTGAAGTGCAGTGAGTAATAAAAAATCGATCTGTTAGCACCTTGGAAGAACAGTTGCTGTAAGCTTTTCTTGCATGAGTTTAAACTGCTTTCCAGCTAACATGCTCGAACGTGAAGTGCAGTGATTGATAAAATAAAAGTAATCTGTTAGCATAGAATTACTTTCATCACTTAATTTACTTTCCAGCTAAGATGCTTCAAAGTCAAGTGAAGTGATTAATCAGAAAATCTATCTGTTAGTACAATGGAATAACAGGTGGTGTAATCTTTTCTTGCATGAGTTTAATTTACTTTCCAGCTAACATGGACGAATTTGAAGTGCAGTAATCAATAAAAAAGCTATCTGTTAGCTCCTTTTTATACCAAGTTCTATAAGCTTTTCGTGCATCACTTGTATTTACTCGCCAGATAAAATGCTCGAATTTGAAGTGCAGTCAGTAATAAAAAATCAATCTGTTAGCTCCTTGGAATAGCAGGTGCTGTAAGCTTTTCTAACATTAGTTTAATTCACTTTCCAGCTAACATGCTCGAATGTGAAGTGCAGTGATAAAAAAAAGCTATCTGTTAGCACCTTGGAATAGCAGGTGCTGTAAGCTTTTCTTACATGAGTTTAATTCACTTTCCAGCTAACATGCTCGAACGTGAAGTGCAGTGATTGATAAAATAAAAGCAATCTGTTAGCATAGCATTACTTTCATCACTTTATTTTACTTTCAAGCTAAGATGCTTCAAAGTCAAGTGAAGTGATTAATCAGAAAATCTATCTGTTAGTACAGTGTATTATCAGGTGGTGTAATCTTTTCTTGCATGAGTTTAATTTACTTTCCAGCTAACATGGATGAATGTGAAGTGCACTGATCAATACAAAAGGTATCTGTTAGCACCTTTTTATACCAAGTGCTATAAGCTTTTACTGTATCACTTTTATTTACTCGCCAGATAAAATGCTCGAATGTGAAGTGCAGTCAGTAATAAAAAATCAATCTGTTAGCTCCTTGGAATAGGAGGTGCTGTAAGCTTTTCTAACATTAGTTTAATTCACTTTCCAGCTAACATGCTCGAATGTGAAGTGCAGTGATAAAAAAAAGCTATCTGTTAGCACCTTGGAATAGCAGGTGCTGTAAGCTTTTCTAACATAAGTTTAATTCACTTTCCAGCTAACATGCTCGAATGTGAAGTGCAGTGATAAAAAAAAGCTATCTGTTAGCACCTTGGAATAGCAGGTGCTGTAAGCTTTTCTTACATGAGTTTAATTCACTTTCCAGCTAACATGCTCGACATGAAGTGCAGTGATTGATAAAATAAAAGCAATCTGTTAGCATAGCATTACTTTCATCACTTAATTTACTTTCCAGCTAAAATGCTTCAAAGTCAAGTGAAGTGATTAATCAGAAAATCTATCTGTTAGTACAATGTAATATCAGGTGGTTTAATCTTTTCTTGCATGAGTTTAAACTGCTTTCAAGCTAACATGCTCGAACGTGAAGTACAGTGATTGATAAGATA
This sequence comes from Electrophorus electricus, assembly GCF_041902795.1. Taxonomy (NCBI): domain Eukaryota; kingdom Metazoa; phylum Chordata; class Actinopteri; order Gymnotiformes; family Gymnotidae; genus Electrophorus; species Electrophorus electricus. Next base: position 18,281,454 of record NC_137499.1, read on the forward strand.
AAAGCAATCTGTTAGCATAGCATTACTTTCATCACTTAATTTACTTTCCAGCTAAAATGCTTCAAAGTCAAGTGAAGTGATTAATCAGAAAATCTATCTGTTAGTACAATGTAATATCAGGTGGTTTAATCTTTTCTTGCATGAGTTTAAACTGCTTTCAAGCTAACATGCTCGAACGTGAAGTACAGTGATTGATAAGATAAAAGCAATCTGTTAGCATAGCATTACTTTCATCACTTAATTTACTTTCCAGCTAAAATGCTTCAAAGTCAAGTGAAGTGATTAATCAGAAAATCTATCTGTTAGTACAATGGAATATCAGGTGGTGTAATCTTTTCTTGCATGAGTTTATTTTACTTTCCAGCTAACATGGACGAATTTGCAGTGCAGTGATCAATAAAAAAGCTATCTGTTAGCTCCTTTTTATACCAAGTTCTATAAGCTTTTCATGCATCACTTTTATTTACTCACCAGCAAAAATGCTCGAAAGTGAAGTGCAGTCAGTAATAAAAAATTAATCCGTTAGCTCCTTGGAATAGCAGGTGCTGTAAGCTTTTCTAACATAAGTTTAATTCACTTTCCAGCTAACATGCTCGAATGTGAAGTGCAGTGATAAAAAAAAGCTATCTGTTAGCACCTTGGAATAGCAGGTGCTGTAAGCTTTTCTTACATGAGGTTAATTCACTTTCCAGCTAACATGCTCGAACGTGAAGTGCAGTGATTGATAAAATTAAAGCAATCTGTTAGCATAGCATTACTTTCATCACTTTAATTTACTTTCAAGCTAAGATGCTTCAAAGTCAAGTGTAGTGATTAATCAGAAAATCTGTCTGTTAGTACAGTGTATTATCAGGTGGTGTAATCTTTTCTTGCATGAGTTTAATTTACTTTCCAGCTAACATGGATGAATGTGAAGTGCAGTGATCAATACAAAAGGTATCTGTTAGCACCTTTTTATACCAAGTGCTATAAGCTTTTACTGTATCACTTTTATTTACTCGCCAGATAAAATGCTCGAATGTGAAGTGCAGTCAGTAATAAAAAATTAATCTGATAGCTCCTTGGAATAGCAGGTGCTGTAAGCTTTTCTAACATTACATTAATTCACTTTCCAGTTAACATGCTCGAATGTGAAGTACAGTGATAAAAAAGCTATCTGTTAGCACCTTGGAATAGCAGGTGCTGTAAGCTTTTCTTACATGAGTTTAATTCACTTTCCAGCTAACATGCTCGACATGAAGTGCAGTGATTGATAAAATAAAAGCAATCTGTTAGCATAGCATTACTTTCATCACTTTAATTTACTTTCAAGCTAAGATGCTTCAAAGTCAAGTGAAGTGATTAATCAGAAAATCTATCTGTTAGTACAATGGAATATCAGGTGGTGTAATCTTTTCTTGCATGAGTTTAATTTACTTTCCAGCTAACATGGACGAATTTGAAGTGCAATGTTCAATAAAAAAGCTATCTGTTAGCTTCTTTTCATAACAAGTGCTGTAAGCTTTTCGTACATCACTTTTATTTACTGGCCAGCAAAAATGCTCGAATGTGAAGTGCAGTGAGTAATAAAAAATCGATCTGTTAGCACCTTGGAATAACAGTTGCAGTAAGCTTTTCTTGCATGAGTTTAAACTGCTTTCAAGCTAACATGCTCGAACGTTAAGTGCAGTGATTGATAAAATAAAAGCAATCTGTTAGCATAGCATTACTTTCATCACTATAATTTACTTTCAAGCTAAGATGCTTCAAAGTCAAGTGAAGTGATTAATCAGAAAATCTATCTGTTAGTACAGTGTATTATCAGGTGGTGTAATCTTTTCTTGCATGAGTTTAATTTACTTTCCAGCTAACATGGACGAATTTGAAGTGCAGTGATCAATAAAAAAGCTATCTGTTAGCTCCTTTTTATATCAAGTTCTATAAGCTTTTCGTGCATCACTTTTATTTACTCGCCAGATAAAATGCTCGAATGTGAAGTGCAGTCAGTAATAAAAAATCAATCTGTTAGCTCCTTGGAATAGCAGGTGCTGTAAGCTTTTCTAACATTACATTAATTCACTTTCCAGTTAACATGCTCGAATGTGAAGTGCAGTGATAAAAAAAAAGCTATCTGTTAGCACCTTGGAATAGCAGGTGCTGTAAGCTTTTCTAACATAAGTTTAATTCACTTTCCAGCTAACATGCTCGAATGTGAAGTGCAGTGATAAAAAAAAGCTATCTGTTAGCACCTTGGAATAGCAGGTGCTGTAAGCTTTTCTTACATGAGTTTAATTCACTTTCCAGCTAACATGCTCGAGCGTGAAGTGCAGTGATTGATAAAATAAAAGCAATCTGTTAGCATAGCATTACTTTCATCACTTTAATTTACTTTCAAGCTAAGATGCTTCAAAGTCAAGTGAAGTGATTAATCAGAAAATCTATCTGTTAGTACAGTGTATTATCAGGTGGTGTAATCTTTTCTTGCATGAGTTTAATTTACTTTCCAGCTAACATGGACAAATTTGAAGTGCAGTGATCAATAAAAAAAGCTATCTGTTAGCTCTATTTATACCAAGTTCTATAAGCTTTTCGTGCATCACTTTTATTTACTCGCCAGATAAAATGCTCGAATGTGAAGTGCAGTCTAATAAAAAATCAATCTGTTATGTCCTTGGAATAGGAGGTGCTGTAAGCTTTTCTAACATTAGTTTAATTCACTTTCCAGCTAACATGCTCGAATGTGAAGTGCAGTGAGTAATAAAAAATCGATCTGTTAGCACCTTGGAATAACAGTTGCAGTAAGCTTTTCTTGCATGAGTTTAAACTGCTTTCAAGCTAACATGCTCGAACGTGAAGTGCAGTGATTGATAAAATAAAAGTAATCTGTTAGCATAGCATTACTTTCATCACTTTAATTTACTTTCACGCTAAGATGCTTCAAAGTCAAGAGAAGTGATTAATCAGAAAATCTATCTGTTAGTACAATGTACTATCAGGTGGTGTAATCTTTTCTTGCATGAGTTTAATTTACTTTCCAGCTAACATGGATGAATGTGAAGTGCAGTGATCAATAAAAAAGGTATCTGTTAGCACCTTTTTATACCAAGTGCTATAAGCTTTTACTGTATCACTTTTATTTACTCGCCAGATAAAATGCTCGAATGTGAAGTGCAGTCAGTAATAAAAAATCAATCTGTTAGCTCCTTGGAATAGCAGGTGCTGTAAGCTTTTCTAACATTACATTAATTCACTTTCCTGTTAACATGCTCGAATGTGAAGTGCAGTGATAAAAAAAGCTATCTGTTAGCACCTTGGAATAGCAGGTGCTGTAAGATTTTCTTACATGAGTTTAATTCACTTTCCAGCTAACATGCTCGAACATGAAGTGCAGTGATTGATAAAATAAAAGCAATCTGTTAGCATAGCATTACTTTCATCACTTTAATTTACTTTCAAGCTAAGATGCTTTAAAGTCAATTGAAGTGATTAATCAGAAAATCTATCTGTTAGTACAATGGAATAACAGGTGGTGTAATCTTTTCTTGCATGAGTTTAATTTACTTTCCAGCTAACATGGACGAATTTGAAGTGCAGTAATCAATAAAAAAGCTATCTGTTAGCTCCTTTTTATACCAAGTTCTATAAGCTTTTCGTGCATCACTTTTATTTAGTCGCCAGATAAAATGCTCGAATGTGAAGTGCATTCAGTAATAAAAAATCAATCTGTTAGCTCCTTGGAATAGCAGGTGCTGTAAGCTTTTTTTGCATGAGTTTAAACTGCTTTCAAGCTAACATGCTCGAATGTGAAGTGCAGTGATTGATAAAATAAAAGCAATCTGTTAGCTTAGCATTACTTTCATCACTTTAATTTACTTTCAAGCTAAGATGCTTCAAAGTCAATTGAAGTGATTAATCAGAAAATCTATCTGTTAGTACAATGTAATATCAGGTGGTGTAATATTTTCTTGCATGAGTTTAATTTACTTTCCAGCTAACATGGACGAATTTGAAGTGCAGTGATCAATAAAAAAGCTATCTGTTAGCTCCTTTTTATACCAAGTTCTATAAGGTTTTCGTGCATCACTTTTATTTACTCGCCAGATAAAATGCTCGAATGTGAAGTGCAGTCAGTAATAAAAAATCAATCTGTTAGCTCCTTGGAATAGCAGGTGCTGTAAGCTTTTCAAACATAAGTTTAATTCACTTTCCAGCTAACATGCTCGAACGTGAAGTGCAGTGATTGATAAAATAAAAGCAATCTGTTAGCATAGCATTACTTTCATCACTTTAATTTACTTTCAAGCTAAGATGCTTCAAAGTTAAGTGAAGTGATTAATCAGAAAATCTATCTGTTAGTACAATGTAATATCAGGTGGCGTAATCTTTTCTTGCATGAGTTTAATTTGCTTTCCAGCAAACATGGACAAATTTGAAGTGCAGTGATCAATAAAAAAGCTATCTGTTAGCTCCTTTTCATACCAAGTTCTATAAGCTTTTCATGCATCACTTTTATTTACTCGCCAGATAAAATGCTCGAATGTGAATTGCAGTCAGTAATAAAAAATCAATCTGTTAGCTCCTTGGAATAGGAGGTGCTGTAAGCTTTTCTAACATTAGTTTAATTCACTTTCCTGTTAACATGCTCGAATGTGAAGTGAAGTGATAAAAAAAGCTATCTGTTAGCACCTTGGAATAGCAGGTGCTGTAAGCTTTTCTTACATGAGTTTACTTCACCTTCCAGCTAACATGCTCGAACGTGAAGTGCAGTGAGTAATAAAAAATCGATCTGTTAGCACCTTGGAATAAAAGGTGCAGTAAGCTTTTCTTGCATGAGTTTAAACTTCTTTCCAGCTAACATGCTCAAACGTGAAGTGCAGTGATTGATAAAATAAAAGTAATCTGTTAGCATAGAATTACTTTCATCACTTAATTTACTTTCCAGCTAAGATGCTTCAAAGTCACGTGAAGTGATTAATCAGAAAATATATCTGTTAGTACATTGTAATATCAGGTGGCGTAATCTTTTCTTGCATGGGCTTAATTTACTTTCCAGCTAACATGGACGAATGTGAAGTGCAGTGATCAATAAAAAAGCTATCTGTTAGCTTCTTTTCATACCAAGTGCTGTAAGCTTTTCGTGCATCACTTTTATTTACTCGCCAGCAAAAATGCTCGAATGTGAAGTGCAGTGAGTAATAAAAACTCGATCTGTTAGCACCTTGGAATAACAGATGCAGTAAGCTTTTCTTGCATGAGTTTAAACTGCTTTCTAGCTAACATGCTCGAACGTGAAGTGTAGTGATTGTTAAAATAAAAGTAATCTGTTAGCATAGAATTACTTTCATCACTTAATTTACTTTCCAGCTAAGATGCTTCAAAGTCAAGTGAAGTGATTAATCAGAAAATCTATCTGTTAGTACAATGTAATATCAGTTGGCGTAATCTTTTCTTGCATGAGTTTAATTTACTTTCCAGCTAACATGGACGAATGTGAAGTGCAGTGATCAATAAAAAATGTATCTGTTACCTCCTTTTTATAACAAGTTCTATAAGCTTTTCATGAATCACTTTTATTTACTGGCCAGCTAAAATACTCGAATGTGAAGTGCAGTCAGTAATAAAAAATCAATCTGTTAGCTCCTTGGAATAGCACGTGCTGTAAGCTTTTCTAACATAAGTTTAATTCACTTTCCAGCTAACATGCTCGAATGTGAAGTGCAGTGATAAAAAAAAGCAATCTGTTAGCACCTTGGAATAGCAGGTGCTGTAAGCTTTTCTTACATGAGTTTAATTCACTTTCCAGCTAACATGCTCGAACGTGAAGTGCAGTGAGTAATAAAAAATCGATCTGTTAGCACCTTGGAATAACAGTTGCTGTAAGCTTTTCTTGCATGAGTTTAATTCACTTTCCAGCTAACATGCTCGAATGTGAAGTGCAGTGATAAAAAAAGCAATCTGTTAGCACCTTGGAATAGCAGGTGCTGTCAGCTTTTCTGACATGAGTTTAATTCACTTTCCAGCTAACATGCTCGAATGTGAAGTGCAGTGAGTAATAAAAAATCGATCTGTTAGCACCTTGGAGTAAAAGGTGCAGTAAGCTTTTCTTGCATGAGTTTAATTTACTTTCCAGCTAAAATGGACAAATGGGAAGTGCAGTGATCAATAAAAAAACTATCTGTTAGCTTCTTTTCATACCAAGTGCTGTAAGCTTTTCGTGCATCACTTTTATTTACTCGCCAGCAAAAATGCTCGAATGTGAAGTGCAGTGAGTAATAAAAAATCGATCTGTTAGCACCTTGGAAGAACAGTTGCTGTAAGCTTTTCTTGCATGAGTTTAAACTGCTTTCCAGCTAACATGCTCGAACGTGAAGTGCAGTGATTGATAAAATAAAAGTAATCTGTTAGCATAGAATTACTTTCATCACTTAATTTACTTTCCAGCTAAGATGCTTCAAAGTCAAGTGAAGTGATTAATCAGAAAATCTATCTGTTAGTACAATGGAATAACAGGTGGTGTAATCTTTTCTTGCATGAGTTTAATTTACTTTCCAGCTAACATGGACGAATTTGAAGTGCAGTAATCAATAAAAAAGCTATCTGTTAGCTCCTTTTTATACCAAGTTCTATAAGCTTTTCGTGCATCACTTGTATTTACTCGCCAGATAAAATGCTCGAATTTGAAGTGCAGTCAGTAATAAAAAATCAATCTGTTAGCTCCTTGGAATAGCAGGTGCTGTAAGCTTTTCTAACATTAGTTTAATTCACTTTCCAGCTAACATGCTCGAATGTGAAGTGCAGTGATAAAAAAAAGCTATCTGTTAGCACCTTGGAATAGCAGGTGCTGTAAGCTTTTCTTACATGAGTTTAATTCACTTTCCAGCTAACATGCTCGAACGTGAAGTGCAGTGATTGATAAAATAAAAGCAATCTGTTAGCATAGCATTACTTTCATCACTTTATTTTACTTTCAAGCTAAGATGCTTCAAAGTCAAGTGAAGTGATTAATCAGAAAATCTATCTGTTAGTACAGTGTATTATCAGGTGGTGTAATCTTTTCTTGCATGAGTTTAATTTACTTTCCAGCTAACATGGATGAATGTGAAGTGCACTGATCAATACAAAAGGTATCTGTTAGCACCTTTTTATACCAAGTGCTATAAGCTTTTACTGTATCACTTTTATTTACTCGCCAGATAAAATGCTCGAATGTGAAGTGCAGTCAGTAATAAAAAATCAATCTGTTAGCTCCTTGGAATAGGAGGTGCTGTAAGCTTTTCTAACATTAGTTTAATTCACTTTCCAGCTAACATGCTCGAATGTGAAGTGCAGTGATAAAAAAAAGCTATCTGTTAGCACCTTGGAATAGCAGGTGCTGTAAGCTTTTCTAACATAAGTTTAATTCACTTTCCAGCTAACATGCTCGAATGTGAAGTGCAGTGATAAAAAAAAGCTATCTGTTAGCACCTTGGAATAGCAGGTGCTGTAAGCTTTTCTTACATGAGTTTAATTCACTTTCCAGCTAACATGCTCGACATGAAGTGCAGTGATTGATAAAATAAAAGCAATCTGTTAGCATAGCATTACTTTCATCACTTAATTTACTTTCCAGCTAAAATGCTTCAAAGTCAAGTGAAGTGATTAATCAGAAAATCTATCTGTTAGTACAATGTAATATCAGGTGGTTTAATCTTTTCTTGCATGAGTTTAAACTGCTTTCAAGCTAACATGCTCGAACGTGAAGTACAGTGATTGATAAGATAAAAGCAATCTGTTAGCATAGCATTACTTTCATCACTTAATTTACTTTCCAGCTAAAATGCTTCAAAGTCAAGTGAAGTGATTAATCAGAAAATCTATCTGTTAGTACAATGTAATATCAGGTGGTTTAATCTTTTCTTGCATGAGTTTAAACTGCTTTCAAGCTAACATGCTCGAACGTGAAGTACAGTGATTGATAAGATAAAAGCAATCTGTTAGCATAGCATTACTTTCATCACTTAATTTACTTTCCAGCTAAAATGCTTCAAAGTCAAGTGAAGTGATTAATCAGAAAATCTATCTGTTAGTACAATGGAATATCAGGTGGTGTAATCTTTTCTTGCATGAGTTTATTTTACTTTCCAGCTAACATGGACGAATTTGCAGTGCAGTGATCAATAAAAAAGCTATCTGTTAGCTCCTTTTTATACCAAGTTCTATAAGCTTTTCATGCATCACTTTTATTTACTCACCAGCAAAAATGCTCGAAAGTGAAGTGCAGTCAGTAATAAAAAATTAATCCGTTAGCTCCTTGGAATAGCAGGTGCTGTAAGCTTTTCTAACATAAGTTTAATTCACTTTCCAGCTAACATGCTCGAATGTGAAGTGCAGTGATAAAAAAAAGCTATCTGTTAGCACCTTGGAATAGCAGGTGCTGTAAGCTTTTCTTACATGAGGTTAATTCACTTTCCAGCTAACATGCTCGAACGTGAAGTGCAGTGATTGATAAAATTAAAGCAATCTGTTAGCATAGCATTACTTTCATCACTTTAATTTACTTTCAAGCTAAGATGCTTCAAAGTCAAGTGTAGTGATTAATCAGAAAATCTGTCTGTTAGTACAGTGTATTATCAGGTGGTGTAATCTTTTCTTGCATGAGTTTAATTTACTTTCCAGCTAACATGGATGAATGTGAAGTGCAGTGATCAATACAAAAGGTATCTGTTAGCACCTTTTTATACCAAGTGCTATAAGCTTTTACTGTATCACTTTTATTTACTCGCCAGATAAAATGCTCGAATGTGAAGTGCAGTCAGTAATAAAAAATTAATCTGATAGCTCCTTGGAATAGCAGGTGCTGTAAGCTTTTCTAACATTACATTAATTCACTTTCCAGTTAACATGCTCGAATGTGAAGTACAGTGATAAAAAAGCTATCTGTTAGCACCTTGGAATAGCAGGTGCTGTAAGCTTTTCTTACATGAGTTTAATTCACTTTCCAGCTAACATGCTCGACATGAAGTGCAGTGATTGATAAAATAAAAGCAATCTGTTAGCATAGCATTACTTTCATCACTTTAATTTACTTTCAAGCTAAGATGCTTCAAAGTCAAGTGAAGTGATTAATCAGAAAATCTATCTGTTAGTACAATGGAATATCAGGTGGTGTAATCTTTTCTTGCATGAGTTTAATTTACTTTCCAGCTAACATGGACGAATTTGAAGTGCAATGTTCAATAAAAAAGCTATCTGTTAGCTTCTTTTCATAACAAGTGCTGTAAGCTTTTCGTACATCACTTTTATTTACTGGCCAGCAAAAATGCTCGAATGTGAAGTGCAGTGAGTAATAAAAAATCGATCTGTTAGCACCTTGGAATAACAGTTGCAGTAAGCTTTTCTTGCATGAGTTTAAACTGCTTTCAAGCTAACATGCTCGAACGTGAAGTGCAGTGATTGATAAAATAAAAGCAATCTGTTAGCATAGCATTACTTTCATCACTATAATTTACTTTCAAGCTAAGATGCTTCAAAGTCAAGTGAAGTGATTAATCAGAAAATCTATCTGTTAGTACAGTGTATTATCAGGTGGTGTAATCTTTTCTTGCATGAGTTTAATTTACTTTCCAGCTAACATGGACGAATTTGAAGTGCAGTGATCAATAAAAAAGCTATCTGTTAGCTCCTTTTTATATCAAGTTCTATAAGCTTTTCGTGCATCACTTTTATTTACTCGCCAGATAAAATGCTCGAATGTGAAGTGCAGTCAGTAATAAAAAATCAATCTGTTAGCTCCTTGGAATAGCAGGTGCTGTAAGCTTTTCTAACATTACATTAATTCACTTTCCAGTTAACATGCTCGAATGTGAAGTGCAGTGATAAAAAAAAAGCTATCTGTTAGCACCTTGGAATAGCAGGTGCTGTAAGCTTTTCTAACATAAGTTTAATTCACTTTCCAGCTAACATGCTCGAATGTGAAGTGCAGTGATAAAAAAAAGCTATCTGTTAGCACCTTGGAATAGCAGGTGCTGTAAGCTTTTCTTACATGAGTTTAATTCACTTTCCAGCTAACATGCTCGAGCGTGAAGTGCAGTGATTGATAAAATAAAAGCAATCTGTTAGCATAGCATTACTTTCATCACTTTAATTTACTTTCAAGCTAAGATGCTTCAAAGTCAAGTGAAGTGATTAATCAGAAAATCTATCTGTTAGTACAGTGTATTATCAGGTGGTGTAATCTTTTCTTGCATGAGTTTAATTTACTTTCCAGCTAACATGGACAAATTTGAAGTGCAGTGATCAATAAAAAAAGCTATCTGTTAGCTCTATTTATACCAAGTTCTATAAGCTTTTCGTGCATCACTTTTATTTACTCGCCAGATAAAATGCTCGAATGTGAAGTGCAGTCTAATAAAAAATCAATCTGTTATGTCCTTGGAATAGGAGGTGCTGTAAGCTTTTCTAACATTAGTTTAATTCACTTTCCAGCTAACATGCTCGAATGTGAAGTGCAGTGAGTAATAAAAAATCGATCTGTTAGCACCTTGGAATAACAGTTGCAGTAAGCTTTTCTTGCATGAGTTTAAACTGCTTTCAAGCTAACATGCTCGAACGTGAAGTGCAGTGATTGATAAAATAAAAGTAATCTGTTAGCATAGCATTACTTTCATCACTTTAATTTACTTTCACGCTAAGATGCTTCAAAGTCAAGAGAAGTGATTAATCAGAAAATCTATCTGTTAGTACAATGTACTATCAGGTGGTGTAATCTTTTCTTGCATGAGTTTAATTTACTTTCCAGCTAACATGGATGAATGTGAAGTGCAGTGATCAATAAAAAAGGTATCTGTTAGCACCTTTTTATACCAAGTGCTATAAGCTTTTACTGTATCACTTTTATTTACTCGCCAGATAAAATGCTCGAATGTGAAGTGCAGTCAGTAATAAAAAATCAATCTGTTAGCTCCTTGGAATAGCAGGTGCTGTAAGCTTTTCTAACATTACATTAATTCACTTTCCTGTTAACATGCTCGAATGTGAAGTGCAGTGATAAAAAAAGCTATCTGTTAGCACCTTGGAATAGCAGGTGCTGTAAGATTTTCTTACATGAGTTTAATTCACTTTCCAGCTAACATGCTCGAACATGAAGTGCAGTGATTGATAAAATAAAAGCAATCTGTTAGCATAGCATTACTTTCATCACTTTAATTTACTTTCAAGCTAAGATGCTTTAAAGTCAATTGAAGTGATTAATCAGAAAATCTATCTGTTAGTACAATGGAATAACAGGTGGTGTAATCTTTTCTTGCATGAGTTTAATTTACTTTCCAGCTAACATGGACGAATTTGAAGTGCAGTAATCAATAAAAAAGCTATCTGTTAGCTCCTTTTTATACCAAGTTCTATAAGCTTTTCGTGCATCACTTTTATTTAGTCGCCAGATAAAATGCTCGAATGTGAAGTGCATTCAGTAATAAAAAATCAATCTGTTAGCTCCTTGGAATAGCAGGTGCTGTAAGCTTTTTTTGCATGAGTTTAAACTGCTTTCAAGCTAACATGCTCGAATGTGAAGTGCAGTGATTGATAAAATAAAAGCAATCTGTTAGCTTAGCATTACTTTCATCACTTTAATTTACTTTCAAGCTAAGATGCTTCAAAGTCAATTGAAGTGATTAATCAGAAAATCTATCTGTTAGTACAATGTAATATCAGGTGGTGTAATATTTTCTTGCATGAGTTTAATTTACTTTCCAGCTAACATGGACGAATTTGAAGTGCAGTGATCAATAAAAAAGCTATCTGTTAGCTCCTTTTTATACCAAGTTCTATAAGGTTTTCGTGCATCACTTTTATTTACTCGCCAGATAAAATGCTCGAATGTGAAGTGCAGTCAGTAATAAAAAATCAATCTGTTAGCTCCTTGGAATAGCAGGTGCTGTAAGCTTTTCAAACATAAGTTTAATTCACTTTCCAGCTAACATGCTCGAACGTGAAGTGCAGTGATTGATAAAATAAAAGCAATCTGTTAGCATAGCATTACTTTCATCACTTTAATTTACTTTCAAGCTAAGATGCTTCAAAGTTAAGTGAAGTGATTAATCAGAAAATCTATCTGTTAGTACAATGTAATATCAGGTGGCGTAATCTTTTCTTGCATGAGTTTAATTTGCTTTCCAGCAAACATGGACAAATTTGAAGTGCAGTGATCAATAAAAAAGCTATCTGTTAGCTCCTTTTCATACCAAGTTCTATAAGCTTTTCATGCATCACTTTTATTTACTCGCCAGATAAAATGCTCGAATGTGAATTGCAGTCAGTAATAAAAAATCAATCTGTTAGCTCCTTGGAATAGGAGGTGCTGTAAGCTTTTCTAACATTAGTTTAATTCACTTTCCTGTTAACATGCTCGAATGTGAAGTGAAGTGATAAAAAAAGCTATCTGTTAGCACCTTGGAATAGCAGGTGCTGTAAGCTTTTCTTACATGAGTTTACTTCACCTTCCAGCTAACATGCTCGAACGTGAAGTGCAGTGATTGATAAAATAAAAGCAATCTGTTAGCATAGCATTACTTTCATCACTTTAATTTACTTTCAAGCTAAGATGCTTCAAAGTCAAGTGAAGTGATTAATCAGAAAATCTATCTGTTAGTACAATGTAATATCAGGTGGTGTAATATTTTCTTGCATGAGTTTAATTTACTTTCCAGCTAACACGGATGAATTTGAAGTGCAGTGATCAATAAAAAAGCTATCTGTTAGCTCCTTTTTATACCAAGTTCTATAAACTTTTCGTGCATCACTTTTATTTACTCGCCAGATAAAATGCTCGAATGTGAAGTGCAGTCAGTAATAAAAAAATCAATCTGTTAGCTCCTTGGAATAGCAGGTGCTGTAAGCTTTTCATACATGAGTTTAATTCACTTTCCAGCTAACATGCTCGAACGTGAAGTGCAGTGATTGATAAAATAAAAGCAATCTGTTAGCAAAGCATTACTTTCATCACTTTAATTTACTTTCAAGCTAAGATGCTTCAAAGTTAAGTGAAGTGATTAATCAGAAAATCTATCTGTTAGTACAATGTAATATCAGGTGGTGTAATCTTTTCTTGCATGAGTTTAATTTGCTTTCCAGCTAACATGGATGAATGTGAAGTGCAGTGATCAATAAAAAAGGTATCTGTTAGCACCTTTTTATACCAAGTGCTGTAAGCTTTTACTGCATAACTTTTATTTACTCGCCAGCTAAAATGCTCGAATGTGAAGTGCAGTGAGCATTGAAAAATCGATCTGTTAGCACCTTGGAATAACAGGTGCAGTAAGCTTTTCTTACATGAGTTTAATTCACTTTCCAGCTAACATGCTCGAACGTGAAGTGCAGTGATTGATAAAATAAAAGTAATCTGTTAGCCTAGCATTACTTTCATCACTTTAATTTACTTTCAAGCTAAGATGCTTCAAAGTCAAGTGAAGTGATTAATCAGAAAATCTATCTGTTAGTACAGTGTATTATCAGGTGGTGTAATCTTTTCTTGCATGAGTTTAATTTACTTACCAGCTAACATGGACAAATTTGAAGTGCAGTGATCAATAAAAAAAGCTATCTGTTAGCTCTATTTATACCAAGTTCTATAAGCTTTTCGTGCATCACTTTTATTTACTCGCCAGATAAAATGCTCGAATGTGAAGTGCAGTCTAATAAAAAATCAATCTGTTATGTCCTTGGAATAGGAGGTGCTGTAAGCTTTTCTAACATTAGTTTAATTCACTTTCCAGCTAACATGCTCGAATGTGAAGTGCAGTGAGTAATAAAAAATCGATCTGTTAGCACCTTGGAATAACAGTTGCAGTAAGCTTTTCTTGCATGAGTTTAAACTGCTTTCAAGCTAACATGCTCGAACGTGAAGTGCAGTGATTGATAAAATAAAAGTAATCTGTTAGCATAGCATTACTTTCATCACTTTAATTTACTTTCACGCTAAGATGCTTCAAAGTCAAGAGAAGTGATTAATCAGAAAATCTATCTGTTAGTACAATGTACTATCAGGTGGCGTAATCTTTTCTTGCATGAGTTTAATTTACTTTCCAGCTAACATGGATGAATGTGAAGTGCAGTGATCAATAAAAAAGGTATCTGTTAGCACCTTTTTATACCAAGTGCTATAAGCTTTTACTGTATCACTTTTATTTACTCGCCAGATAAAATGCTCGAATGTGAAGTGCAGTCAGTAATAAAAAATCAATCTGTTAGCTCCTTGGAATAGCAGGTGCTGTAAGCTTTTCTAACATTACATTAATTCACTTTCCTGTTAACATGCTCGAATGTGAAGTGCAGTGATAAAAAAAGCTATCTGTTAGCATCTTGGAATAGCAGGTGCTGTAAGATTTTCTTACATGAGTTTAATTCACTTTCCAGCTAACATGCTCGAACATGAAGTGCAGTGATTGATAAAATAAAAGCAATCTGTTAGCATAGCATTACTTTCATCACTTTAATTTACTTTCAAGCTAAGATGCTTCAAAGTCAATTGATGTGATTAATCAGAAAATCTATCTGTTAGTACAATGGAATAACAGGTGGTGTAATCTTTTCTTGCATGAGTTTAATTTACTTTCCAGCTAACATGGACGAATTTGAAGTGCAGTAATCAATAAAAAAGCTATCTGTTAGCTCCTTTTTATACCAAGTTCTATAAGCTTTTCGTGCATCACTTTTATTTAGTCGCCAGATAAAATGCTCGAATGTGAAGTGCATTCAGTAATAAAAAATCAATCTGTTAGCTCCTTGGAATAGCAGGTGCTGTAAGCTTTTTTTGCATGAGTTTAAACTGCTTTCAAGCTAACATGCTCGAATGTGAAGTGCAGTGATTGATAAAATAAAAGCAATCTGTTAGCTTAGCATTACTTTCATCACTTTAATTTACTTTCAAGCTAAGATGCTTCAAAGTCAATTGAAGTGATTAATCAGAAAATCTATCTGTTAGTACAATGTAATATCAGGTGGTGTAATATTTTCTTGCATGAGTTTAATTTACTTTCCAGCTAACATGGACGAATTTGAAGTGCAGTGATCAATAAAAAAGCTATCTGTTAGCTCCTTTTTATACCAAGTTCTATAAGGTTTTCGTGCATCACTTTTATTTACTCGCCAGATAAAATGCTCGAATGTGAAGTGCAGTCAGTAATAAAAAATCAATCTGTTAGCTCCTTGGAATAGCAGGTGCTGTAAGCTTTTCAAACATAAGTTTAATTCACTTTCCAGCTAACATGCTCGAACGTGAAGTGCAGTGATTGATAAAATAAAAGCAATCTGTTAGCATAGCATTACTTTCATCACTTTAATTTACTTTCAAGCTAAGATGCTTCAAAGTTAAGTGAAGTGATTAATCAGAAAATCTATCTGTTAGTACAATGTAATATCAGGTGGCGTAATCTTTTCTTGCATGAGTTTAATTTGCTTTCCAGCAAACATGGACAAATTTGAAGTGCAGTGATCAATAAAAAAGCTATCTGTTAGCTCCTTTTCATACCAAGTTCTATAAGCTTTTCATGCATCACTTTTATTTACTCGCCAGATAAAATGCTCGAATGTGAATTGCAGTCAGTAATAAAAAATCAATCTGTTAGCTCCTTGGAATAGGAGGTGCTGTAAGCTTTTCTAACATTAGTTTAATTCACTTTCCTGTTAACATGCTCGAATGTGAAGTGAAGTGATAAAAAAAGCTATCTGTTAGCACCTTGGAATAGCAGGTGCTGTAAGCTTTTCTTACATGAGTTTACTTCACCTTCCAGCTAACATGCTCGAACGTGAAGTGCAGTGATTGATAAAATAAAAGCAATCTGTTAGCATAGCATTACTTTCATCACTTTAATTTACTTTCAAGCTAAGATGCTTCAAAGTCAAGTGAAGTGATTAATCAGAAAATCTATCTGTTAGTACAATGTAATATCAGGTGGTGTAATATTTTCTTGCATGAGTTTAATTTACTTTCCAGCTAACACGGATGAATTTGAAGTGCAGTGATCAATAAAAAAGCTATCTGTTAGCTCCTTTTTATACCAAGTTCTATAAACTTTTCGTGCATCACTTTTATTTACTCGCCAGATAAAATGCTCGAATGTGAAGTGCAGTCAGTAATAAAAAAATCAATCTGTTAGCTCCTTGGAATAGCAGGTGCTGTAAGCTTTTCATACATGAGTTTAATTCACTTTCCAGCTAACATGCTCGAACGTGAATTGCAGTGATAAAAAAAAGCTATCTGTTAGCACCTTGGAATAGCAGGTGCTGTAAGCTTTTCTAACATAAGTTTAATTCACTTTCCAGCTAACATGCTCGAATGTGAAGTGCAGTGATAAAAAAAAGCTATCTGTTAGCACCTTGGAATAGCAGGTGCTGTAAGCTTTTCTTACATGAGTTTAATTCACTTTCCAGCTAACATGCTCGAGCGTGAAGTGCAGTGATTGATAAAATAAAAGCAATCTGTTAGCAAAGCATTACTTTCATCACTTTAATTTACTTTCAAGCTAAGATGCTTCAAAGTTAAGTGAAGTGATTAATCAGAAAATCTATCTGTTAGTACAATGTAATATCAGGTGGTGTAATCTTTTCTTGCATGAGTTTAATTTGCTTTCCAGCTAACATGGATGAATGTGAAGTGCAGTGATCAATAAAAAAGGTATCTGTTAGCACCTTTTTATACCAAGTGCTGTAAGCTTTTACTGCATAACTTTTATTTACTCGCCAGCTAAAATGCTCGAATGTGAAGTGCAGTGAGCATTGAAAAATCGATCTGTTAGCACCTTGGAATAACAGGTGCAGTAAGCTTTTCTTACATGAGTTTAATTCACTTTCCAGCTAACATGCTCGAACGTGAAGTGCAGTGATTGATAAAATAAAAGTAATCTGTTAGCCTAGCATTACTTTCATCACTTTAATTTACTTTCAAGCTAAGATGCTTCAAAGTCAAGTGAAGTGATTAATCAGAAAATCTATCTGTTAGTACAGTGTATTATCAGGTGGTGTAATCTTTTCTTGCATGAGTTTAATTTACTTACCAGCTAACATGGACAAATTTGAAGTGCAGTGATCAATAAAAAAAGCTATCTGTTAGCTCTATTTATACCAAGTTCTATAAGCTTTTCGTGCATCACTTTTATTTACTCGCCAGATAAAATGCTCGAATGTGAAGTGCAGTCTAATAAAAAATCAATCTGTTATGTCCTTGGAATAGGAGGTGCTGTAAGCTTTTCTAACATTAGTTTAATTCACTTTCCAGCTAACATGCTCGAATGTGAAGTGCAGTGAGTAATAAAAAATCGATCTGTTAGCACCTTGGAATAACAGTTGCAGTAAGCTTTTCTTGCATGAGTTTAAACTGCTTTCAAGCTAACATGCTCGAACGTGAAGTGCAGTGATTGATAAAATAAAAGTAATCTGTTAGCATAGCATTACTTTCATCACTTTAATTTACTTTCACGCTAAGATGCTTCAAAGTCAAGAGAAGTGATTAATCAGAAAATCTATCTGTTAGTACAATGTACTATCAGGTGGCGTAATCTTTTCTTGCATGAGTTTAATTTACTTTCCAGCTAACATGGATGAATGTGAAGTGCAGTGATCAATAAAAAAGGTATCTGTTAGCACCTTTTTATACCAAGTGCTATAAGCTTTTACTGTATCACTTTTATTTACTCGCCAGATAAAATGCTCGAATGTGAAGTGCAGTCAGTAATAAAAAATCAATCTGTTAGCTCCTTGGAATAGCAGGTGCTGTAAGCTTTTCTAACATTACATTAATTCACTTTCCTGTTAACATGCTCGAATGTGAAGTGCAGTGATAAAAAAAGCTATCTGTTAGCATCTTGGAATAGCAGGTGCTGTAAGATTTTCTTACATGAGTTTAATTCACTTTCCAGCTAACATGCTCGAACATGAAGTGCAGTGATTGATAAAATAAAAGCAATCTGTTAGCATAGCATTACTTTCATCACTTTAATTTACTTTCAAGCTAAGATGCTTCAAAGTCAATTGATGTGATTAATCAGAAAATCTATCTGTTAGTACAATGGAATAACAGGTGGTGTAATCTTTTCTTGCATGAGTTTAATTTACTTTCCAGCTAACATGGACGAATTTGAAGTGCAGTAATCAATAAAAAAGCTATCTGTTAGCTCCTTTTTATACCAAGTTCTATAAGCTTTTCGTGCATCACTTTTATTTAGTCGCCAGATAAAATGCTCGAATGTGAAGTGCATTCAGTAATAAAAAATCAATCTGTTAGCTCCTTGGAATAGCAGGTGCTGTAAGCTTTTTTTGCATGAGTTTAAACTGCTTTCAAGCTAACATGCTCGAATGTGAAGTGCAGTGATTGATAAAATAAAAGCAATCTGTTAGCTTAGCATTACTTTCATCACTTTAATTTACTTTCAAGCTAAGATGCTTCAAAGTCAATTGAAGTGATTAATCAGAAAATCTATCTGTTAGTACAATGTAATATCAGGTGGTGTAATATTTTCTTGCATGAGTTTAATTTACTTTCCAGCTAACATGGACGAATTTGAAGTGCAGTGATCAATAAAAAAGCTATCTGTTAGCTCCTTTTTATACCAAGTTCTATAAGGTTTTCGTGCATCACTTTTATTTACTCGCCAGATAAAATGCTCGAATGTGAAGTGCAGTCAGTAATAAAAAATCAATCTGTTAGCTCCTTGGAATAGCAGGTGCTGTAAGCTTTTCAAACATAAGTTTAATTCACTTTCCAGCTAACATGCTCGAATGTGAAGTGCAGTGATAAAAAAGCTATCTGTTAGCACCTTGGAATAGCAGGTGCTGTAAGCTTTTCATACATGAGTTTAATTCACTTTCCAGCTAACATGCTCGAACGTGAAGTGCAGTGATTGATAAAATAAAAGCAATCTGTTAGCATAGCATTACTTTCATCACTTTAATTTACTTTCAAGCTAAGATGCTTCAAAGTTAAGTGAAGTGATTAATCAGAAAATCTATCTGTTAGTACAATGTAATATCAGGTGGCGTAATCTTTTCTTGCATGAGTTTAATTTGCTTTCCAGCAAACATGGACAAATTTGAAGTGCAGTGATCAATAAAAAAGCTATCTGTTAGCTCCTTTTCATACCAAGTTCTATAAGCTTTTCATGCATCACTTTGATTTACTCGCCAGATAAAATGCTCGAATGTGAATTGCAGTCAGTAATAAAAAATCAATCTGTTAGCTCCTTGGAATAGGAGGTGCTGTAAGCTTTTCTAACATTAGTTTAATTCACTTTCCTGTTAACATGCTCGAATGTGAAGTGAAGTGATAAAAAAAGCTATCTGTTAGCACCTTGGAATAGCAGGTGCTGTAAGCTTTTC
Organism: Electrophorus electricus; assembly: GCF_041902795.1. NCBI lineage: Eukaryota > Metazoa > Chordata > Actinopteri > Gymnotiformes > Gymnotidae > Electrophorus > Electrophorus electricus. The sequence continues at coordinate 18,300,777 of NC_137499.1, forward strand.
TTACATGAGTTTACTTCACCTTCCAGCTAACATGCTCGAACGTGAAGTGCAGTGATTGATAAAATAAAAGCAATCTGTTAGCATAGCATTACTTTCATCACTTTAATTTACTTTCAAGCTAAGATGCTTCAAAGTCAAGTGAAGTGATTAATCAGAAAATCTATCTGTTAGTACAATGTAATATCAGGTGGTGTAATATTTTCTTGCATGAGTTTAATTTACTTTCCAGCTAACACGGATGAATTTGAAGTGCAGTGATCAATAAAAAAGCTATCTGTTAGCTCCTTTTTATACCAAGTTCTATAAACTTTTCGTGCATCACTTTTATTTACTCGCCAGATAAAATGCTCGAATGTGAAGTGCAGTCAGTAATAAAAAAATCAATCTGTTAGCTCCTTGGAATAGCAGGTGCTGTAAGCTTTTCTAACATAAGTTTAATTCACTTTCCAGCTAACATGCTCGAATGTGAAGTGCAGTGATAAAAAAAAGCTATCTGTTAGCACCTTGGAATAGCAGGTGCTGTAAGCTTTTCATACATGAGTTTAATTCACTTTCCAGCTAACATGCTCGAACGTGAAGTGCAGTGATTGATAAAATAAAAGCAATCTGTTAGCAAAGCATTACTTTCATCACTTTAATTTACTTTCAAGCTAAGATGCTTCAAAGTTAAGTGAAGTGATTAATCAGAAAATCTATCTGTTAGTACAATGTAATATCAGGTGGTGTAATCTTTTCTTGCATGAGTTTAATTTGCTTTCCAGCTAACATGGATGAATGTGAAGTGCAGTGATCAATAAAAAAGGTATCTGTTAGCTCCTTTTTATACCAAGTGCTGTAAGCTTTTACTGCATAACTTTTATTTACTCGCCAGCTAAAATGCTCGAATGTGAAGTGCAGTGAGCATTGAAAAATCGATCTGTTAGCACCTTGGAATAACAGGTGCAGTAAGCTTTTCTTACATGAGTTTAATTCACTTTCCAGCTAACATGCTCGAACGTGAAGTGCAGTGATTGATAAAATAAAAGTAATCTGTTAGCCTAGCATTACTTTCATCACTTTAATTTACTTTCAAGCTAAGATGCTTCAAAGTCAAGTGAAGTGATTAATCAGAAAATCTATCTGTTAGTACAATGGAATATCACGTGGTGTAATCTTTTCTTGCATGAGTTTAATTTACTTTCCAGCTAACATGGACTAATTTGAAGTGCAGTAATCAATAAAAAAGCTATCTGTTAGCTCCTTTTTATACCAAGTTCTATAAGCTTTTCGTGCATCACTTTTATTTACTCGCCAGATAAAATGCTCGAATGTGAAGTGCAGTCAGTAATAAAAAATCAATCTGTTAGCTCCTTGGAATAGCAGGTGCTGTAAGCTTTTCATACATGAGTTTAATTCACTTTCCAGCTAACATGCTCGAATGTGAAGTGCAGTGATAAAAAAAAGCTATCTGTTAGCACCTTGGAATAGCAGGTGCTGTAAGCTTTTCTAACATAAGTTTAATTCACTTTCCAGCTAACATGCTCGAATGTGAAGTGCAGTGATAAAAAAAAGCTATCTGTTAGCACCTTGGAATAGCAGGTGCTGTAAGCTTTTCTAACATAAGTTTAATTCACTTTCCAGCTAACATGCTCGAATGTGAAGTGCAGTGATAAAAAAAAGCTATCTGTTAGCACCTTGGAATAGCAGGTGCTGTAAGCTTTTCTTACATGAGTTTAATTCACTTTCCAGCTAACATGCTCGACATGAAGTGCAGTGATTGATAAAATAAAAGCAATCTGTTAGCATAGCATTACTTTCATCACTTTAATTTACTTTCAAGCTAAGATGCTTCAAAGTTAAGTGAAGTGATTAATCAGAAAATCTATCTGTTAGTACAATGTAATATCAGGTGGCGTAATCTTTTCTTGCATGAGTTTAATTTGCTTTCCAGCAAACATGGACAAATTTGAAGTGCAGTGATCAATAAAAAAGCTATCTGTTAGCTCCTTTTCATACCAAGTTCTATAAGCTTTTCATGCATCACTTTGATTTACTCGCCAGATAAAATGCTCGAATGTGAATTGCAGTCAGTAATAAAAAATCAATCTGTTAGCTCCTTGGAATAGGAGGTGCTGTAAGCTTTTATAACATTAGTTTAATTCACTTTCCTGTTAACATGCTGGAATGTGAAGTGAAGTGATAAAAAAAGCTATCTGTTAGCACCTTGGAATAGCAGGTGCTGTAAGCTTTTCTTACATGAGTTTACTTCACCTTCCAGCTAACATGCTCGAACGTGAAGTGCAGTGATTGATAAAATAAAAGCAATCTGATAGCATAGCATTACTTTCATCACTATAATTTACTTTCAAGCTAAGATGCTTCAAAGTCAAGTGAAGTGATTAATCAGAAAATCTATCTGTTAGTACAGTGTATTATCAGGTGGTGTAATCTTTTCTTGCATGAGTTTAATTTACTTTCCAGCTAACATGGACGAATTTGAAGTGCAGTGATCAATAAAAAAGCTATCTGTTAGCTCCTTTTTATATCAAGTTCTATAAGCTTTTCGTGCATCACTTTTATTTACTCGCCAGATAAAATGCTCGAATGTGAAGTGCAGTCAGTAATAAAAAATCAATCTGTTAGCTCCTTGGAATAGCAGGTGCTGTAAGCTTTTCATACATGAGTTTAATTCACTTTCCAGCTAACATGCTCGAACGTGAAGTGCAGTGATTGATAAAATAAAAGCAATCTGTTAGCATAGCATTACTTTCATCACTTTAATTTACTTTCAAGCTAAGATGCTTCAAAGTTAAGTGAAGTGATTAATCAGAAAATCTATCTGTTAGTACAATGTAATATCAGGTGGCGTAATCTTTTCTTGCATGAGTTTAATTTGCTTTCCAGCTAACATGGATGAATGTGAAGTGCAGTGATAAAAAAAAGCTATCTGTTAGCACCTTGGAATAGCAGGTGCTGTAAGCTTTTCATACATGAGTTTAATTCACTTTCCAGCTAACATGCTCGAATGTGAAGTGCAGTGATAAAAAAAAGCTATCTGTTAGCACCTTGGAATAGCAGGTGCTGTAAGCTTTTCTAACATAAGTTTAATTCACTTTCCAGCTAACATGCTCGAATGTGAAGTGCAGTGATAAAAAAAAGCTATCTGTTAGCACCTTGGAATAGCAGGTGCTGTAAGCTTTTCTAACATAAGTTTAATTCACTTTCCAGCTAACATGCTCGAATGTGAAGTGCAGTGATAAAAAAAAGCTATCTGTTAGCACCTTGGAATAGCAGGTGCTGTAAGCTTTTCTTACATGAGTTTAATTCACTTTCCAGCTAACATGCTCGACATGAAGTGCAGTGATTGATAAAATAAAAGCAATCTGTTAGCATAGCATTACTTTCATCACTTTAATTTACTTTCAAGCTAAGATGCTTCAAAGTTAAGTGAAGTGATTAATCAGAAAATCTATCTGTTAGTACAATGTAATATCAGGTGGCGTAATCTTTTCTTGCATGAGTTTAATTTGCTTTCCAGCAAACATGGACAAATTTGAAGTGCAGTGATCAATAAAAAAGCTATCTGTTAGCTCCTTTTCATACCAAGTTCTATAAGCTTTTCATGCATCACTTTGATTTACTCGCCAGATAAAATGCTCGAATGTGAATTGCAGTCAGTAATAAAAAATCAATCTGTTAGCTCCTTGGAATAGGAGGTGCTGTAAGCTTTTATAACATTAGTTTAATTCACTTTCCTGTTAACATGCTGGAATGTGAAGTGAAGTGATAAAAAAAGCTATCTGTTAGCACCTTGGAATAGCAGGTGCTGTAAGCTTTTCTTACATGAGTTTACTTCACCTTCCAGCTAACATGCTCGAACGTGAAGTGCAGTGATTGATAAAATAAAAGCAATCTGATAGCATAGCATTACTTTCATCACTATAATTTACTTTCAAGCTAAGATGCTTCAAAGTCAAGTGAAGTGATTAATCAGAAAATCTATCTGTTAGTACAGTGTATTATCAGGTGGTGTAATCTTTTCTTGCATGAGTTTAATTTACTTTCCAGCTAACATGGACGAATTTGAAGTGCAGTGATCAATAAAAAAGCTATCTGTTAGCTCCTTTTTATATCAAGTTCTATAAGCTTTTCGTGCATCACTTTTATTTACTCGCCAGATAAAATGCTCGAATGTGAAGTGCAGTCAGTAATAAAAAATCAATCTGTTAGCTCCTTGGAATAGCAGGTGCTGTAAGCTTTTCTAACATTACATTAATTCACTTTCCAGTTAACATGCTCGAATGTGAAGTGCAGTGATAAAAAAAAGCTATCTGTTAGCACCTTGGAATAGCAGGTGCTGTAAGCTTTTCTTACATGAGTTTAATTCACTTTCCAGCTAACATGCTCGAGCGTGAAGTGCAGTGATTGATAAAATAAAAGCAATCTGTTAGCATAGCATTACTTTCATCACTTTAATTTAATTTCAAGCTAAGATGCTTCAAAGTCAAGTGAAGTGATTAATCAGAAAATCTATCTGTTAGTACAGTGTATTATCAGGTGGTGTAATCTTTTCTTGCATGAGTTTAATTTACTTTCCAGCTAACATGGACAAATTTGAAGTGCAGTGATCAATAAAAAAAGCTATCTGTTAGCTCTATTTATACCAAGTTCTATAAGCTTTTCGTGCATCACTTTTATTTACTCGCCAGATAAAATGCTCGAATGTGAAGTGCAGTCTAATAAAAAATCAATCTGTTATGTCCTTGGAATAGGAGGTACTGTAAGCTTTTCTAACATTAGTTTAATTCACTTTCCAGCTAACATGCTCGAATGTGAAGTGCAGTGAGTAATAAAAAATCGATCTGTTAGCACCTTGGAATAACAGTTGCAGTAAGCTTTTCTTGCATGAGTTTAAACTGCTTTCAAGCTAACATGCTCGAACGTGAAGTGCAGTGATTGATAAAATAAAAGTAATCTGTTAGCATAGCATTACTTTCATCACTTTAATTTACTTTCACGCTAAGATGCTTCAAAGTCAAGAGAAGTGATTAATCAGAAAATCTATCTGTTAGTACAATGTACTATCAGGTGGCGTAATCTTTTCTTGCATGAGTTTAATTTACTTTCCAGCTAACATGGATGAATGTGAAGTGCAGTGATCAATAAAAAAGGTATCTGTTAGCACCTTTTTATACCAAGTGCTATAAGCTTTTCGTGCATCACTTTTATTTAGTCGCCAGATAAAATGCTCGAATGTGAAGTGCATTCAGTAATAAAAAATCAATCTGTTAGCTCCTTGGAATAGCAGGTGCTGTAAGCTTTTTTTGCATGAGTTTAAACTGCTTTCAAGCTAACATGCTCGAATGTGAAGTGCAGTGATTGATAAAATAAAAGCAATCTGTTAGCAAAGCATTACTTTCATCACTTTAATTTACTTTCAAGCTAAGATGCTTCAAAGTTAAGTGAAGTGATTAATCAGAAAATCTATCTGTTAGTACAATGTAATATCAGGTGGTGTAATCTTTTCTTGCATGAGTTTAATTTGCTTTCCAGCTAACATGGATGAATGTGAAGTGCAGTGATCAATAAAAAAGGTATCTGTTAGCACCTTTTTATACCAAGTGCTGTAAGCTTTTACTGCATAACTTTTATTTACTCGCCAGCTAAAATGCTCGAATGTGAAGTGCAGTGAGCATTGAAAAATCGATCTGTTAGCACCTTGGAATAACAGGTGCAGTAAGCTTTTCTTACATGAGTTTAATTCACTTTCCAGCTAACATGCTCGAACGTGAAGTGCAGTGATTGATAAAATAAAAGTAATCTGTTAGCCTAGCATTACTTTCATCACTTTAATTTACTTTCAAGCTAAGATGCTTCAAAGTCAAGTGAAGTGATTAATCAGAAAATCTATCTGTTAGTACAATGGAATATCACGTGGTGTAATCTTTTCTTGCATGAGTTTAATTTACTTTCCAGCTAACATGGACTAATTTGAAGTGCAGTAATCAATAAAAAAGCTATCTGTTAGCTCCTTTTTATACCAAGTTCTATAAGCTTTTCATGCATCACTTTTATTTACTCGCCAGATAAAATGCTCGAATGTGAAGTGCAGTCAGTAATAAAAAATCAATCTGTTAGCTCCTTGGAATAGCAGGTGCTGTAAGCTTTTCATACATGAGTTTAATTCACTTTCCAGCTAACATGCTCGAACGTGAAGTGCAGTGATTGATAAAATAAAAGCAATCTGTTAGCATAGCATTACTTTCATCACTTTAATTTACTTTCAAGCTAAGATGCTTCAAAGTTAAGTGAAGTGATTAATAAGAAAATCTATCTGTTAGTACAATGGAATATCAGGTGGTGTAATCTTTTCTTGCATGAGTTTAATTTACTTTCCAGCTAACATGGACGAATTTGAAGTGCAAAGTTCAATAAAAAAGCTATCTGTTAGCATCTTTTCATAACAAGTGCTGTAAGCTTTTCATGCATCACTTTTATTTACTGGCCAGCAAAAATGCTCGAATGTGAAGTGCAGTGAGTAATAAAAAATCGATCTGTTAGCACCTTGGAATAACAGTTGCAGTAAGCTTTTCTTGCATGAGTTTAAACTGCTTTCTAGCTAACATGCTCGAACGTGAAGTGTAGTGATTGTTAAAATAAAAGTAATCTGTTAGCATAGAATTACTTTCATCACTTAATTTACTTTCCAGCTAAGATGCTTCAAAGTCAAGTGAAGTGATTAATCAGAAAATCTATCTGTTAGTACAATGTAATATCAGTTGGCGTAATCTTTTCTTGCATGAGTTTAATTTACTTTCCAGCTAACATGGACGAATGTGAAGTGCAGTGATCAATAAAAAATGTATCTGTTACCTCCTTTTTATAACAAGTTCTATAAGCTTTTCATGAATCACTTTTATTTACTGGCCAGCTAAAATGCTCGAATGTGAAGTGCAGTCAGTAATAAAAAATCAATCTGTTAGCTCCTTGGAATAGCACGTGCTGTAAGCTTTTCTAACATAAGTTTAATTCACTTTCCAGCTAACATGCTCGAATGTGAAGTGCAGTGATAAAAAAAAGCAATCTGTTAGCACCTTGGAATAGCAGGTGCTGTAAGCTTTTCTTACATGAGTTTAATTCACTTTCCAGCTAACATGCTCGAATTTGAAGTGCAGTGATAAAAAAAGCAATCTGTTAGCACCTTGGAATAGCAGGTGCTGTCAGCTTTTCTGACATGAGTTTAATTCACTTTCCAGCTAACATGCTCGAATGTGAAGTGCAGTGAGTAATAAAAAATCGATCTGTTAGCACCTTGGAGTAAAAGGTGCAGTAAGCTTTTCTTGCATGAGTTTAATTTACTTTCCAGCTAAAATGGACAAATGGGAAGTGCAGTGATCAATAAAAAAACTATCTGTTAGCTTCTTTTCATACCAAGTGCTGTAAGCTTTTCGTGCATCACTTTTATTTACTCGCCAGCAAAAATGCTCGAATGTGAAGTGCAGTGAGTAATAAAAAATCGATCTGTTAGCACCTTGGAAGAACAGTTGCTGTAAGCTTTTCTTGCATGAGTTTAATTCACTTTCCAGCTAACATGCTCGAACGTGAAGTGCAGTGATTGATAAAATAAAAGCAATCTGTTAGCATAGCATTACTTTCATCACTTTATTTTACTTTCAAGCTAAGATGCTTCAAAGTCAAGTGAAGTGATTAATCAGAAAATCTATCTGTTAGTACAGTGTATTATCAGGTGGTGTAATCTTTTCTTGCATGAGTTTAATTTACTTTCCAGCTAACATGGATGAATGTGAAGTGCAGTGATCAATACAAAAAGTATCTGTTAGCACCTTTTTATACCAAGTGCTATAAGCTTTTACTGTATCACTTTTATTTACTCGCCAGATAAAATGCTCGAATGTGAAGTGCAGTCAGTAATAAAAAATCAATCTGTTAGCTCCTTGGAATAGCAGGTGCTGTAAGCTTTTCTTACATGAGTTTAATTCACTTTCCAGCTAACATGCTCGACATGAAGTGCAGTGATTGATAAAATAAAAGCAATCTGTTAGCATAGCATTACTTTCATCACTTTCCTTTACTTTCAAGCTAAGATGCTTCAAAGTCAAGTGAAGTGATTAATCAGAAAATCTATCTGTTAGTACAATGGAATATCAGGTGGTGTAATCTTTTCTTGCATGAGTTTAATTTACTTTCCAGCTAACATGGACGAATTTGAAGTGCAATGTTCAATAAAAAAGCTATCTGTTAGCTTCTTTTCATAACAAGTGCTGTAAGCTTTTCATGCATCACTTTTATTTACTGGCCAGCAAAAATGCTCGAATGTGAAGTGCAGTGAGTAATAAAAAATCGATCTGTTAGCACCTTGGAATAACAGTTGCAGTAAGCTTTTCTTGCATGAGTTTAAACTGCTTTCAAGCTAACATGCTCGAACGTGAAGTGCAGTGATTGATAAAATAAAAGTAATCTGTTAGCATAGCATTACTTTCATCACTTTCATTTACTTTCAAGCTAAGATGCTTCAAAGTCAAGTGAAGTGATTAATCAGAAAATCTATCTGTTAGTACAATGTACTATCAGGTGGCGTAATCTTTTCTTGCATGAGTTTAATTTACTTTCCAGCTAACATGGACGAATTTGAAGTGCAATGTTCAATAAAAAAGCTATCTGTTAGCTTCTTTTCATAACAAGTGCTGTAAGCTTTTCATGCATCACTTTTATTTACTGGCCAGCAAAAATGCTCGAATGTGAAGTGCAGTGAGTAATAAAAAATCGATCTGTTAGCACCTTGGAATAACAGGTGCAGTAAGCTTTTCTTACATGAGTTTAATTCACTTTCCAGCTAACATGCTCGAACGTGAAGTGCAGTGATTGATAAAATAAAAGTAATCTGTTAGCCTAGCATTACTTTCATCACTTTAATTTACTTTCAAGCTAAGATGCTTCAAAGTCAAGTGAAGTGATTAATCAGAAAATCTATCTGTTAGTACAATGGAATATCACGTGGTGTAATCTTTTCTTGCATGAGTTTAATTTACTTTCCAGCTAACATGGACTAATTTGAAGTGCAGTAATCAATAAAAAAGCTATCTGTTAGCTCCTTTTTATACCAAGTTCTATAAGCTTTTCATGCATCACTTTTATTTACTCGCCAGATAAAATGCTCGAATGTGAAGTGCAGTCAGTAATAAAAAATCAATCTGTTAGCTCCTTGGAATAGCAGGTGCTGTAAGCTTTTCATACATGAGTTTAATTCACTTTCCAGCTAACATGCTCGAACGTGAAGTGCAGTGATTGATAAAATAAAAGCAATCTGTTAGCATAGCATTACTTTCATCACTTTAATTTACTTTCAAGCTAAGATGCTTCAAAGTTAAGTGAAGTGATTAATAAGAAAATCTATCTGTTAGTACAATGGAATATCAGGTGGTGTAATCTTTTCTTGCATGAGTTTAATTTACTTTCCAGCTAACATGGACGAATTTGAAGTGCAAAGTTCAATAAAAAAAGCTATCTGTTAGCATCTTTTCATAACAAGTGCTGTAAGCTTTTCATGCATCACTTTTATTTACTGGCCAGCAAAAATGCTCGAATGTGAAGTGCAGTGAGTAATAAAAAATCGATCTGTTAGCACCTTGGAATAACAGTTGCAGTAAGCTTTTCTTGCATGAGTTTAAACTGCTTTCTAGCTAACATGCTCGAACGTGAAGTGTAGTGATTGTTAAAATAAAAGTAATCTGTTAGCATAGAATTACTTTCATCACTTAATTTACTTTCCAGCTAAGATGCTTCAAAGTCAAGTGAAGTGATTAATCAGAAAATCTATCTGTTAGTACAATGTAATATCAGTTGGCGTAATCTTTTCTTGCATGAGTTTAATTTACTTTCCAGCTAACATGGACGAATGTGAAGTGCAGTGATCAATAAAAAATGTATCTGTTACCTCCTTTTTATAACAAGTTCTATAAGCTTTTCATGAATCACTTTTATTTACTGGCCAGCTAAAATGCTCGAATGTGAAGTGCAGTCAGTAATAAAAAATCAATCTGTTAGCTCCTTGGAATAGCACGTGCTGTAAGCTTTTCTAACATAAGTTTAATTCACTTTCCAGCTAACATGCTCGAATGTGAAGTGCAGTGATAAAAAAAAGCAATCTGTTAGCACCTTGGAATAGCAGGTGCTGTAAGCTTTTCTTACATGAGTTTAATTCACTTTCCAGCTAACATGCTCGAATTTGAAGTGCAGTGATAAAAAAAGCAATCTGTTAGCACCTTGGAATAGCAGGTGCTGTCAGCTTTTCTGACATGAGTTTAATTCACTTTCCAGCTAACATGCTCGAATGTGAAGTGCAGTGAGTAATAAAAAATCGATCTGTTAGCACCTTGGAGTAAAAGGTGCAGTAAGCTTTTCTTGCATGAGTTTAATTTACTTTCCAGCTAAAATGGACAAATGGGAAGTGCAGTGATCAATAAAAAAACTATCTGTTAGCTTCTTTTCATACCAAGTGCTGTAAGCTTTTCGTGCATCACTTTTATTTACTCGCCAGCAAAAATGCTCGAATGTGAAGTGCAGTGAGTAATAAAAAATCGATCTGTTAGCACCTTGGAAGAACAGTTGCTGTAAGCTTTTCTTGCATGAGTTTAATTCACTTTCCAGCTAACATGCTCGAACGTGAAGTGCAGTGATTGATAAAATAAAAGCAATCTGTTAGCATAGCATTACTTTCATCACTTTATTTTACTTTCAAGCTAAGATGCTTCAAAGTCAAGTGAAGTGATTAATCAGAAAATCTATCTGTTAGTACAGTGTATTATCAGGTGGTGTAATCTTTTCTTGCATGAGTTTAATTTACTTTCCAGCTAACATGGATGAATGTGAAGTGCAGTGATCAATACAAAAAGTATCTGTTAGCACCTTTTTATACCAAGTGCTATAAGCTTTTACTGTATCACTTTTATTTACTCGCCAGATAAAATGCTCGAATGTGAAGTGCAGTCAGTAATAAAAAATCAATCTGTTAGCTCCTTGGAATAGCAGGTGCTGTAAGCTTTTCTTACATGAGTTTAATTCACTTTCCAGCTAACATGCTCGACATGAAGTGCAGTGATTGATAAAATAAAAGCAATCTGTTAGCATAGCATTACTTTCATCACTTTCATTTACTTTCAAGCTAAGATGCTTCAAAGTCAAGTGAAGTGATTAATCAGAAAATCTATCTGTTAGTACAATGGAATATCAGGTGGTGTAATCTTTTCTTGCATGAGTTTAATTTACTTTCCAGCTAACATGGACGAATTTGAAGTGCAATGTTCAATAAAAAAGCTATCTGTTAGCTTCTTTTCATAACAAGTGCTGTAAGCTTTTCATGCATCACTTTTATTTACTGGCCAGCAAAAATGCTCGAATGTGAAGTGCAGTGAGTAATAAAAAATCGATCTGTTAGCACCTTGGAATAACAGTTGCAGTAAGCTTTTCTTGCATGAGTTTAAACTGCTTTCAAGCTAACATGCTCGAACGTGAAGTGCAGTGATTGATAAAATAAAAGTAATCTGTTAGCATAGCATTACTTTCATCACTTTCATTTACTTTCAAGCTAAGATGCTTCAAAGTCAAGTGAAGTGATTAATCAGAAAATCTATCTGTTAGTACAATGTACTATCAGGTGGCGTAATCTTTTCTTGCATGAGTTTAATTTACTTTCCAGCTAACATGGACGAATTTGAAGTGCAATGTTCAATAAAAAAGCTATCTGTTAGCTTCTTTTCATAACAAGTGCTGTAAGCTTTTCATGCATCACTTTTATTTACTGGCCAGCAAAAATGCTCGAATGTGAAGTGCAGTGAGTAATAAAAAATCGATCTGTTAGCACCTTGGAATAACAGTTGCAGTAAGCTTTTCTTGCATGAGTTTAAACTGCTTTCTAGCTAACATGCTCGAACCTGAAGTGTAGTGATTGTTAAAATAAAAGTAATCTGTTAGCATAGAATTACTTTCATCACTTAATTTACTTTCCAGCTAAGATGCTTCAAAGTCAAGTGAATTGATTAATCAGAAAATCTATCTGTTAGTACAATGTAATATCAGTTGGCGTAATCTTTTCTTGCATGAGTTTAATTTACTTTCCAGCTAACATGGACGAATGTGAAGTGCAGTGATCAATAAAAAATGTATCTGTTACCTCCTTTTTATAACAAGTTCTATAAGCTTTTCATGAATCACTTTTATTTACTGGCCAGCTAAAATGCTCGAATGTGAAGTGCAGTCAGTTATAAAAAATCAATCTGTTAGCTCCTTGGAATAGCACGTGCTGTAAGCTTTTCTTACATGAGTTTAATTCACTTTCCAGCTAACATGCTCGAACGTGAAGTGCAGTGAGTAATAAAAAATCGATCTGTTAGCACCTTGGAATAACAGTTGCTGTAAGCTTTTCTTGCATGAGTTTAATTCACTTTCCAGCTAACATGCTCGAATGTGAAGTGCAGTGATAAAAAAAGCAATCTGTTAGCACCTTGGAATAGCAGGTGCTGTCAGCTTTTCTGACATGAGTTTAATTCACTTTCCAGCTAACATGCTCGAATGTGAAGTGCAGTGAGTAATAAAAAATCGATCTGTTAGCACCTTGGAGTAAAAGGTGCAGTAAGCTTTTCTTGCATGAGTTTAATTTACTTTCCAGCTAAAATGGACAAATGGGAAGTGCAGTGATGAATAAAAAAACTATCTGTTAGCTTCTTTTCATACCAAGTGCTGTAAGCTTTTCGTGCATCACTTTTATTTACTCGCCAGCAAAAATGCTCGAATGTGAAGTGCAGTGAGTAATAAAAAATCGATCTGTTAGCACCTTGGAGTAAAAGGTGCAGTAAGCTTTTCTTGCATGAGTTTAATTTACTTTCCAGCTAAAATGGACAAATGGGAAGTGCAGTGATCAATAAAAAAACTATCTGTTAGCTTCTTTTCATACCAAGTGCTGTAAGCTTTTCGTGCATCACTTTTATTTACTCGCCAGCAAAAATGCTCGAATGTGAAGTGCAGTGAGTAATAAAAAATCGATCTGTTAGCACCTTGGAAGAACAGTTGCTGTAAGCTTTTCTTGCATGAGTTTAAACTGCTTTCCAGCTAACATGCTCGAACGTGAAGTGCAGTGATTGATAAAATAAAAGTAATCTGTTAGCATAGAATTACTTTCATCACTTTATTTTACTTTCAAGCTAAGATGCTTCAAAGTCAAGTGAAGTGATTAATCAGAAAATCTATCTGTTAGTACAGTGTATTATCAGGTGGTGTAATCTTTTCTTGCATGAGTTTAATTTACTTTCCAGCTAACATGGATGAATGTGAAGTGCAGTGATCAATACAAAAAGTATCTGTTAGCACCTTTTTATACCAAGTGCTATAAGCTTTTACTGTATCACTTTTATTTACTCGCCAGATAAAATGCTCGAATGTGAAGTGCAGTCAGTAATAAAAAATCAATCTGTTAGCTCCTTGGAATAGCAGGTGCTGTAAGCTTTTCTTACATGAGTTTAATTCACTTTCCAGCTAACATGCTCGACATGAAGTGCAGTGATTGATAAAATAAAAGCAATCTGTTAGCATAGCATTACTTTCATCACTTTCATTTACTTTCAAGCTAAGATGCTTCAAAGTCAAGTGAAGTGATTAATCAGAAAATCTATCTGTTAGTACAATGGAATATCAGGTGGTGTAATCTTTTCTTGCATGAGTTTAATTTACTTTCCAGCTAACATGGACGAATTTGAAGTGCAATGTTCAATAAAAAAGCTATCTGTTAGCTTCTTTTCATAACAAGTGCTGTAAGCTTTTCATGCATCACTTTTATTTACTGGCCAGCAAAAATGCTCGAATGTGAAGTGCAGTGAGTAATAAAAAATCGATCTGTTAGCACCTTGGAATAACAGTTGCAGTAAGCTTTTCTTGCATGAGTTTAAACTGCTTTCAAGCTAACATGCTCGAACGTGAAGTGCAGTGATTGATAAAATAAAAGTAATCTGTTAGCATAGCATTACTTTCATCACTTTCATTTACTTTCAAGCTAAGATGCTTCAAAGTCAAGTGAAGTGATTAATCAGAAAATCTATCTGTTAGTACAATGTACTATCAGGTGGCGTAATCTTTTCTTGCATGAGTTTAATTTACTTTCCAGCTAACATGGACGAATTTGAAGTGCAATGTTCAATAAAAAAGCTATCTGTTAGCTTCTTTTCATAACAAGTGCTGTAAGCTTTTCATGCATCACTTTTATTTACTGGCCAGCAAAAATGCTCGAATGTGAAGTGCAGTGAGTAATAAAAAATCGATCTGTTAGCACCTTGGAATAACAGTTGCAGTAAGCTTTTCTTGCATGAGTTTAAACTGCTTTCTAGCTAACATGCTCGAACCTGAAGTGTAGTGATTGTTAAAATAAAAGTAATCTGTTAGCATAGAATTACTTTCATCACTTAATTTACTTTCCAGCTAAGATGCTTCAAAGTCAAGTGAATTGATTAATCAGAAAATCTATCTGTTAGTACAATGTAATATCAGTTGGCGTAATCTTTTCTTGCATGAGTTTAATTTACTTTCCAGCTAACATGGACGAATGTGAAGTGCAGTGATCAATAAAAAATGTATCTGTTACCTCCTTTTTATAACAAGTTCTATAAGCTTTTCATGAATCACTTTTATTTACTGGCCAGCTAAAATGCTCGAATGTGAAGTGCAGTCAGTTATAAAAAATCAATCTGTTAGCTCCTTGGAATAGCACGTGCTGTAAGCTTTTCTTACATGAGTTTAATTCACTTTCCAGCTAACATGCTCGAACGTGAAGTGCAGTGAGTAATAAAAAATCGATCTGTTAGCACCTTGGAATAACAGTTGCTGTAAGCTTTTCTTGCATGAGTTTAATTCACTTTCCAGCTAACATGCTCGAATGTGAAGTGCAGTGATAAAAAAAGCAATCTGTTAGCACCTTGGAATAGCAGGTGCTGTCAGCTTTTCTGACATGAGTTTAATTCACTTTCCAGCTAACATGCTCGAATGTGAAGTGCAGTGAGTAATAAAAAATCGATCTGTTAGCACCTTGGAGTAAAAGGTGCAGTAAGCTTTTCTTGCATGAGTTTAATTTACTTTCCAGCTAAAATGGACAAATGGGAAGTGCAGTGATGAATAAAAAAACTATCTGTTAGCTTCTTTTCATACCAAGTGCTGTAAGCTTTTCGTGCATCACTTTTATTTACTCGCCAGCAAAAATGCTCGAATGTGAAGTGCAGTGAGTAATAAAAAATCGATCTGTTAGCACCTTGGAGTAAAAGGTGCAGTAAGCTTTTCTTGCATGAGTTTAATTTACTTTCCAGCTAAAATGGACAAATGGGAAGTGCAGTGATCAATAAAAAAACTATCTGTTAGCTTCTTTTCATACCAAGTGCTGTAAGCTTTTCGTGCATCACTTTTATTTACTCGCCAGCAAAAATGCTCGAATGTGAAGTGCAGTGAGTAATAAAAAATCGATCTGTTAGCACCTTGGAAGAACAGTTGCTGTAAGCTTTTCTTGCATGAGTTTAAACTGCTTTCCAGCTAACATGCTCGAACGTGAAGTGCAGTGATTGATAAAATAAAAGTAATCTGTTAGCATAGAATTACTTTCATCACTTAATTTACTTTCCAGCTAAGATGCTTCAAAGTCAAGTGAAGTGATTAATCAGAAAATCTATCTGTTAGTACAATGGAATAACAGGTGGTGTAATCTTTTCTTGCATGAGTTTAATTTACTTTCCAGCTAACATGGACGAATTTGAAGTGCAGTAATCAATAAAAAAGCTATCTGTTAGCTCCTTTTTATACCAAGTTCTATAAGCTTTTCGTGCATCACTTTTATTTAGTCGCCAGATAAAATGCTCGAATGTGAAGTGCATTCAGTAATAAAAAATCAATCTGTTAGCACCTTGGAATAGCAGGTGCTGTAAGCTTTTCTTACATGAGTTTAATTCACTTTCCAGGTAACATGCTCGAACGTGAAGTGCAGTGATTGATAAAATAAAAGCAATCTGTTAGCATAGCATTACTTTCATCACTTTATTTTACTTTCAAGCTAAGATGCTTCAAAGTCAAGTGAAGTGATTAATCAGAAAATCTATCTGTTAGTACAGTGTATTATCAGGTGGTGTAATCTTTTCTTGCATGAGTTTAATTTACTTTCCAGCTAACATGGATGAATGTGAAGTGCAGTGATCAATACAAAAGGTATCTGTTAGCACCTTTTTATACCAAGTGCTATAAGCTTTTACTGTATCACTTTTATTTACTCGCCAGATAAAATGCTCGAATGTGAAGTGCAGTCAGTAATAAAAAATCAATCTGTTAGCTCCTTGGAATAGGAGGTGCTGTAAGCTTTTCTAACATTAGTTTAATTCACTTTCCAGCTAACATGCTCGAATGTGAAGTGCAGTGATAAAAAAAAGCTATCTGTTAGCACCTTTGAATAGCAGGTGCTGTAAGCTTTTCTAACATAAGTTTAATTCACTTTCCAGCTAACATGCTCGAATGTGAAGTGCAGTGATAAAAAAAAGCTATCTGTTAGCACCTTGGAATAGCAGGTGCTGTAAGCTTTTCTTACATGAGTTTAATTCACTTTCCAGCTAACATGCTCGACATGAAGTGCAGTGATTGATAAAATAAAAGCAATCTGTTAGCATAGCATTACTTTCATCACTTTAATTTACTTTCAAGCTAAGATGCGTCAAAGTTAAGTGAAGTGATTAATCAGAAAATCTATCTGTTAGTACAATGTAATATCAGGTGGTTTAATCTTTTCTTGCATGAGTTTAAACTGCTTTCAAGCTAACATGCTCGAACGTGAAGTACAGTGATTGATAAGATAAAAGCAATCTGTTAGCATAGCATTACTTTCATCACTTAATTTACTTTCCAGCTAAAATGCTTCAAAGTCAAGTGAAGTGATTAATCAGAAAATCTATCTGTTAGTACAATGGAATATCAGGTGGTGTAATCTTTTCTTGCATGAGTTTATTTTACTTTCCAGCTAACATGGACGAATTTGCAGTGCAGTGATCAATAAAAAAGCTATCTGTTAGCTCCTTTTTATACCAAGTTCTATAAGCTTTTCGTGCATCACTTTTATTTACTCACCAGCAAAAATGCTCGAATGTGAAGTGCAGTCAGTAATAAAAAATCAATCCGTTAGCTCCTTGGAATAGCAGGTGCTGTAAGCTTTTCTAACATAAGTTTAATTCACTTTCCAGCTAACATGCTCGAATGTGAAGTGCAGTGATAAAAAAAAGCTATCTGTTAGCACCTTGGAATAGCAGGTGCTGTAAGCTTTTCTTACATGAGTTTAATTCACTTTCCAGCTAACATGCTCGAACGTGAAGTGCAGTGATTGATAAAATAAAAGCAATCTGTTAGCATAGCATTACTTTCATCACTTTAATTTACTTTCAAGCTAAGATGCTTCAAAGTCAAGTGAAGTGATTAATCAGAAAATCTATCTGTTAGTACAATGGAATATCAGGTGGTGTAATCTTTTCTTGCATGAGTTTAATTTACTTTCCAGCTAACATGGACGAATTTGAAGTGCAATGTTCAATAAAAAAGCTATCTGTTAGCTTCTTTTCATAACAAGTGCTGTAAGCTTTTCGTGCATCACTTTTATTTACTGGCCAGCAAAAATGCTCGAATGTGAAGTGCAGTGAGTAATAAAAAATCGATCTGTTAGCACCTTGGAATAACAGTTGCAGTAAGCTTTTCTTGCATGAGTTTAAACTGCTTTCAAGCTAACATGCTCGAACGTGAAGTGCAGTGATTGATAAAATAAAAGCAATCTGTTAGCATAGCATTACTTTCATCACTATAATTTACTTTCAAGCTAAGATGCTTCAAAGTCAAGTGAAGTGATTAATCAGAAAATCTATCTGTTAGTACAGTGTATTATCAGGTGGTGTAATCTTTTCTTGCATGAGTTTAATTTACTTTCCAGCTAACATGGACGAATTTGAAGTGCAGTGATCAATAAAAAAGCTATCTGCTAGCTCCTTTTTATATCAAGTTCTATAAGCTTTTCGTGCATCACTTTTATTTACTCGCCAGATAAAATGCTCGAATGTGAAGTGCAGTCAGTAATAAAAAATCAATCTGTTAGCTCCTTGGAATAGCAGGTGCTGTAAGCTTTTCTAACATTACATTAATTCACTTTCCAGTTAACATGCTCGAATGTGAAGTGCAGTGATAAAAAAAAAAGCTATCTGTTAGCACCTTGGAATAGCAGGTGCTGTAAGCTTTTCTAACATAAGTTTAATTCACTTTCCAGCTAACATGCTCGAATGTGAAGTGCAGTGATAAAAAAAAGCTATCTGTTAACACCTTGGAATAGCAGGTGCTGTAAGCTTTTCTTACATGAGTTTAATTCACTTTCCAGGTAACATGCTCGAGCGTGAAGTGCAGTGATTGATAAAATAAAAGCAATCTGTTAGCATAGCATTACTTTCATCACTTTAATTTACTTTCAAGCTAAGATGCTTCAAAGTCAAGTGAAGTGATTAATCAGAAAATCTATCTGTTAGTACAGTGTATTATCAGGTGGTGTAATCTTTTCTTGCATGAGTTTAATTTACTTTCCAGCTAACATGGACAAATTTGAAGTGCAGTGATCAATAAAAAAAGCTATCTGTTAGCTCTATTTATACCAAGTTCTATAAGCTTTTCGTGCATCACTTTTATTTACTCGCCAGATAAAATGCTCGAATGTGAAGTGCAGTCTAATAAAAAATCAATCTGTTATGTCCTTGGAATAGGAGGTGCTGTAAGCTTTTCTAACATTAGTTTAATTCACTTTCCAGCTAACATGCTCGAATGTGAAGTGCAGTGAGTAATAAAAAATCGATCTGTTAGCACCTTGGAATAACAGTTGCAGTAAGCTTTTCTTGCATGAGTTTAAACTGCTTTCAAGCTAACATGCTCGAACGTGAAGTGCAGTGATTTATAAAATAAAAGTAATCTGTTAGCATAGCATTACTTTCATCACTTTAATTTACTTTCACGCTAAGATGCTTCAAAGTCAAGAGAAGTGATTAATCAGAAAATCTATCTGTTAGTACAATGTACTATCAGGTGGCGTAATCTTTTCTTGCATGAGTTTAATTTACTTTCCAGCTAACATGGATGAATGTGAAGTGCAGTGATCAATAAAAAAGGTATCTGTTAGCACCTTTTTATACCAAGTGCTATAAGCTTTTACTGTATCACTTTTATTTACTCGCCAGATAAAATGCTCGAATGTGAAGTGCAGCCAGTAATAAAAAATCAATCTGTTAGCTCCTTGGAATAGCAGGTGCTGTAAGCTTTTCTAACATTACATTAATTCACTTTCCAGCTAACATGCTCGAATGTGAAGTGCAGTGATAAAAAAAAGCTATCTGTTAGCACCTTGGAATAGCAGGTGCTGTAAGCTTTTCTTACATGAGTTTAATTCACTTTCCAGCTAACATGCTCGAACGTGAAGTGCAGTGATTGATAAAATAAAAGCAATCTGTTAGCATAGCATTACTTTCATCACTTTAATTTACTTTCAAGCTAAGATGCTTCAAAGTCAAGTGAAGTGATTAATCAGAAAATCTGTCTGTTAGTACAGTGTATTATCAGGTGGTGTAATCTTTTCTTGCATGAGTTTAATTTACTTTCCAGCTAACATGGATGAATGTGAAGTGCAGTGATCAATACAAAAGGTATCTGTTAGCACCTTTTTATACCAAGTGCTATAAGCTTTTACTGTATCACTTTTATTTACTCGCCAGATAAAATGCTCGAATGTGAAGTGCAGTCAGTAATAAAAAATTAATCTGATAGCTCCTTGGAATAGCAGGTGCTGTAAGCTTTTCTAACATTACATTAATTCACTTTCCAGTTAACATGCTCGAATGTGAAGTACAGTGATAAAAAAGCTATCTGTTAGCACCTTCGAATAGCAGGTGCTGTAAGCTTTTCTTACATGAGTTTAATTCACTTTCCAGCTAACATGCTCGACATGAAGTGCAGTGATTGATAAAATAAAAGCAATCTGTTAGCATAGCATTACTTTCATCACTTTAATTTACTTTCAAGCTAAGATGCTTCAAAGTCAAGTGAAGTGATTAATCAGAAAATCTATCTGTTAGTACAATGGAATATCAGGTGGTGTAATCTTTTCTTGCATGAGTTTAATTTACTTTCCAGCTAACATGGACGAATTTGAAGTGCAATGTTCAATAAAAAAGCTATCTGTTAGCTTCTTTTCATAACAAGTGCTGTAAGCTTTTCGTGCATCACTTTTATTTACTGGCCAGCAAAAATGCTCGAATGTGAAGTGCAGTGAGTAATAAAAAATCGATCTGTTAGCACCTTGGAATAACAGTTGCAGTAAGCTTTTCTTGCATGAGTTTAAACTGCTTTCAAGCTAACATGCTCGAACGTGAAGTGCAGTGATTGATAAAATAAAAGCAATCTGTTAGCATAGCATTACTTTCATAACTATAATTTACTTTCAAGCTAAGATGCTTCAAAGTCAAGTGAAGTGATTAATCAGAAAATCTATCTGTTAGTACAGTGTATTATCAGATGGTGTAATCTTTTCTTGCATGAGTTTAATTTACTTTCCAGCTAACATGGACGAATTTGAAGTGCAGTGATCAATAAAAAAGCTATCTGCTAGCTCCTTTTTATATCAAGTTCTATAAGCTTTTCGTGCATCACTTTTATTTACTCGCCAGATAAAATGCTCGAATGTGAAGTGCAGTCAGTAATAAAAAATCAATCTGTTAGCTCCTTGGAATAGCAGGTGCTGTAAGCTTTTCTAACATTACATTAATTCACTTTCCAGTTAACATGCTCGAATGTGAAGTGCAGTGATAAAAAAAAAAGCTATCTGTTAGCACCTTGGAATAGCAGGTGCTGTAAGCTTTTCTAACATAAGTTTAATTCACTTTCCAGCTAACATGCTCGAATGTGAAGTGCAGTGATAAAAAAAAGCTATCTGTTAACACCTTGGAATAGCAGGTGCTGTAAGCTTTTCTTACATGAGTTTAATTCACTTTCCAGCTAACATGCTCGAGCGTGAAGTGCAGTGATTGATAAAATAAAAGCAATCTGTTAGCATAGCATTACTTTCATCACTTTAATTTACTTTCAAGCTAAGATGCTTCAAAGTCAAGTGAAGTGATTAATCAGAAAATCTATCTGTTAGTACAGTGTATTATCAGGTGGTGTAATCTTTTCTTGCATGAGTTTAATTTACTTTCCAGCTAACATGGACAAATTTGAAGTGCAGTGATCAATAAAAAAAGCTATCTGTTAGCTCTATTTATACCAAGTTCTATAAGCTTTTCGTGCATCACTTTTATTTACTCGCCAGATAAAATGCTCGAATGTGAAGTGCAGTCTAATAAAAAATCAATCTGTTATGTCCTTGGAATAGGAGGTGCTGTAAGCTTTTCTAACATTAGTTTAATTCACTTTCCAGCTAACATGCTCGAATGTGAAGTGCAGTGAGTAATAAAAAATCGATCTGTTAGCACCTTGGAATAACAGTTGCAGTAAGCTTTTCTTGCATGAGTTTAAACTGCTTTCAAGCTAACATGCTCGAACGTGAAGTGCAGTGATTGATAAAATAAAAGTAATCTGTTAGCATAGCATTACTTTCATCACTTTAATTTACTTTCACGCTAAGATGCTTCAAAGTCAAGAGAAGTGATTAATCAGAAAATCTATCTGTTAGTACAATGTACTATCAGGTGGCGTAATCTTTTCTTGCATGAGTTTAATTTACTTTCCAGCTAACATGGATGAATGTGAAGTGCAGTGATCAATAAAAAAGGTATCTGTTAGCACCTTTTTATACCAAGTGCTATAAGCTTTTACTGTATCACTTTTATTTACTCGCCAGATAAAATGCTCGAATGTGAAGTGCAGCCAGTAATAAAAAATCAATCTGTTAGCTCCTTGGAATAGCAGGTGCTGTAAGCTTTTCTAACATTACATTAATTCACTTTCCAGCTAACATGCTCGAATGTGAAGTGCAGTGATAAAAAAAGCTATCTGTTAGCACCTTGGAATAGCAGGTGCTGTAAGCTTTTCTTACATGAGTTTAATTCACTTTCCAGCTAACATGCTCGAACGTGAAGTGCAGTGATTGATAAAATAAAAGCAATCTGTTAGCATAGCATTACTTTCATCACTTTAATTTACTTTCAAGCTAAGATGCTTCAAAGTCAAGTGAAGTGATTAATCAGAAAATCTGTCTGTTAGTACAGTGTATTATCAGGTGGTGTAATCTTTTCTTGCATGAGTTTAATTTACTTTCCAGCTAACATGGATGAATGTGAAGTGCAGTGATCAATACAAAAGGTATCTGTTAGCACCTTTTTATACCAAGTGCTATAAGCTTTTACTGTATCACTTTTATTTACTCGCCAGATAAAATGCTCGAATGTGAAGTGCAGTCAGTAATAAAAAATTAATCTGATAGCTCCTTGGAATAGCAGGTGCTGTAAGCTTTTCTAACATTACATTAATTCACTTTCCAGTTAACATGCTCGAATGTGAAGTACAGTGATAAAAAAGCTATCTGTTAGCACCTTCGAATAGCAGGTGCTGTAAGCTTTTCTTACATGAGTTTAATTCACTTTCCAGCTAACATGCTCGACATGAAGTGCAGTGATTGATAAAATAAAAGCAATCTGTTAGCATAGCATTACTTTCATCACTTTAATTTACTTTCAAGCTAAGATGCTTCAAAGTCAAGTGAAGTGATTAATCAGAAAATCTATCTGTTAGTACAATGGAATATCAGGTGGTGTAATCTTTTCTTGCATGAGTTTAATTTACTTTCCAGCTAACATGGACGAATTTGAAGTGCAATGTTCAATAAAAAAGCTATCTGTTAGCTTCTTTTCATAACAAGTGCTGTAAGCTTTTCGTGCATCACTTTTATTTACTGGCCAGCAAAAATGCTCGAATGTGAAGTGCAGTGAGTAATAAAAAATCGATCTGTTAGCACCTTGGAATAACAGTTGCAGTAAGCTTTTCTTGCATGAGTTTAAACTGCTTTCAAGCTAACATGCTCGAACGTGAAGTGCAGTGATTGATAAAATAAAAGCAATCTGTTAGCATAGCATTACTTTCATAACTATAATTTACTTTCAAGCTAAGATGCTTCAAAGTCAAGTGAAGTGATTAATCAGAAAATCTATCTGTTAGTACAGTGTATTATCAGATGGTGTAATCTTTTCTTGCATGAGTTTAATTTACTTTCCAGCTAACATGGACGAATTTGAAGTGCAGTGATCAATAAAAAAGCTATCTGCTAGCTCCTTTTTATATCAAGTTCTATAAGCTTTTCGTGCATCACTTTTATTTACTCACCAGATAAAATGCTCGAATGTGAAGTGCAGTCAGTAATAAAAAATCAATCTGTTAGCTCCTTGGAATAGCAGGTGCTGTAAGCTTTTCTAACATTACATTAATTCACTTTCCAGTTAACATGCTCGAATGTGAAGTGCAGTGATAAAAAAAAAGCTATCTGTTAGCACCTTGGAATAGCAGGTGCTGTAAGCTTTTCTAACATAAGTTTAATTCACTTTCCAGCTAACATGCTCGAATGTGAAGTGCAGTGATAAAAAAAAGCTATCTGTTAGCACCTTGGAATAGCAGGTGCTGTAAGCTTTTCTTACATGAGTTTAATTCACTTTCCAGCTAACATGCTCGAGCGTGAAGTGCAGTGATTGATAAAATAAAAGCAATCTGTTAGCATAGCATTACTTTCATCACTTTAATTTACTTTCAAGCTAAGATGCTTCAAAGTCAAGTGAAGTGATTAATCAGAAAATCTATCTGTTAGTACAATGGAATATCAGGTGGTGTAATCTTTTCTTGCATGAGTTTAATTTACTTTCCAGCTAACATGGACGAATTTGAAGTGCAATGTTCAATAAAAAAGCTATCTGTTAGCTTCTTTTCATAACAAGTGCTGTAAGCTTTTCGTGCATCACTTTTATTTACTGGCCAGCAAAAATGCTCGAATGTGAAGTGCAGTGAGTAATAAAAAATCGATCTGTTAGCACCTTGGAATAACAGTTGCAGTAAGCTTTTCTTGCATGAGTTTAAACTGCTTTCAAGCTAACATGCTCGAACGTGAAGTGCAGTGATTGATAAAATAAAAGCAATCTGTTAGCATAGCATTACTTTCATAACTATAATTTACTTTCAAGCTAAGATGCTTCAAAGTCAAGTGAAGTGATTAATCAGAAAATCTATCTGTTAGTACAGTGTATTATCAGGTGGTGTAATCTTTTCTTGCATGAGTTTAATTTACTTTCCAGCTAACATGGACGAATTTGAAGTGCAGTGATCAATAAAAAAGCTATCTGTTAGCTCCTTTTTATATCAAGTTCTATAAGCTTTTCGTGCATCACTTTTATTTACTCGCCAGATAAAATGCTCGAATGTGAAGTGCAGTCAGTAATAAAAAATCAATCTGTTAGCTCCTTGGAATAGCAGGTGCTGTAAGCTTTTCTAACATTACATTAATTCACTTTCCAGTTAACATGCTCGAATGTGAAGTGCAGTGATAAAAAAAAGCTATCTGTTAGCACCTTGGAATAGCAGGTGCTGTAAGCTTTTCTAACATAAGTTTAATTCACTTTCCAGCTAACATGCTCGAATGTGAAGTGCAGTGATAAAAAAAAAGCTATCTGTTAGCACCTTGGAATAGCAGGTGCTGTAAGCTTTTCTTACATGAGTTTAATTCACTTTCCAGCTAACATGCTCGAGCGTGAAGTGCAGTGATTGATAAAATAAAAGCAATCTGTTAGCATAGCATTACTTTCATCACTTTAATTTACTTTCAAGCTAAGATGCTTCAAAGTCAAGTGAAGTGATTAATCAGAAAATCTATCTGTTAGTACAGTGTATTATCAGGTGGTGTAATCTTTTCTTGCATGAGTTTAATTTACTTTCCAGCTAACATGGACAAATTTGAAGTGCACTGATCAATAAAAAAAGCTATCTGTTAGCTCTATTTATACCAAGTTCTATAAGCTTTTCGTGCATCACTTTTATTTACTCGCCAGATAAAATGCTCGAATGTGAAGTGCAGTCTAATAAAAAATCAATCTGTTATGTCCTTGGAATAGGAGGTGCTGTAAGCTTTTCTAACATTAGTTTAATTCACTTTCCAGCTAACATGCTCGAATGTGAAGTGCAGTGAGTAATAAAAAATCGATCTGTTAGCACCTTGGAATAACAGTTGCAGTAAGCTTTTCTTGCATGAGTTTAAACTGCTTTCAAGCTAACATGCTCGAACGTGAAGTGCAGTGATTGATAAAATAAAAGTAATCTGTTAGCATAGCATTACTTTCATCACTTTAATTTACTTTCACGCTAAGATGCTTCAAAGTCAAGAGAAGTGATTAATCAGAAAATCTATCTGTTAGTACAATGTACTATCAGGTGGCGTAATCTTTTCTTGCATGAGTTTAATTTACTTTCCAGCTAACATGGATGAATGTGAAGTGCAGTGATCAATAAAAAAGGTATCTGTTAGCACCTTTTTATACCAAGTGCTATAAGCTTTTACTGTA
This sequence comes from Electrophorus electricus, assembly GCF_041902795.1. NCBI lineage: Eukaryota > Metazoa > Chordata > Actinopteri > Gymnotiformes > Gymnotidae > Electrophorus > Electrophorus electricus. The sequence continues at coordinate 18,326,387 of NC_137499.1, forward strand.
TCACTTTTATTTACTCGCCAGATAAAATGCTCGAATGTGAAGTGCAGCCAGTAATAAAAAATCAATCTGTTAGCTCCTTGGAATAGCAGGTGCTGTAAGCTTTTCTAACATTACATTAATTCACTTTCCAGCTAACATGCTCGAATGTGAAGTGCAGTGATAAAAAAAAAGCTATCTGTTAGCACCTTGGAATAGCAGGTGCTGTAAGCTTTTCTTACATGAGTTTAATTCACTTTCCAGCTAACATGCTCGAACGTGAAGTGCAGTGATTGATAAAATAAAAGCAATCTGTTAGCATAGCATTACTTTCATCACTTTAATTTACTTTCAAGCTAAGATGCTTCAAAGTCAAGTGAAGTGATTAATCAGAAAATCTGTCTGTTAGTACAGTGTATTATCAGGTGGTGTAATCTTTTCTTGCATGAGTTTAATTTACTTTCCAGCTAACATGGATGAATGTGAAGTGCAGTGATCAATACAAAAGGTATCTGTTAGCACCTTTTTATACCAAGTGCTATAAGCTTTTACTGTATCACTTTTATTTACTCGCCAGATAAAATGCTCGAATGTGAAGTGCAGTCAGTAATAAAAAATTAATCTGATAGCTCCTTGGAATAGCAGGTGCTGTAAGCTTTTCTAACATTACATTAATTCACTTTCCAGTTAACATGCTCGAATGTGAAGTACAGTGATAAAAAAGCTATCTGTTAGCACCTTCGAATAGCAGGTGCTGTAAGCTTTTCTTACATGAGTTTAATTCACTTTCCAGCTAACATGCTCGACATGAAGTGCAGTGATTGATAAAATAAAAGCAATCTGTTAGCATAGCATTACTTTCATCACTTTAATTTACTTTCAAGCTAAGATGCTTCAAAGTCAAGTGAAGTGATTAATCAGAAAATCTATCTGTTAGTACAATGGAATATCAGGTGGTGTAATCTTTTCTTGCATGAGTTTAATTTACTTTCCAGCTAACATGGACGAATTTGAAGTGCAATGTTCAATAAAAAAGCTATCTGTTAGCTTCTTTTCATAACAAGTGCTGTAAGCTTTTCGTGCATCACTTTTATTTACTGGCCAGCAAAAATGCTCGAATGTGAAGTGCAGTGAGTAATAAAAAATCGATCTGTTAGCACCTTGGAATAACAGTTGCAGTAAGCTTTTCTTGCATGAGTTTAAACTGCTTTCAAGCTAACATGCTCGAACGTGAAGTGCAGTGATTGATAAAATAAAAGCAATCTGTTAGCATAGCATTACTTTCATAACTATAATTTACTTTCAAGCTAAGATGCTTCAAAGTCAAGTGAAGTGATTAATCAGAAAATCTATCTGTTAGTACAGTGTATTATCAGATGGTGTAATCTTTTCTTGCATGAGTTTAATTTACTTTCCAGCTAACATGGACGAATTTGAAGTGCAGTGATCAATAAAAAAGCTATCTGCTAGCTCCTTTTTATATCAAGTTCTATAAGCTTTTCGTGCATCACTTTTATTTACTCACCAGATAAAATGCTCGAATGTGAAGTGCAGTCAGTAATAAAAAATCAATCTGTTAGCTCCTTGGAATAGCAGGTGCTGTAAGCTTTTCTAACATTACATTAATTCACTTTCCAGTTAACATGCTCGAATGTGAAGTGCAGTGATAAAAAAAAAGCTATCTGTTAGCACCTTGGAATAGCAGGTGCTGTAAGCTTTTCTAACATAAGTTTAATTCACTTTCCAGCTAACATGCTCGAATGTGAAGTGCAGTGATAAAAAAAAGCTATCTGTTAGCACCTTGGAATAGCAGGTGCTGTAAGCTTTTCTTACATGAGTTTAATTCACTTTCCAGCTAACATGCTCGAGCGTGAAGTGCAGTGATTGATAAAATAAAAGCAATCTGTTAGCATAGCATTACTTTCATCACTTTAATTTACTTTCAAGCTAAGATGCTTCAAAGTCAAGTGAAGTGATTAATCAGAAAATCTATCTGTTAGTACAATGGAATATCAGGTGGTGTAATCTTTTCTTGCATGAGTTTAATTTACTTTCCAGCTAACATGGACGAATTTGAAGTGCAATGTTCAATAAAAAAGCTATCTGTTAGCTTCTTTTCATAACAAGTGCTGTAAGCTTTTCGTGCATCACTTTTATTTACTGGCCAGCAAAAATGCTCGAATGTGAAGTGCAGTGAGTAATAAAAAATCGATCTGTTAGCACCTTGGAATAACAGTTGCAGTAAGCTTTTCTTGCATGAGTTTAAACTGCTTTCAAGCTAACATGCTCGAACGTGAAGTGCAGTGATTGATAAAATAAAAGCAATCTGTTAGCATAGCATTACTTTCATAACTATAATTTACTTTCAAGCTAAGATGCTTCAAAGTCAAGTGAAGTGATTAATCAGAAAATCTATCTGTTAGTACAGTGTATTATCAGGTGGTGTAATCTTTTCTTGCATGAGTTTAATTTACTTTCCAGCTAACATGGATGAATTTGAAGTGCAGTGATCAATAAAAAAGCTATCTGTTAGCTCCTTTTTATATCAAGTTCTATAAGCTTTTCGTGCATCACTTTTATTTACTCGCCAGATAAAATGCTCGAATGTGAAGTGCAGTCAGTAATAAAAAATCAATCTGTTAGCTCCTTGGAATAGCAGGTGCTGTAAGCTTTTCTAACATTACATTAATTCACTTTCCAGTTAACATGCTCGAATGTGAAGTGCAGTGATAAAAAAAAGCTATCTGTTAGCACCTTGGAATAGCAGGTGCTGTAAGCTTTTCTAACATAAGTTTAATTCACTTTCCAGCTAACATGCTCGAATGTGAAGTGCAGTGATAAAAAAAAGCTATCTGTTAGCACCTTGGAATAGCAGGTGCTGTAAGCTTTTCTTACATGAGTTTAATTCACTTTCCAGCTAACATGCTCGAGCGTGAAGTGCAGTGATTGATAAAATAAAAGCAATCTGTTAGCATAGCATTACTTTCATCACTTTAATTTACTTTCAAGCTAAGATGCTTCAAAGTCAAGTGAAGTGATTAATCAGAAAATCTATCTGTTAGTACAGTGTATTATCAGGTGGTGTAATCTTTTCTTGCATGAGTTTAATTTACTTTCCAGCTAACATGGACAAATTTGAAGTGCACTGATCAATAAAAAAAGCTATCTGTTAGCTCTATTTATACCAAGTTCTATAAGCTTTTCGTGCATCACTTTTATTTACTCGCCAGATAAAATGCTCGAATGTGAAGTGCAGTCTAATAAAAAATCAATCTGTTATGTCCTTGGAATAGGAGGTGCTGTAAGCTTTTCTAACATTAGTTTAATTCACTTTCCAGCTAACATGCTCGAATGTGAAGTGCAGTGAGTAATAAAAAATCGATCTGTTAGCACCTTGGAATAACAGTTGCAGTAAGCTTTTCTTGCATGAGTTTAAACTGCTTTCAAGCTAACATGCTCGAACGTGAAGTGCAGTGATTGATAAAATAAAAGTAATCTGTTAGCATAGCATTACTTTCATCACTTTAATTTACTTTCACGCTAAGATGCTTCAAAGTCAAGAGAAGTGATTAATCAGAAAATCTATCTGTTAGTACAATGTACTATCAGGTGGCGTAATCTTTTCTTGCATGAGTTTAATTTACTTTCCAGCTAACATGGATGAATGTGAAGTGCAGTGATCAATAAAAAAGGTATCTGTTAGCACCTTTTTATACCAAGTGCTATAAGCTTTTACTGTATCACTTTTATTTACTCGCCAGATAAAATGCTCGAATGTGAAGTGCAGTCAGTAATAAAAAATCAATCTGTTAGCTCCTTGGAATAGCAGGTGCTGTAAGCTTTTCTAACATTACATTAATTCACTTTCCTGTTAACATGCTCGAATGTGAAGTGCAGTGATAAAAAAAGCTATCTGTTAGCACCTTGGAATAGCAGGTGCTGTAAGATTTTCTTACATGAGTTTAATTCACTTTCCAGCTAACATGCTCGAACGTGAAGTGCAGTGATTGATAAAATAAAAGCAATCTGTTAGCATAGCATTACTTTCATCACTTTAATTTACTTTCAAGCTAAGATGCTTCAAAGTCAATTGAAGTGATTAATCAGAAAATCTATCTGTTAGTACAATGGAATAACAGGTGGTGTAATCTTTTCTTGCATGAGTTTAATTTACTTTCCAGCTAACATGGACGAATTTGAAGTGCAGTAATCAATAAAAAAGCTATCTGTTAGCTCCTTTTTATACCAAGTTCTATAAGCTTTTCGTGCATCACTTTTATTTAGTCGCCAGATAAAATGCTCGAATGTGAAGTGCATTCAGTAATAAAAAATCAATCTGTTAGCACCTTGGAATAGCAGGTGCTGTAAGCTTTTCTTACATGAGTTTAATTCACTTTCCAGCTAACATGCTCGACATGAAGTGCAGTGATTGATAAAATAAAAGCAATCTGTTAGCATAGCATTACTTTCATCACTTTAATTTACTTTCAAGCTAAGATGCTTCAAAGTTAAGTGAAGTGATTAATCAGAAAATCTATCTGTTAGTACAATGTAATATCAGGTGGTTTAATCTTTTCTTGCATGAGTTTAAACTGCTTTCAAGCTAACATGCTCGAACGTGAAGTACAGTGATTGATAAGATAAAAGCAATCTGTTAGCATAGCATTACTTTCATCACTTAATTTACTTTCCACCTAAAATGCTTCAAAGTCAAGTGAAGTGATTAATCAAAAATCTATCTGTTAGTACAATGGAATATAAGGTGGTGTAATCTTTTCTTGCATGAGTTTATTTTACTTTCCAGCTAACATGGACGAATTTGCAGTGCAGTGATCAATAAAAAAGCTATCTGTTAGCTCCTTTTTATACCAAGTTCTATAAGCTTTTCGTGCATCACTTTTATTTACTCACCAGCAAAAATGCTCGAATGTGAAGTGCAGTCAGTAATAAAAAATCAATCCGTTAGCTGCTTGGAATAGCAGGTGCTGTAAGCTTTTCTAACATAAGTTTAATTCACTTTCCAGCTAACATGCTCGAATGTGAAGTACAGTGATAAAAAAAAAGCTATCTGTTAGCACCTTGGAATAGCAGGTGCTGTAAGCTTTTCTTACATGAGTTTAATTCACTTTCCAGCTAACATGCTCGAACGTGAAGTGCAGTGATTGATAAAATAAAAGCAATCTGTTAGCATAGCATTACTTTCATCACTTTAATTTACTTTCAAGCTAAGATGCTTCAAAGTCAAGTGAAGTGATTAATCAGAAAATCTATCTGTTAGTACAATGGAATATCAGGTGGTGTAATCTTTTCTTGCATGAGTTTAATTTACTTTCCAGCTAACATGGACAAATTTGAAGTGCACTGATCAATAAAAAAAGCTATCTGTTAGCTCTATTTATACCAAGTTCTATAAGCTTTTCGTGCATCACTTTTATTTACTCGCCAGATAAAATGCTCGAATGTGAAGTGCAGTCTAATAAAAAATCAATCTGTTATGTCCTTGGAATAGGAGGTGCTGTAAGCTTTTCTAACATTAGTTTAATTCACTTTCCAGCTAACATGCTCGAATGTGAAGTGCAGTGAGTAATAAAAAATCGATCTGTTAGCACCTTGGAATAACAGTTGCAGTAAGCTTTTCTTGCATGAGTTTAAACTGCTTTCAAGCTAACATGCTCGAACGTGAAGTGCAGTGATTGATAAAATAAAAGTAATCTGTTAGCATAGCATTACTTTCATCACTTTAATTTACTTTCACGCTAAGATGCTTCAAAGTCAAGAGAAGTGATTAATCAGAAAATCTATCTGTTAGTACAATGTACTATCAGGTGGCGTAATCTTTTCTTGCATGAGTTTAATTTACTTTCCAGCTAACATGGATGAATGTGAAGTGCAGTGATCAATAAAAAAGGTATCTGTTAGCACCTTTTTATACCAAGTGCTATAAGCTTTTACTGTATCACTTTTATTTACTCGCCAGATAAAATGCTCGAATGTGAAGTGCAGTCAGTAATAAAAAATCAATCTGTTAGCTCCTTGGAATAGCAGGTGCTGTAAGCTTTTCTAACATTACATTAATTCACTTTCCTGTTAACATGCTCGAATGTGAAGTGCAGTGATAAAAAAAGCTATCTGTTAGCACCTTGGAATAGCAGGTGCTGTAAGATTTTCTTACATGAGTTTAATTCACTTTCCAGCTAACATGCTCGAACGTGAAGTGCAGTGATTGATAAAATAAAAGCAATCTGTTAGCATAGCATTACTTTCATCACTTTAATTTACTTTCAAGCTAAGATGCTTCAAAGTTAAGTGAAGTGATTAATCAGAAAATCTATCTGTTAGTACAATGTAATATCAGGTGGTTTAATCTTTTCTTGCATGAGTTTAAACTGCTTTCAAGCTAACATGCTCGAACGTGAAGTACAGTGATTGATAAGATAAAAGCAATCTGTTAGCATAGCATTACTTTCATCACTTAATTTACTTTCCACCTAAAATGCTTCAAAGTCAAGTGAAGTGATTAATCAAAAATCTATCTGTTAGTACAATGGAATATAAGGTGGTGTAATCTTTTCTTGCATGAGTTTATTTTACTTTCCAGCTAACATGGACGAATTTGCAGTGCAGTGATCAATAAAAAAGCTATCTGTTAGCTCCTTTTTATACCAAGTTCTATAAGCTTTTCGTGCATCACTTTTATTTACTCACCAGCAAAAATGCTCGAATGTGAAGTGCAGTCAGTAATAAAAAATCAATCCGTTAGCTGCTTGGAATAGCAGGTGCTGTAAGCTTTTCTAACATAAGTTTAATTCACTTTCCAGCTAACATGCTCGAATGTGAAGTGCAGTGATAAAAAAAAAGCTATCTGTTAGCACCTTGGAATAGCAGGTGCTGTAAGCTTTTCTTACATGAGTTTAATTCACTTTCCAGCTAACATGCTCGAACGTGAAGTGCAGTGATTGATAAAATAAAAGCAATCTGTTAGCATAGCATTACTTTCATCACTTTAATTTACTTTCAAGCTAAGATGCTTCAAAGTCAAGTGAAGTGATTAATCAGAAAATCTATCTGTTAGTACAATGGAATATCAGGTGGTGTAATCTTTTCTTGCATGAGTTTAATTTACTTTCCAGCTAACATGGACGAATTTGAAGTGCAATGTTCAATAAAAAAGCTATCTGTTAGCTTCTTTTCATAACAAGTGCTGTAAGCTTTTCGTGCATCACTTTTATTTACTGGCCAGCAAAAATGCTCGAATGTGAAGTGCAGTGAGTAATAAAAAATCGATCTGTTAGCACCTTGGAATAACAGTTGCAGTAAGCTTTTCTTGCATGAGTTTAAACTGCTTTCAAGCTAACATGCTCGAACGTGAAGTGCAGTGATTGATAAAATAAAAGCAATCTGTTAGCATAGCATTACTTTCATCACTATAATTTACTTTCAAGCTAAGATGCTTCAAAGTCAAGTGAAGTGATTAATCAGAAAATCTATCTCTTAGTACAGTGTATTATCAGGTGGTGTAATCTTTTCTTGCATGAGTTTAATTTACTTTCCAGCTAACATGGACGAATTTGAAGTGCAGTGATCAATAAAAAAGCTATCTGTTAGCTCCTTTTTATATCAAGTTCTATAAGCTTTTCGTGCATCACTTTTATTTACTCGCCAGATAAAATGCTCGAATGTGAAGTGCAGTCAGTAATAAAAAATCAATCTGTTAGCTCCTTGGAATAGCAGGTGCTGTAAGCTTTTCTAACATTACATTAATTCACTTTCCAGTTAACATGCTCGAATGTGAATTGCAGTGATAAAAAAAAGCTATCTGTTAGCACCTTGGAATAGCAGGTGCTGTAAGCTTTTCTAACATAAGTTTAATTCACTTTCCAGCTAACATGCTCGAATGTGAAGTGCAGTGAGTAATAAAAAATCGATCTGTTAGCACCTTGGAATAACAGTTGCAGTAAGCTTTTCTTGCATGAGTTTAAACTGCTTTCAAGCTAACATGCTCGAACGTGAAGTGCAGTGATTGATAAAATAAAAGTAATCTGTTAGCATAGCATTACTTTCATCACTTTAATTTACTTTCACGCTAAGATGCTTCAAAGTCAAGAGAAGTGATTAATCAGAAAATCTATCTGTTAGTACAATGTACTATCAGGTGGCGTAATCTTTTCTTGCATGAGTTTAATTTACTTTCCAGCTAACATGGATGAATGTGAAGTGCAGTGATCAATAAAAAAGGTATCTGTTAGCACCTTTTTATACCAAGTGCTATAAGCTTTTACTGTATCACTTTTATTTACTCGCCAGATAAAATGCTCGAATGTGAAGTGCAGTCAGTAATAAAAAATCAATCTGTTAGCTCCTTGGAATAGCAGGTGCTGTAAGCTTTTCTAACATTACATTAATTCACTTTCCTGTTAACATGCTCGAATGTGAAGTGCAGTGATAAAAAAAGCTATCTGTTAGCACCTTGGAATAGCAGGTGCTGTAAGATTTTCTTACATGAGTTTAATTCACTTTCCAGCTAACATGCTCGAACGTGAAGTGCAGTGATTGATAAAATAAAAGCAATCTGTTAGCATAGCATTACTTTCATCACTTTAATTTACTTTCAAGCTAAGATGCTTCAAAGTCAATTGAAGTGATTAATCAGAAAATCTATCTGTTAGTACAATGGAATAACAGGTGGTGTAATCTTTTCTTGCATGAGTTTAATTTACTTTCCAGCTAACATGGACGAATTTGAAGTGCAGTAATCAATAAAAAAGCTATCTGTTAGCTCCTTTTTATACCAAGTTCTATAAGCTTTTCGTGCATCACTTTTATTTAGTCGCCAGATAAAATGCTCGAATGTGAAGTGCATTCAGTATTAAAAAATCAATCTGTTAGCACCTTGGAATAGCAGGTGCTGTAAGCTTTTCTTACATGAGTTTAATTCACTTTCCAGCTAACATGCTCGACATGAAGTGCAGTGATTGATAAAATAAAAGCAATCTGTTAGCATAGCATTACTTTCATCACTTTAATTTACTTTCAAGCTAAGATGCTTCAAAGTTAAGTGAAGTGATTAATCAGAAAATCTATCTGTTAGTACAATGTAATATCAGGTGGTTTAATCTTTTCTTGCATGAGTTTAAACTGCTTTCAAGCTAACATGCTCGAACGTGAAGTACAGTGATTGATAAGATAAAAGCAATCTGTTAGCATAGCATTACTTTCATCACTTAATTTACTTTCCACCTAAAATGCTTCAAAGTCAAGTGAAGTGATTAATCAAAAATCTATCTGTTAGTACAATGGAATATAAGGTGGTGTAATCTTTTCTTGCATGAGTTTATTTTACTTTCCAGCTAACATGGACGAATTTGCAGTGCAGTGATCAATAAAAAAGCTATCTGTTAGCTCCTTTTTATACCAAGTTCTATAAGCTTTTCGTGCATCACTTTTATTTACTCACCAGCAAAAATGCTCGAATGTGAAGTGCAGTCAGTAATAAAAAATCAATCCGTTAGCTGCTTGGAATAGCAGGTGCTGTAAGCTTTTCTAACATAAGTTTAATTCACTTTCCAGCTAACATGCTCGAATGTGAAGTGCAGTGATAAAAAAAAAGCTATCTGTTAGCACCTTGGAATAGCAGGTGCTGTAAGCTTTTCTTACATGAGTTTAATTCACTTTCCAGCTAACATGCTCGAACGTGAAGTGCAGTGATTGATAAAATAAAAGCAATCTGTTAGCATAGCATTACTTTCATCACTTTAATTTACTTTCAAGCTAAGATGCTTCAAAGTCAAGTGAAGTGATTAATCAGAAAATCTATCTGTTAGTACAATGGAATATCAGGTGGTGTAATCTTTTCTTGCATGAGTTTAATTTACTTTCCAGCTAACATGGACGAATTTGAAGTGCAATGTTCAATAAAAAAGCTATCTGTTAGCTTCTTTTCATAACAAGTGCTGTAAGCTTTTCGTGCATCACTTTTATTTACTGGCCAGCAAAAATGCTCGAATGTGAAGTGCAGTGAGTAATAAAAAATCGATCTGTTAGCACCTTGGAATAACAGTTGCAGTAAGCTTTTCTTGCATGAGTTTAAACTGCTTTCAAGCTAACATGCTCGAACGTGAAGTGCAGTGATTGATAAAATAAAAGCAATCTGTTAGCATAGCATTACTTTCATCACTATAATTTATTTTCAAGCTAAGATGCTTCAAAGTCAAGTGAAGTGATTAATCAGAAAATCTATCTCTTAGTACAGTGTATTATCAGGTGGTGTAATCTTTTCTTGCATGAGTTTAATTTACTTTCCAGCTAACATGGACGAATTTGAAGTGCAGTGATCAATAAAAAAGCTATCTGTTAGCTCCTTTTTATATCAAGTTCTATAAGCTTTTCGTGCATCACTTTTATTTACTCGCCAGATAAAATGCTCGAATGTGAAGTGCAGTCAGTAATAAAAAATCAATCTGTTAGCTCCTTGGAATAGCAGGTGCTGTAAGCTTTTCTAACATTACATTAATTCACTTTCCAGTTAACATGCTCGAATGTGAATTGCAGTGATAAAAAAAAGCTATCTGTTAGCACCTTGGAATAGCAGGTGCTGTAAGCTTTTCTAACATAAGTTTAATTCACTTTCCAGCTAACATGCTCGAATGTGAAGTGCAGTGATAAAAAAAAGCTATCTGTTAGCACCTTGGAATAGCAGGTGCTGTAAGCTTTTCTTACATGAGTTTAATTCACTTTCCAGCTAACATGCTCGAGCGTGAAGTGCAGTGATTGATAAAATAAAAGCAATCTGTTAGCATAGCATTACTTTCATCACTTTAATTTACTTTCAAGCTAAGATGCTTCAAAGTCAAGTGAAGTGATTAATCAGAAAATCTATCTGTTAGTACAGTGTATTATCAGGTGGTGTAATCTTTTCTTGCATGAGTTTAATTTACTTTCCAGCTAACATGGACAAATTTGAAGTGCAGTGATCAATAAAAAAAGCTATCTGTTAGCTCTATTTATACCAAGTTCTATAAGCTTTTCGTGCATCACTTTTATTTACTCGCCAGATAAAATGCTCGAATGTGAAGTGCAGTCTAATAAAAAATCAATCTGTTATGTCCTTGGAATAGGAGGTGCTGTAAGCTTTTCTAACATTAGTTTAATTCACTTTCCAGCTAAGATGCTCGAATGTGAAGTGCAGTGAGTAATAAAAAATCGATCTGTTAGCACCTTGGAATAACAGTTGCAGTAAGCTTTTCTTGCATGAGTTTAAACTGCTTTCAAGCTAACATGCTCGAACGTGAAGTGCAGTGATTGATAAAAGTAATCTGTTAGCATAGCATTACTTTCATCACTTTAATTTACTTTCAAGCTAAGATGCTTCAAAGTCAAGTGAAGTGATTAATCAGAAAATCTATCTGTTAGTACAATGGAATATCAGGTGGTGTAATCTTTTCTTGCATGAGTTTAATTTACTTTCCAGCTAACATGGACGAATTTGAAGTGCAATGTTCAATAAAAAGGCTATCTGTTAGCTTCTTTTCATAACAAGTGCTGTAAGCTTTTCGTGCATCACTTTTATTTACTGGCCAGCAAAAATGCTCGAATGTGAAGTGCAGTGAGTAATAAAAAATCGATCTGTTAGCACCTTGGAATAACAGTTGCAGTAAGCTTTTCTTGCATGAGTTTAAACTGATTTCAAGCTAACATGCTCGAACGTGAAGTGCAGTGATTGATAAAATAAAAGCAATCTGTTAGCATAGCATTACTTTCATAACTATAATTTACTTTCAAGCTAAGATGCTTCAAAGTCAAGTGAAGTGATTAATCAGAAAATCTATCTGTTAGTACAGTGTATTATCAGGTGGTGTAATCTTTTCTTGCATGAGTTTAATTTACTTTCCAGCTAACATGGACGAATTTGAAGTGCAGTGATCAATAAAAAAGCTATCTGTTAGCTCCTTTTTATATCAAGTTCTATAAGCTTTTCGTGCATCACTTTTATTTACTCGCCAGATAAAATGCTCGAATGTGAAGTGCAGTCAGTAATAAAAAATCAATCTGTTAGCTCCTTGGAATAGCAGGTGCTGTAAGCTTTTCTAACATTACATTAATTCACTTTCCAGTTAACATGCTCGAATGTGAAGTGCAGTGATAAAAAAAAGCTATCTGTTAGCACCTTGGAATAGCAGGTGCTGTAAGCTTTTCTAACATAAGTTTAATTCACTTTCCAGCTAACATGCTCGCATGTGAAGTGCAGTGATAAAAAAAAGCTATCTGTTAGCACCTTGGAATAGCAGGTGCTGTAAGCTTTTCTTACATGAGTTTAATTCACTTTCCAGCTAACATGCTCGAGCGTGAAGTGCAGTGATTGATAAAATAAAAGCAATCTGTTAGCATAGCATTACTTTCATCACTTTAATTTACTTTCAAGCTAAGATGCTTCAAAGTCAAGTGAAGTGATTAATCAGAAAATCTATCTGTTAGTACAGTGTATTATCAGGTGGTGTAATCTTTTCTTGCATGAGTTTAATTTACTTTCCAGCTAACATGGACAAATTTGAAGTGCACTGATCAATAAAAAAAGCTATCTGTTAGCTCTATTTATACCAAGTTCTATAAGCTTTTCGTGCATCACTTTTATTTACTCGCCAGATAAAATGCTCGAATGTGAAGTGCAGTCTAATAAAAAATCAATCTGTTATGTCCTTGGAATAGGAGGTGCTGTAAGCTTTTCTAACATTAGTTTAATTCACTTTCCAGCTAACATGCTCGAATGTGAAGTGCAGTGAGTAATAAAAAATCGATCTGTTAGCACCTTGGAATAACAGTTGCAGTAAGCTTTTCTTGCATGAGTTTAAACTGCTTTCAAGCTAACATGCTCGAACGTGAAGTGCAGTGATTGATAAAATAAAAGTAATCTGTTAGCATAGCATTACTTTCATCACTTTAATTTACTTTCACGCTAAGATGCTTCAAAGTCAAGAGAAGTGATTAATCAGAAAATCTATCTGTTAGTACAATGTACTATCAGGTGGCGTAATCTTTTCTTGCATGAGTTTAATTTACTTTCCAGCTAACATGGATGAATGTGAAGTGCAGTGATCAATAAAAAAGGTATCTGTTAGCACCTTTTTATACCAAGTGCTATAAGCTTTTACTGTATCACTTTTATTTACTCGCCAGATAAAATGCTCGAATGTGAAGTGCAGTCAGTAATAAAAAATCAATCTGTTAGCTCCTTGGAATAGCAGGTGCTGTAAGCTTTTCTAACATTACATTAATTCACTTTCCTGTTAACATGCTCGAATGTGAAGTGCAGTGATAAAAAAAGCTATCTGTTAGCACCTTGGAATAGCAGGTGCTGTAAGATTTTCTTACATGAGTTTAATTCACTTTCCAGCTAACATGCTCGAACGTGAAGTGCAGTGATTGATAAAATAAAAGCAATCTGTTAGCATAGCATTACTTTCATCACTTTAATTTACTTTCAAGCTAAGATGCTTCAAAGTCAATTGAAGTGATTAATCAGAAAATCTATCTGTTAGTACAATGGAATAACAGGTGGTGTAATCTTTTCTTGCATGAGTTTAATTTACTTTCCAGCTAACATGGACGAATTTGAAGTGCAGTAATCAATAAAAAAGCTATCTGTTAGCTCCTTTTTATACCAAGTTCTATAAGCTTTTCGTGCATCACTTTTATTTAGTTGCCAGATAAAATGCTCGAATGTGAAGTGCATTCAGTAATAAAAAATCAATCTGTTAGCACCTTGGAATAGCAGGTGCTGTAAGCTTTTCTTACATGAGTTTAATTCACTTTCCAGCTAACATGCTCGAACGTGAAGTGCAGTGATTGATAAAATAAAATCAATCTGTTAGCATAGCATTACTTTCATCACTTTATTTTACTTTCAAGCTAAGATGCTTCAAAGTCAAGTGAAGTGATTAATCAGAAAATCTATCTGTTAGTACAGTGTATTATCAGGTGGTGTAATCTTTTCTTGCATGAGTTTAATTTACTTTCCAGCTAACATGGATGAATGTGAAGTGCAGTGATCAATACAAAAGGTATCTGTTAGCACCTTTTTATACCAAGTGCTATAAGCTTTTACTGTATCACTTTTATTTACTTGCCAGATAAAATGCTCGAATGTGAAGTGCAGTCAGTAATAAAAAATCAATCTGTTAGCTCCTTGGAATAGGAGGTGCTGTAAGCTTTTCTAACATTAGTTTAATTCACTTTCCAGCTAACATGCTCGAATGTGAAGTGCAGTGATAAAAAAAAGCTATCTGTTAGCACCTTGGAATAGCAGGTGCTGTAAGCTTTTCTAACATAAGTTTAATTCACTTTCCAGCTAACATGCTCGAATGTGAAGTGCAGTGATAAAAAAAGCTATCTGTTAGCACCTTGAAATAGCAGGTGCTGTAAGCTTTTCTTACATGAGTTTAATTCACTTTCCAGCTAACATGCTCGACATGAAGTGCAGTGATTGATAAAATAAAAGCAATCTGTTAGCATAGCATTACTTTCATCACTTTAATTTACTTTCAAGCTAAGATGCTTCAAAGTTAAGTGAAGTGATTAATCAGAAAATCTATCTGTTAGTACAATGTAATATCAGGTGGTTTAATCTTTTCTTGCATGAGTTTAAACTGCTTTCAAGCTAACATGCTCGAACGTGAAGTACAGTGATTGATAAGATAAAAGCAATCTGTTAGCATAGCATTACTTTCATCACTTAATTTACTTTCCACCTAAAATGCTTCAAAGTCAAGTGAAGTGATTAATCAAAAATCTATCTGTTAGTACAATGGAATATAAGGTGGTGTAATCTTTTCTTGCATGAGTTTATTTTACTTTCCAGCTAACATGGACGAATTTGCAGTGCAGTGATCAATAAAAAAGCTATCTGTTAGCTCCTTTTTATACCAAGTTCTATAAGCTTTTCGTGCATCACTTTTATTTACTCACCAGCAAAAATGCTCGAATGTGAAGTGCAGTCAGTAATAAAAAATCAATCCGTTAGCTGCTTGGAATAGCAGGTGCTGTAAGCTTTTCTAACATAAGTTTAATTCACTTTCCAGCTAACATGCTCGAATGTGAAGTGCAGTGATAAAAAAAAAGCTATCTGTTAGCACCTTGGAATAGCAGGTGCTGTAAGCTTTTCTTACATGAGTTTAATTCACTTTCCAGCTAACATGCTCGAACGTGAAGTGCAGTGATTGATAAAATAAAAGCAATCTGTTAGCATAGCATTACTTTCATCACTTTAATTTACTTTCAAGCTAAGATGCTTCAAAGTCAAGTGAAGTGATTAATCAGAAAATCTATCTGTTAGTACAATGGAATATCAGGTGGTGTAATCTTTTCTTGCATGAGTTTAATTTACTTTCCAGCTAACATGGACGAATTTGAAGTGCAATGTTCAATAAAAAAGCTATCTGTTAGCTTCTTTTCATAACAAGTGCTGTAAGCTTTTCGTGCATCACTTTTATTTACTGGCCAGCAAAAATGCTCGAATGTGAAGTGCAGTGAGTAATAAAAAATCGATCTGTTAGCACCTTGGAATAACAGTTGCAGTAAGCTTTTCTTGCATGAGTTTAAACTGCTTTCAAGCTAACATGCTCGAACGTGAAGTGCAGTGATTGATAAAATAAAAGCAATCTGTTAGCATAGCATTACTTTCATCACTATAATTTACTTTCAAGCTAAGATGCTTCAAAGTCAAGTGAAGTGATTAATCAGAAAATCTATCTCTTAGTACAGTGTATTATCAGGTGGTGTAATCTTTTCTTGCATGAGTTTAATTTACTTTCCAGCTAACATGGACGAATTTGAAGTGCAGTGATCAATAAAAAAGCTATCTGTTAGCTCCTTTTTATATCAAGTTCTATAAGCTTTTCGTGCATCACTTTTATTTACTCGCCAGATAAAATGCTCGAATGTGAAGTGCAGTCAGTAATAAAAAATCAATCTGTTAGCTCCTTGGAATAGCAGGTGCTGTAAGCTTTTCTAACATTACATTAATTCACTTTCCAGTTAACATGCTCGAATGTGAATTGCAGTGATAAAAAAAAGCTATCTGTTAGCACCTTGGAATAGCAGGTGCTGTAAGCTTTTCTAACATAAGTTTAATTCACTTTCCAGCTAACATGCTCGAATGTGAAGTGCAGTGATAAAAAAAAGCTATCTGTTAGCACCTTGGAATAGCAGGTGCTGTAAGCTTTTCTTACATGAGTTTAATTCACTTTCCAGCTAACATGCTCGAGCGTGAAGTGCAGTGATTGATAAAATAAAAGCAATCTGTTAGCATAGCATTACTTTCATCACTTTAATTTACTTTCAAGCTAAGATGCTTCAAAGTCAAGTGAAGTGATTAATCAGAAAATCTATCTGTTAGTACAGTGTATTATCAGGTGGTGTAATCTTTTCTTGCATGAGTTTAATTTACTTTCCAGCTAACATGGACAAATTTGAAGTGCAGTGATCAATAAAAAAAGCTATCTGTTAGCTCTATTTATACCAAGTTCTATAAGCTTTTCGTGCATCACTTTTATTTACTCGCCAGATAAAATGCTCGAATGTGAAGTGCAGTCTAATAAAAAATCAATCTGTTATGTCCTTGGAATAGGAGGTGCTGTAAGCTTTTCTAACATTAGTTTAATTCACTTTCCAGCTAAGATGCTCGAATGTGAAGTGCAGTGAATAATAAAAAATCGATCTGTTAGCACCTTGGAATAACAGTTGCAGTAAGCTTTTCTTGCATGAGTTTAAACTGCTTTCAAGCTAACATGCTCGAACGTGAAGTGCAGTGATTGATAAAAGTAATCTGTTAGCATAGCATTACTTTCATCACTTTAATTTACTTTCACGCTAAGATGCTTCAAAGTCAAGAGAAGTGATTAATCAGAAAATCTATCTGTTAGTACAATGTACTATCAGGTGGCGTAATCTTTTCTTGCATGAGTTTAATTTACTTTCCAGCTAACATGGATGAATGTGAAGTGCAGTGATCAATAAAAAAGGTATCTGTTAGCACCTTTTTATACCAAGTGCTATAAGCTTTTACTGTATCACTTTTATTTACTCGCCAGATAAAATGCTCGAATGTGAAGTGCAGTCAGTAATAAAAAATCAATCTGTTAGCTCCTTGGAATAGCAGGTGCTGTAAGCTTTTCTAACATTACATTAATTCACTTTCCAGCTAACATGCTCGAATGTGAAGTGCAGTGATAAAAAAAAGCTATCTGTTAGCACCTTGGAATAGCAGGTGCTGTAAGCTTTTCTTACATGAGTTTAATTCACTTTCCAGCTAACATGCTCGAACGTGAAGTGCAGTGATTGATAAAATAAAAGCAATCTGTTAGCATAGCATTACTTTCATCACTTTAATTTACTTTCAAGCTAAGATGCTTCAAAGTCAAGTGAAGTGATTAATCAGAAAATCTATCTGTTAGTACAATGGAATATCAGGTGGTGTAATCTTTTCTTGCATGAGTTTAATTTACTTTCCAGCTAACATGGACGAATTTGAAGTGCAATGTTCAATAAAAAAGCTATCTGTTAGCTTCTTTTCATAACAAGTGCTGTAAGCTTTTCGTGCATCACTTTTATTTACTGGCCAGCAAAAATGCTCGAATGTGAAGTGCAGTGAGTAATAAAAAATCGATCTGTTAGCACCTTGGAATAACAGTTGCAGTAAGCTTTTCTTGCATGAGTTTAAACTGATTTCAAGCTAACATGCTCAAACGTGAAGTGCAGTGATTGATAAAATAAAAGCAATCTGTTAGCATAGCATTACTTTCATAACTATAATTTACTTTCAAGCTAAGATGCTTCAAAGTCAAGTGAAGTGATTAATCAGAAAATCTATCTGTTAGTACAGTGTATTATCAGGTGGTGTAATCTTTTCTTGCATGAGTTTAATTTACTTTCCAGCTAACATGGACGAATTTGAAGTGCAGTGATCAATAAAAAAGCTATCTGTTAGCTCCTTTTTATATCAAGTTCTATAAGCTTTTCGTGCATCACTTTTATTTACTCGCCAGATAAAATGCTCGAATGTGAAGTGCAGTCAGTAATAAAAAATCAATCTGTTAGCTCCTTGGAATAGCAGGTGCTGTAAGCTTTTCTAACATTACATTAATTCACTTTCCAGTTAACATGCTCGAATGTGAAGTGCAGTGATAAAAAAAAGCTATCTGTTAGCACCTTGGAATAGCAGGTGCTGTAAGCTTTTCTAACATAAGTTTAATTCACTTTCCAGCTAACATGCTCGAATGTGAAGTGCAGTGATAAAAAAAAGCTATCTGTTAGCACCTTGGAATAGCAGGTGCTGTAAGCTTTTCTTACATGAGTTTAATTCACTTTCCAGCTAACATGCTCGAGCGTGAAGTGCAGTGATTGATAAAATAAAAGCAATCTGTTAGCATAGCATTACTTTCATCACTTTAATTTACTTTCAAGCTAAGATGTTTCAAAGTCAAGTGAAGTGATTAATCAGAAAATCTATCTGTTAGTACAGTGTATTATCAGGTGGTGTAATCTTTTCTTGCATGAGTTTAATTTACTTTCCAGCTAACATGGACAAATTTGAAGTGCACTGATCAATAAAAAAAGCTATCTGTTAGCTCTATTTATACCAAGTTCTATAAGCTTTTCGTGCATCACTTTTATTTACTCGCCAGATAAAATGCTCGAATGTGAAGTGCAGTCTAATAAAAAATCAATCTGTTATGTCCTTGGAATAGGAGGTGCTGTAAGCTTTTCTAACATTAGTTTAATTCACTTTCCAGCTAACATGCTCGAATGTGAAGTGCAGTGAGTAATAAAAAATCGATCTGTTAGCACCTTGGAATAACAGTTGCAGTAAGCTTTTCTTGCATGAGTTTAAACTGCTTTCAAGCTAACATGCTCGAACGTGAAGTGCAGTGATTGATAAAATAAAAGTAATCTGTTAGCATAGCATTACTTTCATCACTTTAATTTACTTTCACGCTAAGATGCTTCAAAGTCAAGAGAAGTGATTAATCAGAAAATCTATCTGTTAGTACAATGTACTATCAGGTGGCGTAATCTTTTCTTGCATGAGTTTAATTTACTTTCCAGCTAACATGGATGAATGTGAAGTGCAGTGATCAATAAAAAAGGCATCTGTTAGCACCTTTTTATACCAAGTGCTATAAGCTTTTACTGTATCACTTTTATTTACTCGCCAGATAAAATGCTCGAATGTGAAGTGCAGTCAGTAATAAAAAATCAATCTGTTAGCTCCTTGGAATAGCAGGTGCTGTAAGCTTTTCTAACATTACATTAATTCACTTTCCTGTTAACATGCTCGAATGTGAAGTGCAGTGATAAAAAAAGCTATCTGTTAGCACCTTGGAATAGCAGGTGCTGTAAGATTTTCTTACATGAGTTTAATTCACTTTCCAGCTAACATGCTCGAACGTGAAGTGCAGTGATTGATAAAATAAAAGCAATCTGTTAGCATAGCATTACTTTCATCACTTTAATTTACTTTCAAGCTAAGATGCTTCAAAGTCAATTGAAGTGATTAATCAGAAAATCTATCTGTTAGTACAATGGAATAACAGGTGGTGTAATCTTTTCTTGCATGAGTTTAATTTACTTTCCAGCTAACATGGACGAATTTGAAGTGCAGTAATCAATAAAAAAGCTATCTGTTAGCTCCTTTTTATACCAAGTTCTATAAGCTTTTCGTGCATCACTTTTATTTAGTCGCCAGATAAAATGCTCGAATGTGAAGTGCATTCAGTAATAAAAAATCAATCTGTTAGCACCTTGGAATAGCAGGTGCTGTAAGCTTTTCTTACATGAGTTTAATTCACTTTCCAGCTAACATGCTCGAACGTGAAGTGCAGTGATTGATAAAATAAAAGCAATCTGTTAGCATAGCATTACTTTCATCACTTTATTTTACTTTCAAGCTAAGATGCTTCAAAGTCAAGTGAAGTGATTAATCAGAAAATCTATCTGTTAGTACAGTGTATTATCAGGTGGTGTAATCTTTTCTTGCATGAGTTTAATTTACTTTCCAGCTAACATGGATGAATGTGAAGTGCAGTGATCAATACAAAAGGTATCTGTTAGCACCTTTTTATACCAAGTGCTATAAGCTTTTACTGTATCACTTTTATTTACTCGCCAGATAAAATCCTCGAATGTGAAGTGCAGTCAGTAATAAAAAATCAATCTGTTAGCTCCTTGGAATAGGAGGTGCTGTAAGCTTTTCTAACATTAGTTTAATTCACTTTCCAGCTAACATGCTCGAATGTGAAGTGCAGTGATAAAAAAAAGCTATCTGTTAGCACCTTGGAATAGCAGGTGCTGTAAGCTTTTCTAACATAAGTTTAATTCACTTTCCAGCTAACATGCTCGAATGTGAAGTGCAGTGATAAAAAAAAGCTATCTGTTAGCACCTTGGAATAGCAGGTGCTGTAAGCTTTTCTTACATGAGTTTAATTCACTTTCCAGCTAACATGCTCGACATGAAGTGCAGTGATTGATAAAATAAAAGCAATCTGTTAGCATAGCATTACTTTCATCACTTTAATTTACTTTCAAGCTAAGATGCTTCAAAGTTAAGTGAAGTGATTAATCAGAAAATCTATCTGTTAGTACAATGTAATATCAGGTGGTTTAATCTTTTCTTGCATGAGTTTAAACTGCTTTCAAGCTAACATGCTCGAACGTGAAGTACAGTGATTGATAAGATAAAAGCAATCTGTTAGCATAGCATTACTTTCATCACTTAATTTACTTTCCACCTAAAATGCTTCAAAGTCAAGTGAAGTGATTAATCAGAAAATCTATCTGTTAGTACAATGTAATATCAGGTGGTGTAATCTTTTCTTGCATGAGTTTAATTTACTTTCCAGCTAACATGGACGAATTTGAAGTGCAATGTTCAATAAAAAAGCTATCTGTTAGCTTCTTTTCATAACAAGTGCTGTAAGCTTTTCGTGCATCACTTTTATTTACTGGCCAGCAAAAATGCTCGAATGTGAAGTGCAGTGAGTAATAAAAAATCGATCTGTTAGCACCTTGGAATAACAGTTGCAGTAAGCTTTTCTTGCATGAGTTTAAACTGCTTTCAAGCTAACATGCTCGAACGTGAAGTGCAGTGATTGATAAAATAAAAGCAATCTGTTAGCATAGCATTACTTTCATCACTATAATTTACTTTCAAGCTAAGATGCTTCAAAGTCAAGTGAAGTGATTAATCAGAAAATCTATCTCTTAGTACAGTGTATTATCAGGTGGTGTAATCTTTTCTTGCATGAGTTTAATTTACTTTCCAGCTAACATGGACGAATTTGAAGTGCAGTGATCAATAAAAAAGCTATCTGTTAGCTCCTTTTTATATCAAGTTCTATAAGCTTTTCGTGCATCACTTTTATTTACTCGCCAGATAAAATGCTCGAATGTGAAGTGCAGTCAGTAATAAAAAATCAATCTGTTAGCTCCTTGGAATAGCAGGTGCTGTAAGCTTTTCTAACATTACATTAATTCACTTTCCAGTTAACATGCTCGAATGTGAATTGCAGTGATAAAAAAAAGCTATCTGTTAGCACCTTGGAATAGCAGGTGCTGTAAGCTTTTCTAACATAAGTTTAATTCACTTTCCAGCTAACATGCTCGAATGTGAAGTGCAGTGATAAAAAAAAGCTATCTGTTAGCACCTTGGAATAGCAGGTGCTGTAAGCTTTTCTTACATGAGTTTAATTCACTTTCCAGCTAACATGCTCGAGCGTGAAGTGCAGTGATTGATAAAATAAAAGCAATCTGTTAGCATAGCATTACTTTCATCACTTTAATTTACTTTCAAGCTAAGATGCTTCAAAGTCAAGTGAAGTGATTAATCAGAAAATCTATCTGTTAGTACAGTGTATTATCAGGTGGTGTAATCTTTTCTTGCATGAGTTTAATTTACTTTCCAGCTAACATGGACAAATTTGAAGTGCAGTGATCAATAAAAAAAGCTATCTGTTAGCTCTATTTATACCAAGTTCTATAAGCTTTTCGTGCATCACTTTTATTTACTCGCCAGATAAAATGCTCGAATGTGAAGTGCAGTCTAATAAAAAATCAATCTGTTATGTCCTTGGAATAGGAGGTGCTGTAAGCTTTTCTAACATTAGTTTAATTCACTTTCCAGCTAAGATGCTCGAATGTGAAGTGCAGTGAATAATAAAAAATCGATCTGTTAGCACCTTGGAATAACAGTTGCAGTAAGCTTTTCTTGCATGAGTTTAAACTGCTTTCAAGCTAACATGCTCGAACGTGAAGTGCAGTGATTGATAAAAGTAATCTGTTAGCATAGCATTACTTTCATCACTTTAATTTACTTTCACGCTAAGATGCTTCAAAGTCAAGAGAAGTGATTAATCAGAAAATCTATCTGTTAGTACAATGTACTATCAGGTGGCGTAATCTTTTCTTGCATGAGTTTAATTTACTTTCCAGCTAACATGGATGAATGTGAAGTGCAGTGATCAATAAAAAAGGTATCTGTTAGCACCTTTTTATACCAAGTGCTATAAGCTTTTACTGTATCACTTTTATTTACTCGCCAGATAAAATGCTCGAATGTGAAGTGCAGTCAGTAATAAAAAATCAATCTGTTAGCTCCTTGGAATAGCAGGTGCTGTAAGCTTTTCTAACATTACATTAATTCACTTTCCAGCTAACATGCTCGAATGTGAAGTGCAGTGATAAAAAAAAGCTATCTGTTAGCACCTTGGAATAGCAGGTGCTGTAAGCTTTTCTTACATGAGTTTAATTCACTTTCCAGCTAACATGCTCGAACGTGAAGTGCAGTGATTGATAAAATAAAAGCAATCTGTTAGCATAGCATTACTTTCATCACTTTAATTTACTTTCAAGCTAAGATGCTTCAAAGTCAAGTGAAGTGATTAATCAGAAAATCTATCTGTTAGTACAATGGAATATCAGGTGGTATAATCTTTTCTTGCATGAGTTTAATTTACTTTCCAGCTAACATGGACGAATTTGAAGTGCAATGTTCAATAAAAAAGCTATCTGTTAGCTTCTTTTCATAACAAGTGCTGTAAGCTTTTCGTGCATCACTTTTATTTACTGGCCAGCAAAAATGCTCGAATGTGAAGTGCAGTGAGTAATAAAAAATCGATCTGTTAGCACCTTGGAATAACAGTTGCAGTAAGCTTTTCTTGCATGAGTTTAAACTGATTTCAAGCTAACATGCTCAAACGTGAAGTGCAGTGATTGATAAAATAAAAGCAATCTGTTAGCATAGCATTACTTTCATAACTATAATTTACTTTCAAGCTAAGATGCTTCAAAGTCAAGTGAAGTGATTAATCAGAAAATCTATCTGTTAGTACAGTGTATTATCAGGTGGTGTAATCTTTTCTTGCATGAGTTTAATTTACTTTCCAGCTAACATGGACGAATTTGAAGTGCAGTGATCAATAAAAAAGCTATCTGTTAGCTCCTTTTTATATCAAGTTCTATAAGCTTTTCGTGCATCACTTTTATTTACTCGCCAGATAAAATGCTCGAATGTGAAGTGCAGTCAGTAATAAAAAATCAATCTGTTAGCTCCTTGGAATAGCAGGTGCTGTAAGCTTTTCTAACATTACATTAATTCACTTTCCAGTTAACATGCTCGAATGTGAAGTGCAGTGATAAAAAAAAGCTATCTGTTAGCACCTTGGAATAGCAGGTGCTGTAAGCTTTTCTAACATAAGTTTAATTCACTTTCCAGCTAACATGCTCGAATGTGAAGTGCAGTGATAAAAAAAAGCTATCTGTTAGCACCTTGGAATAGCAGGTGCTGTAAGCTTTTCTTACATGAGTTTAATTCACTTTCCAGCTAACATGCTCGAGCGTGAAGTGCAGTGATTGATAAAATAAAAGCAATCTGTTAGCATAGCATTACTTTCATCACTTTAATTTACTTTCAAGCTAAGATGCTTCAAAGTCAAGTGAAGTGATTAATCAGAAAATCTATCTGTTAGTACAGTGTATTATCAGGTGGTGTAATCTTTTCTTGCATGAGTTTAATTTACTTTCCAGCTAACATGGACAAATTTGAAGTGCACTGATCAATAAAAAAAGCTATCTGTTAGCTCTACTTATACCAAGTTCTATAAGCTTTTCGTGCATCACTTTTATTTACTCGCCAGATAAAATGCTCGAATGTGAAGTGCAGTCTAATAAAAAATCAATCTGTTATGTCCTTGGAATAGGAGGTGCTGTAAGCTTTTCTAACATTAGTTTAATTCACTTTCCAGCTAACATGCTCGAATGTGAAGTGCAGTGAGTAATAAAAAATCGATCTGTTAGCACCTTGGAATAACAGTTGCAGTAAGCTTTTCTTGCATGAGTTTAAACTGCTTTCAAGCTAACATGCTCGAACGTGAAGTGCAGTGATTGATAAAATAAAAGTAATCTGTTAGCATAGCATTACTTTCATCACTTTAATTTACTTTCACGCTAAGATGCTTCAAAGTCAAGAGAAGTGATTAATCAGAAAATCTATCTGTTAGTACAATGTACTATCAGGTGGCGTAATCTTTTCTTGCATGAGTTTAATTTACTTTCCAGCTAACATGGATGAATGTGAAGTGCAGTGATCAATAAAAAAGGTATCTGTTAGCACCTTTTTATACCAAGTGCTATAAGCTTTTACTGTATCACTTTTATTTACTCGCCAGATAAAATGCTCGAATGTGAAGTGCAGTCAGTAATAAAAAATCAATCTGTTAGCTCCTTGGAATAGCAGGTGCTGTAAGCTTTTCTAACATTACATTAATTCACTTTCCTGTTAACATGCTCGAATGTGAAGTGCAGTGATAAAAAAAGCTATCTGTTAGCACCTTGGAATAGCAGGTGCTGTAAGATTTTCTTACATGAGTTTAATTCACTTTCCAGCTAACATGCTCGAACGTGAAGTGCAGTGATTGATAAAATAAAAGCAATCTGTTAGCATAGCATTACTTTCATCACTTTAATTTACTTTCAAGCTAAGATGCTTCAAAGTCAATTGAAGTGATTAATCAGAAAATCTATCTGTTAGTACAATGGAATAACAGGTGGTGTAATCTTTTCTTGCATGAGTTTAATTTACTTTCCAGCTAACATGGACGAATTTGAAGTGCAGTAATCAATAAAAAAGCTATCTGTTAGCTCCTTTTTATACCAAGTTCTATAAGCTTTTCGTGCATCACTTTTATTTAGTCGCCAGATAAAATGCTCGAATGTGAAGTGCATTCAGTAATAAAAAATCAATCTGTTAGCACCTTGGAATAGCAGGTGCTGTAAGCTTTTCTTACATGAGTTTAATTCACTTTCCAGCTAACATGCTCGAACGTGAAGTGCAGTGATTGATAAAATAAAAGCAATCTGTTAGCATAGCATTACTTTCATCACTTTAATTTACTTTCAAGCTAAGATGCTTCAAAGTCAAGTGAAGTGATTAATCAGAAAATCTATCTGTTAGTACAATGGAATATCAGGTGGTGTAATCTTTTCTTGCATGAGTTTAATTTACTTTCCAGCTAACATGGACGAATTTGAAGTGCAATGTTCAATAAAAAAGCTATCTGTTAGCTTCTTTTCATAACAAGTGCTGTAAGCTTTTCGTGCATCACTTTTATTTACTGGCCAGCAAAAATGCTCGAATGTGAAGTGCAGTGAGTAATAAAAAATCGATCTGTTAGCACCTTGGAATAACAGTTGCAGTAAGCTTTTCTTGCATGAGTTTAAACTGCTTTCAAGCTAACATGCTCGAACGTGAAGTGCAGTGATTGATAAAATAAAAGCAATCTGTTAGCATAGCATTACTTTCATCACTATAATTTACTTTCAAGCTAAGATACTTCAAAGTCAAGTGAAGTGATTAATCAGAAAATCTATCTCTTAGTACAGTGTATTATCAGGTGGTGTAATCTTTTCTTGCATGAGTTTAATTTACTTTCCAGCTAACATGGACGAATTTGAAGTGCAGTGATCAATAAAAAAGCTATCTGTTAGCTCCTTTTTATATCAAGTTCTATAAGCTTTTCGTGCATCACTTTTATTTACTCGCCAGATAAAATGCTCGAATGTGAAGTGCAGTCAGTAATAAAAAATCAATCTGTTAGCTCCTTGGAATAGCAGGTGCTGTAAGCTTTTCTAACATTACATTAATTCACTTTCCAGTTAACATGCTCGAATGTGAATTGCAGTGATAAAAAAAAGCTATCTGTTAGCACCTTGGAATAGCAGGTGCTGTAAGCTTTTCTAACATAAGTTTAATTCACTTTCCAGCTAACATGCTCGAATGTGAAGTGCAGTGATAAAAAAAAGCTATCTGTTAGCACCTTGGAATAGCAGGTGCTGTAAGCTTTTCTTACATGAGTTTAATTCACTTTCCAGCTAACATGCTCGAGCGTGAAGTGCAGTGACTGATAAAATAAAAGCAATCTGTTAGCATAGCATTACTTTCATCACTTTAATTTACTTTCAAGCTAAGATGCTTCAAAGTCAAGTGAAGTGATTAATCAGAAAATCTATCTGTTAGTACAGTGTATTATCTGGTGGTGTAATCTTTTCTTGCATGAGTTTAATTTACTTTCCAGCTAACATGGACAAATTTGAAGTGCAGTGATCAATAAAAAAAGCTATCTGTTAGCTCTATTTATACCAAGTTCTATAAGCTTTTCGTGCATCACTTTTATTTACTCGCCAGATAAAATGCTCGAATGTGAAGTGCAGTCTAATAAAAAATCAATCTGTTATGTCCTTGGAATAGGAGGTGCTGTAAGCTTTTCTAACATTAGTTTAATTCACTTTCCAGCTAACATGCTCGAATGTGAAGTGCAGTGAGTAATAAAAAATCGATCTGTTAGCACCTTGGAGTAAAAGGTGCAGTAAGCTTTTCTTGCATGAGTTTAATTTACTTTCCAGCTAAAATGGACAAATGGGAAGTGCAGTGATCAATAAAAAAACTATCTGTTAGCTTCTTTTCATACCAAGTGCTGTAAGCTTTTCGTGCATCACTTTTATTTACTCGCCAGCAAAAATGCTCGAATTTGAAGTGCAGTGAGTAATAAAAAATCGATCTGTTAGCACCTTGGAATAACAGTTGCTGTAAGCTTTTCTTGCAAGAGTTTAAACTGCATTCCAGCTAACATGCTCGAACGTGAAGTGCAGTGATTGATCAAATAAAAGCAATCTGTTAGCATAGCATTACTTTCATCACTTTAATTTACTTTCCAGCTAAGATGCTTCAAAGTCAAGTGAAGTGATTAATCAGAAAATCTATCTCTTAGTACAGTGTATTATCAGGTGGTGTAATCTTTTCTTGCATGAGTTTAATTTACTTTCCAGCTAACATGGACGAATTTGAAGTGCAGTGATCAATAAAAAAGCTATCTGTTAGCTCCTTTTTATATCAAGTTCTATAAGCTTTTCGTGCATCACTTTTATTTACTCGCCAGATAAAATGCTCGAATGTGAAGTGCAGTCAGTAATAAAAAATCAATCTGTTAGCTCCTTGGAATAGCAGGTGCTGTAAGCTTTTCTAACATTACATTAATTCACTTTCCAGTTAACATGCTCGAATGTGAATTGCAGTGATAAAAAAAAGCTATCTGTTAGCACCTTGGAATAGCAGGTGCTGTAAGCTTTTCTAACATAAGTTTAATTCACTTTCCAGCTAACATGCTCGAATGTGAAGTGCAGTGATAAAAAAAAGCTATCTGTGAGCACCTTGGAATAGCAGGTGCTGTAAGCTTTTCTTACATGAGTTTTATTCACTTTCCAGCTAACATGCTCGAGCGTGAAGTGCAGTGATTGATAAAATAAAAGCAATCTGTTAGCATAGCATTACTTTCATCACTTTAATTTACTTTCAAGCTAAGATGCTTCAAAGTCAAGTGAAGTGATTAATCAGAAAATCTATCTGTTAGTACAATGGAATATCAGGTGGTGTAATCTTTTCTTGCATGAGTTTAATTTACTTTCCAGCTAACATGGACGAATTTGAAGTGCAATGTTCAATAAAAAAGCTATCTGTTAGCTTCTTTTCATAACAAGTGCTGTAAGCTTTTCGTGCATCACTTTTATTTACTGGCCAGCAAAAATGCTCGAATGTGAAGTGCAGTGAGTAATAAAAAATCGATCTGTTAGCACCTTGGAATAACAGTTGCAGTAAGCTTTTCTTGCATGAGTTTAAACTGCTTTCAAGCTAACATGCTCGAACGTGAAGTGCAGTGATTGATAAAATAAAAGCAATCTGTTAGCATAGCATTACTTTCATCACTATAATTTACTTTCAAGCTAAGATACTTCAAAGTCAAGTGAAGTGATTAATCAGAAAATCTATCTCTTAGTACAGTGTATTATCAGGTGGTGTAATCTTTTCTTGCATGAGTTTAATTTACTTTCCAGCTAACATGGACGAATTTGAAGTGCAGTGATCAATAAAAAAGCTATCTGTTAGCTCCTTTTTATATCAAGTTCTATAAGCTTTTCGTGCATCACTTTTATTTACTCGCCAGATAAAATGCTCGAATGTGAAGTGCAGTCAGTAATAAAAAATCAATCTGTTAGCTCCTTGGAATAGCAGGTGCTGTAAGCTTTTCTAACATTACATTAATTCACTTTCCAGTTAACATGCTCGAATGTGAATTGCAGTGATAAAAAAAAGCTATCTGTTAGCACCTTGGAATAGCAGGTGCTGTAAGCTTTTCTAACATAAGTTTAATTCACTTTCCAGCTAACATGCTCGAATGTGAAGTGCAGTGATAAAAAAAAGCTATCTGTTAGCACCTTGGAATAGCAGGTGCTGTAAGCTTTTCTTACATGAGTTTAATTCACTTTCCAGCTAACATGCTCGAGCGTGAAGTGCAGTGACTGATAAAATAAAAGCAATCTGTTAGCATAGCATTACTTTCATCACTTTAATTTACTTTCAAGCTAAGATGCTTCAAAGTCAAGTGAAGTGATTAATCAGAAAATCTATCTGTTAGTACAGTGTATTATCTGGTGGTGTAATCTTTTCTTGCATGAGTTTAATTTACTTTCCAGCTAACATGGACAAATTTGAAGTGCAGTGATCAATAAAAAAAACTATCTGTTAGCTCTATTTATACCAAGTTCTATAAGCTTTTCGTGCATCACTTTTATTTACTCGCCAGATAAAATGCTCGAATGTGAAGTGCAGTCTAATAAAAAATCAATCTGTTATGTCCTTGGAATAGGAGGTGCTGTAAGCTTTTCTAACATTAGTTTAATTCACTTTCCAGCTAACATGCTCGAATGTGAAGTGCAGTGAGTAATAAAAAATCGATCTGTTAGCACCTTGGAGTAAAAGGTGCAGTAAGCTTTTCTTGCATGAGTTTAATTTACTTTCCAGCTAAAATGGACAAATGGGAAGTGCAGTGATCAATAAAAAAACTATCTGTTAGCTTCTTTTCATACCAAGTGCTGTAAGCTTTTCGTGCATCACTTTTATTTACTCGCCAGCAAAAATGCTCGAATTTGAAGTGCAGTGAGTAATAAAAAATCGATCTGTTAGCACCTTGGAATAACAGTTGCTGTAAGCTTTTCTTGCAAGAGTTTAAACTGCATTCCAGCTAACATGCTCGAACGTGAAGTGCAGTGATTGATCAAATAAAAGCAATCTGTTAGCATAGCATTACTTTCATCACTTTAATTTACTTTCCAGCTAAGATGCTTCAAAGTCAAGTGAAGTGATTAATCAGAAAATCTATCTCTTAGTACAGTGTATTATCAGGTGGTGTAATCTTTTCTTGCATGAGTTTAATTTACTTTCCAGCTAACATGGACGAATTTGAAGTGCAGTGATCAATAAAAAAGCTATCTGTTAGCTCCTTTTTATATCAAGTTCTATAAGCTTTTCGTGCATCACTTTTATTTACTCGCCAGATAAAATGCTCGAATGTGAAGTGCAGTCAGTAATAAAAAATCAATCTGTTAGCTCCTTGGAATAGCAGGTGCTGTAAGCTTTTCTAACATTACATTAATTCACTTTCCAGTTAACATGCTCGAATGTGAATTGCAGTGATAAAAAAAAGCTATCTGTTAGCACCTTGGAATAGCAGGTGCTGTAAGCTTTTCTAACATAAGTTTAATTCACTTTCCAGCTAACATGCTCGAATGTGAAGTGCAGTGATAAAAAAAAGCTATCTGTGAGCACCTTGGAATAGCAGGTGCTGTAAGCTTTTCTTACATGAGTTTTATTCACTTTCCAGCTAACATGCTCGAGCGTGAAGTGCAGTGATTGATAAAATAAAAGCAATCTGTTAGCATAGCATTACTTTCATCACTTTAATTTACTTTCAAGCTAAGATGCTTCAAAGTCAAGTGAAGTGATTAATCAGAAAATCTATCTGTTAGTACAATGGAATATCAGGTGGTGTAATCTTTTCTTGCATGAGTTTAATTTACTTTCCAGCTAACATGGACGAATTTGAAGTGCAATGTTCAATAAAAAAGCTATCTGTTAGCTTCTTTTCATAACAAGTGCTGTAAGCTTTTCGTGCATCACTTTTATTTACTGGCCAGCAAAAATGCTCGAATGTGAAGTGCAGTGAGTAATAAAAAATCGATCTGTTAGCACCTTGGAATAACAGTTGCAGTAAGCTTTTCTTGCATGAGTTTAAACTGCTTTCAAGCTAACATGCTCGAACGTGAAGTGCAGTGATTGATAAAATAAAAGCAATCTGTTAGCATAGCATTACTTTCATCACTATAATTTACTTTCAAGCTAAGATACTTCAAAGTCAAGTGAAGTGATTAATCAGAAAATCTATCTCTTAGTACAGTGTATTATCAGGTGGTGTAATCTTTTCTTGCATGAGTTTAATTTACTTTCCAGCTAACATGGACGAATTTGAAGTGCAGTGATCAATAAAAAAGCTATCTGTTAGCTCCTTTTTATATCAAGTTCTATAAGCTTTTCGTGCATCACTTTTATTTACTCGCCAGATAAAATGCTCGAATGTGAAGTGCAGTCAGTAATAAAAAATCAATCTGTTAGCTCCTTGGAATAGCAGGTGCTGTAAGCTTTTCTAACATTACATTAATTCACTTTCCAGTTAACATGCTCGAATGTGAATTGCAGTGATAAAAAAAAGCTATCTGTTAGCACCTTGGAATAGCAGGTGCTGTAAGCTTTTCTAACATAAGTTTAATTCACTTTCCAGCTAACATGCTCGAATGTGAAGTGCAGTGATAAAAAAAAGCTATCTGTTAGCACCTTGGAATAGCAGGTGCTGTAAGCTTTTCTTACATGAGTTTAATTCACTTTCCAGCTAACATGCTCGAGCGTGAAGTGCAGTGACTGATAAAATAAAAGCAATCTGTTAGCATAGCATTACTTTCATCACTTTAATTTACTTTCAAGCTAAGATGCTTCAAAGTCAAGTGAAGTGATTAATCAGAAAATCTATCTGTTAGTACAGTGTATTATCTGGTGGTGTAATCTTTTCTTGCATGAGTTTAATTTACTTTCCAGCTAACATGGACAAATTTGAAGTGCAGTGATCAATAAAAAAAGCTATCTGTTAGCTCTATTTATACCAAGTTCTATAAGCTTTTCGTGCATCACTTTTATTTACTCGCCAGATAAAATGCTCGAATGTGAAGTGCAGTCTAATAAAAAATCAATCTGTTATGTCCTTGGAATAGGAGGTGCTGTAAGCTTTTCTAACATTAGTTTAATTCACTTTCCAGCTAACATGCTCGAATGTGAAGTGCAGTGAGTAATAAAAAATCGATCTGTTAGCACCTTGGAGTAAAAGGTGCAGTAAGCTTTTCTTGCATGAGTTTAATTTACTTTCCAGCTAAAATGGACAAATGGGAAGTGCAGTGATCAATAAAAAAACTATCTGTTAGCTTCTTTTCATACCAAGTGCTGTAAGCTTTTCGTGCATCACTTTTATTTACTCGCCAGCAAAAATGCTCGAATTTGAAGTGCAGTGAGTAATAAAAAATCGATCTGTTAGCACCTTGGAATAACAGTTGCTGTAAGCTTTTCTTGCAAGAGTTTAAACTGCATTCCAGCTAACATGCTCGAACGTGAAGTGCAGTGATTGATCAAATAAAAGCAATCTGTTAGCATAGCATTACTTTCATCACTTTAATTTACTTTCCAGCTAAGATGCTTCAAAGTCAAGTGAAGTGATTAATCAGAAAATCTATCTCTTAGTACAGTGTATTATCAGGTGGTGTAATCTTTTCTTGCATGAGTTTAATTTACTTTCCAGCTAACATGGACGAATTTGAAGTGCAGTGATCAATAAAAAAGCTATCTGTTAGCTCCTTTTTATATCAAGTTCTATAAGCTTTTCGTGCATCACTTTTATTTACTCGCCAGATAAAATGCTCGAATGTGAAGTGCAGTCAGTAATAAAAAATCAATCTGTTAGCTCCTTGGAATAGCAGGTGCTGTAAGCTTTTCTAACATTACATTAATTCACTTTCCAGTTAACATGCTCGAATGTGAATTGCAGTGATAAAAAAAAGCTATCTGTTAGCACCTTGGAATAGCAGGTGCTGTAAGCTTTTCTAACATAAGTTTAATTCACTTTCCAGCTAACATGCTCGAATGTGAAGTGCAGTGATAAAAAAAAGCTATCTGTGAGCACCTTGGAATAGCAGGTGCTGTAAGCTTTTCTTACATGAGTTTTATTCACTTTCCAGCTAACATGCTCGAGCGTGAAGTGCAGTGATTGATAAAATAAAAGCAATCTGTTAGCATAGCATTACTTTCATCACTTTAATTTACTTTCAAGCTAAGATGCTTCAAAGTCAAGTGAAGTGATTAATCAGAAAATCTATCTGTTAGTACAGTGTATTATCTGGTGGTGTAATCTTTTCTTGCATGAGTTTAATTTACTTTCCAGCTAACATGGACAAATTTGAAGTGCAGTGATCAATAAAAAAAGCTATCTGTTAGCTCTATTTATACCAAGTTTTATAAGCTTTTCGTGCATCACTTTTATTTACTCGCCAGATAAAATGCTCGAATGTGAAGTGCAGTCTAATAAAAAATCAATCTGTTATGTCCTTGGAATAGGAGGTGCTGTAAGCTTTTCTAACATTAGTTTAATTCACTTTCCAGCTAACATGCTCGAATGTGAAGTGCAGTGAGTAATAAAAAATCGATCTGTTAGCACCTTGGAATAACAGTTGCAGTAAGCTTTTCTTGCATGAGTTTAAACTGCTTTCAAGCTAACATGCTCGAACGTGAAGTGCAGTGATTGATAAAATAAAAGTAATCTGTTAGCATAGCATTACTTTCATCACTTTAATTTACTTTCACGCTAAGATGCTTCAAAGTCAAGAGAAGTGATTAATCAGAAAATCTATCTGTTAGTACAATGTACTATCAGGTGGCGTAATCTTTTCTTGCATGAGTTTAATTTACTTTCCAGCTAACATGGATGAATGTGAAGTGCAGTGATCAATAAAAAAGGTATCTGTTAGCACCTTTTTATACCAAGTGCTATAAGCTTTTACTGTATCACTTTTATTTACTCGCCAGATAAAATGCTCGAATGTGAAGTGCAGTCAGTAATAAAAAATCAATCTGTTAGCTCCTTGGAATAGCAGGTGCTGTAAGCTTTTCTAACATTACATTAATTCACTTTCCAGCTAACATGCTCGAATGTGAAGTGCAGTGATAAAAAAAAAGCTATCTGTTAGCACCTTGGAATAGCACGTGCTGTAAGCTTTTCTAACATAAGTTTAATTCACTTTCCAGCTAACATGCTCGAATGTGAAGTGCAGTGATAAAAAAAAGCAATCTGTTAGCACCTTGGAATAGCAGGTGCTGTCAGCTTTTCTGACATGAGTTTAATTCACTTTCCAGCTAACATGCTCGAATGTGAAGTGCAGTGAGTAATAAAAAATCGATCTGTTAGCACCTTGGAGTAAAAGGTGCAGTAAGCTTTTCTTGCATGAGTTTAATTTACTTTCCAGCTAAAATGGACAAATGGGAAGTGCAGTGATCAATAAAAAAACTATCTGTTAGCTTCTTTTCATACCAAGTGCTGTAAGCTTTTCGTGCATCACTTTTATTTACTCGCCAGCAAAAATGCTCGAATTTGAAGTGCAGTGAGTAATAAAAAATCGATCTGTTAGCACCTTGGAATAACAGTTGCTGTAAGCTTTTCTTGCAAGAGTTTAAACTGCATTCCAGCTAACATGCTCGAACGTGAAGTGCAGTGATTGATCAAATAAAAGCAATCTGTTAGCATAGCATTACTTTCATCACTTTAATTTACTTTCCAGCTAAGATGCTTCAAAGTCAAGTGAAGTGATTAATCAGAAAATCTATCTGTTAGTACAATGGAATAACAGGTGGTGTAATCTTTTCTTGCATGAGTTTAATTTACTTTCCAGCTAACATGGACGAATTTGAAGTGCAGTAATCAATAAAAAAGCTATCTGTTAGCTCCTTTTTATACCAAGTTCTATAAGCTTTTCGTGCATCACTTTTATTTAGTCGCCAGATAAAATGCTCGAATGTGAAGTGCATTCAGTAATAAAAAATCAATCTGTTAGCTCCTTGGAATAGCAGGTGCTGTAAGCTTTTCTAACATTAGTTTAATTCACTTTCCAGCTAACATGCTCGAATGTGAAGTGCAGTGAGTAATAAAAAATCGATCTGTTAGCACCTTGGAATAAAAGGTGCAGTAAGCTTTTCTTGCATGAGTTTAAACTTCTTTCCAGCTAACATGCTCAAACGTGAAGTGCAGTGATTGATAAAATAAAAGTAATCTGTTAGCATAGAATTACTTTCATCACTTAATTTACTTTCCAGCTAAGATGCTTCAAAGTCACGTGAAGTGATTAATCAGACAATATATCTGTTAGTACATTGTAATATCAGGTGGCGTAATCTTTTCTTGCATGAGCTTAATTTACTTTCCAGCTAACATGGACGAATGTGAAGTGCAGTGATCAATAAAAAAGCTATCTGTTACCTCCTTTTTATTACAAGTTCTATAAGCTTTTCATGAATCACTTTTATTTACTGGCCAGCTAAAATGCTCGAATGTGAAGTGCAGTCAGTAATAAAAAATCAATCTGTTAGCTCCTTGGAATAGCACGTGCTGTAAGCTTTTCTAACATAAGCTTAATTCACTTTCCAGCTAACATGCTCGAATTTGAAGTGCAGTGATAAAAAAAAGCAATCTGTTAGCACCTTGGAATAGCAGGTGCTGTCAGCTTTTCTGACATGAGTTTAATTCACTTTCCAGCTAACATGCTCGAATGTGAAGTGCAGTGAGTAATAAAAAATCGATCTGTTAGCACCTTGGAGTAAAAGGTGCAGTAAGCTTTTCTTGCATGAGTTTAATTTACTTTCCAGCGAAAATGGACAAATGGGAAGTGCAGTGATCAATAAAAAAACTATCTGTTAGCTTCTTTTCATACCAAGTGCTGTAAGCTTTTCGTGCATCACTTTAATTTACTCGCCAGCAAAAATGCTCGAATGTGAAGTGCAGTGAGTAATAAAAAATCGATCTGTTAGCACCTTGGAAGAACAGTTGCTGTAAGCTTTTCTTGCATGAGTTTAAACTGCTTTCCAGCTAACATGCTCGAACGTGAAGTGCAGTGATGGATAAAATAAAAGCAATCTGTTTGCAATTCATTACATTCATCACTTCAATTTACTTTCCAGCTAAGATGCTTCAAAGTCAAGTGAAGTGATTAATCAGAAAATCTATCTGTTAGTACAATGGAATATCAGGTGGTGTAATCTTTTCTTGCATGAGTTTAATTTACTTTCCAGCTAACATGGATGAATGTGAAGTGCAGTGATCAATAAAAAAGGTATCTGTTAGCACCTTTTCATACCAAGTGCTATAAGCTTTTACTGTATCACTTTTATTTACTCGCCAGATAAAATGCTCGAATGTGAAGTGCATTCAGTAATAAAAAATCAATCTGTTAGCTCCTTGGAATAGCAGGTGCTGTAAGCTTTTCGAACATTAGTTTAATTCACTTTCCAGCTAACATGCTCGAATGTGAAGTGCAGTGAGTAATAAAAACTCGATCTGTTAGCACCTTGGAATAACAGGTGCAGTAAGCTTTTCTTGCATGAGTTTAAACTGCTTTCCAGCTAACATGCTCGAACGTGAAGTGCAGTGATTGATAAAATAAAAGCAATCTGTTAGCATAGCATTACTTTCATCACTTTAATTTACTTTCAAGCTAAGATGCTTCAAAGTCAAGTGAAGTGATTCATCAGAAAATCTATCTGTTAGTACAATGTAATATCAGGTGGCGTAATCTTTTCTTGCATGAGTTTAATTTACTTTCCAGCTAACATGGATGAATTTGAAGTGCAGTGATCAATAAAAAAGCTATCTGTTAGCTCCTTTTTATACCAAGTTCTATAAGCTTTTCGTGCATCACTTTTATTTACTCGCCAGATAAAATGCTCGAATGTGAAGTGCAGTCAGTAATAAAAAATCAATCTGTTAGCTCCTTGGAATAGCAGGTGATGTAAGCTTTTCATACATGAGTTTAATTCACTTTCCAGCTAACATGCTCGAATGTGAAGTGCAGTGATTGATAAAATAAAAGCAATCTGTTAGCATAGCATTACTTTCATCACTTTAATTTACTTTCAAGCTAAGATGCTTCAATGTCAAGTGAAGTGATTAATCAGAAAATCTATCTGTTAGTACAGTGTATTATCAGGTGGTGTAAACTTTTCTTGCCTGAGTTTAATTTACTTTCCAGCTAACATGGACGAATGTGAAGTGCAGTGATCAATAAAAAAGGTATCTGTTAGCACCTTTTTATACCAAGTGCTGTAAGCATTTACTGCATCACTTTTATTTACTCGCCAGCTAAAATGCTCGAATGTGAAGTGCAGTGAGTAATAAAAAATCAATCTTTTAGCTCCTTGGAATAGCAGGTGCTGTAAGCTTTTCTAACATAAGTTTAATTCACTTTCCAGCTAACATGCTCGACATGAAGTGCAGTGATAAAAAAAGCTATCTGTTAGCACCTTGGAATAGCAGGTGCTGTAAGCTTTTCTTACATGAGTTTAATTCACTTTCCAGCAAACATGCTCGAACGTGAAGTGCAGTGATTGATCAAATAAAAGCAATCTTTTAGCATAGCATTACTTTCATCACTTTAATTTCCTTTCAAGCTAAGATGCTTCAAAGTCAAGTGAAGTGATTAATCAGAAAATCTATCTGTTAGTACAGTGTATTATCAGGTGGTGTAATCTTTTCTTGCATGAGTTTAATTTACTTTCCAGCTAACATGGACGAATTTGAAGTGCAGTGATCAATAAAAAAGGTATCTGTTAGCTCCTTTTTATACCAAGTTCTATAAGCTTTTCGTGCATCACTTTTATTTACTCGCCAGATAAAATGCTCGAATGTGAAGTGCAGTGATAAAAAAAAGCTATCTGTTAGCACCTTGGAATAGCAGGTGCTGTAAGCTTTTCTAACATAAGTTTAATTCACTTTCCAGCTAACATGCTCGAATGTGAAGTGCAGTGATAAAAAAAAAGCTATCTGTTAGCACCTTGGAATAGCAGGTGCTGTAAGCTTTTCTTACATGAGTTTAATTCACTTTCCAGCTAACATGCTCGACATGAAGTGCAGTGATTGATAAAATAAAAGCAATCTGTTAGCATAGCATTACTTTCATCACTTTAATTTACTTTCAAGCTAAGATGCTTCAAAGTTAAGTGAAGTGATTAATCAGAAAATCTATCTGTTAGTACAATGTAATATCAGGTGGTTTAATCTTTTCTTGCATGAGTTTAAACTGCTTTCAAGCTAACATGCTCGAACGTGAAGTACAGTGATTGATAAGATAAAAGCAATCTGTTAGCATAGCATTACTTTCATCACTTAATTTACTTTCCAGCTAAAATGCTTCAAAGTCAAGTGAAGTGATTCATCAGAAAATCTATCTGTTAGTACA
This sequence comes from Electrophorus electricus, assembly GCF_041902795.1. NCBI lineage: Eukaryota > Metazoa > Chordata > Actinopteri > Gymnotiformes > Gymnotidae > Electrophorus > Electrophorus electricus. The sequence goes on from NC_137499.1 coordinate 18,364,328, forward strand.
ATGTAATATCAGGTGGCGTAATCTTTTCTTGCATGAGTTTAATTTACTTTCCAGCTAACATGGATGAATGTGAAGTGCAGTGATCAATAAAAAAGGTATCTGTTAGCACCTTTTTATACCAAGTGCTATAAGCTTTTACTGTATCACTTTTATTTACTCGCCAGATAAAATGCTCGAATGTGAAGTGCAGTCAGTAATAAAAAATCAATCTGTTAGCTCCTTGGAATAGCAGGTGCTGTAAGCTTTTCTAACATTACATTAATTCACTTTCCAGCTAACATGCTCGAATGTGAAGTGCAGTGATAAAAAAAAGCTATCTGTTAGCACCTTGGAATAGCACGTGCTGTAAGCTTTTCTAACATAAGTTTAATTCACTTTCCAGCTAACATGCTCGAATGTGAAGTGCAGTGATAAAAAAAAGCAATCTGTTAGCACCTTGGAATAGCAGGTGCTGTCAGCTTTTCTGACATGAGTTTAATTCACTTTCCAGCTAACATGCTCGAATGTGAAGTGCAGTGAGTAATAAAAAATCGATCTGTTAGCACCTTGGAGTAAAAGGTGCAGTAAGCTTTTCTTGCATGAGTTTAATTTACTTTCCAGCTAAAATGGACAAATGGGAAGTGCAGTGATCAATAAAAAAACTATCTGTTAGCTTCTTTTCATACCAAGTGCTGTAAGCTTTTCGTGCATCACTTTTATTTACTCGCCAGCAAAAATCCTCGAATTTGAAGTGCAGTGAGTAATAAAAAATCGATCTGTTAGCACCTTGGAATAACAGTTGCTGTAAGCTTTTCTTGCAAGAGTTTAAACTGCATTCCAGCTAACATGCTCGAACGTGAAGTGCAGTGATTGATCAAATAAAAGCAATCTGTTAGCATAGCATTACTTTCATCACTTTAATTTACTTTCCAGCTAAGATGCTTCAAAGTCAAGTGAAGTGATTCATCAGAAAATCTATCTGTTAGTACAATGGAATAACAGGTGGTGTAATCTTTTCTTGCATGAGTTTAATTTACTTTCCAGCTAACATGGACGAATTTGAAGTGCAGTAATCAATAAAAAAGCTATCTGTTAGCTCCTTTTTATACCAAGTTCTATAAGCTTTTCGTGCATCACTTTTATTTACTCGCCAGATAAAATGCTCGAATGTGAAGTGCAGTCAGTAATAAAAAATCAATCTGTTAGCTCCTTGGAATAGCAGGTGATGTAAGCTTTTCATACATGAGTTTAATTCACTTTCCAGCTAACATGCTCGAATGTGAAGTGCAGTGATTGATAAAATAAAAGCAATCTGTTAGCATAGCATTACTTTCATCACTTTAATTTACTTTCAAGCTAAGATGCTTCAATGTCAAGTGAAGTGATTAATCAGAAAATCTATCTGTTAGTACAGTGTATTATCAGGTGGTGTAAACTTTTCTTGCCTGAGTTTAATTTACTTTCCAGCTAACATGGACGAATGTGAAGTGCAGTGATCAATAAAAAAGGTATCTGTTAGCACCTTTTTATACCAAGTGCTGTAAGCATTTACTGCATCACTTTTATTTACTCGCCAGCTAAAATGCTCGAATGTGAAGTGCAGTGAGTAATAAAAAATCAATCTTTTAGCTCCTTGGAATAGCAGGTGCTGTAAGCTTTTCTAACATAAGTTTAATTCAATTTCCAGCTAACATGCTCGACATGAAGTGCAGTGATAAAAAAAGCTATCTGTTAGCACCTTGGAATAGCAGGTGCTGTAAGCTTTTCTTACATGAGTTTAATTCACTTTCCAGCTAACATGCTCGAACGTGAAGTGCAGTGATTGATCAAATAAAAGCAATCTTTTAGCATAGCATTACTTTCATCACTTTAATTTCCTTTCAAGCTAAGATGCTTCAAAGTCAAGTGAAGTGATTAATCAGAAAATCTATCTGTTAGTACAGTGTATTATCAGGTGGTGTAATCTTTTCTTGCATGAGTTTAATTTACTTTCCAGCTAACATGGACGAATTTGAAGTGCAGTGATCAATAAAAAAGGTATCTGTTAGCTCCTTTTTATACCAAGTTCTATAAGCTTTTCGTGCATCACTTTTATTTACTCGCCAGATAAAATGCTCGAATGTGAAGTGCAGTGATAAAAAAAAGCTATCTGTTAGCACCTTGGAATAGCAGGTGCTGTAAGCTTTTCTAACATAAGTTTAATTCACTTTCCAGCTAACATGCTCGAATGTGAAGTGCAGTGATAAAAAAAAAGCTATCTGTTAGCACCTTGGAATAGCAGGTGCTGTAAGCTTTTCTTACATGAGTTTAATTCACTTTCCAGCTAACATGCTCGACATGAAGTGCAGTGATTGATAAAATAAAAGCAATCTGTTAGCATAGCATTACTTTCATCACTTTAATTTACTTTCAAGCTAAGATGCTTCAAAGTTAAGTGAAGTGATTAATCAGAAAATCTATCTGTTAGTACAATGTAATATCAGGTGGTTTAATCTTTTCTTGCATGAGTTTAAACTGCTTTCAAGCTAACATGCTCGAACGTGAAGTACAGTGATTGATAAGATAAAAGCAATCTGTTAGCATAGCATTACTTTCATCACTTAATTTACTTTCCAGCTAAAATGCTTCAAAGTCAAGTGAAGTGATTAATCAGAAAATCTATCTGTTAGTACAGTGTATTATCAGGTGGTGTAATCTTTTCTTGCATGAGTTTAATTTACTTTCCAGCTAACATGGACGAATTTGAAGTGCAGTGATCAATAAAAAAGGTATCTGTTAGCACCTTTTTATACCAAGTGCTATAAGCTTTTACTGTATCACTTTTATTTACTCGCCAGATAAAATGCTCGAATGTGAAGTGCAGTCAGTAATAAAAAATCAATCTGTTAGCTCCTTGGAATAGCAGGTGCTGTAAGCTTTTCTAACATTACATTAATTCACTTTCCTGTTAACATGCTCGAATGTGAAGTGCAGTGATAAAAAAAAGCTATCTGTTAGCACCTTGGAATAGCAGGTGCTGTAAGATTTTCTTACATGAGTTTAATTCACTTTCCAGCTAACATGCTCGAGCGTGAAGTGCAGTGATTGATAAAATAAAAGTAATCTGTTAGCATAGCATTGCTTTCATCACTTTAATTTACTTTCCACCTAAGATGCTTCAAAGTCAAGTGAAGTGATTAATCAGAACATCTATCTGTTAGTACAGTGTATTATCAGGTGGTGTAATCTTTTCTTGCATGAGTTTAATTTACTTTCCAGCTAACATGGACAAATTTGAAGTGCAGTGATCAATAAAAAAAGCTATCTGTTAGCTCTATTTATACCAAGTTCTATAAGCTTTTCGTGCATCACTTTTATTTACTCGCCAGATAAAATGCTCGAATGTGAAGTGCAGTCTAATAAAAAATCAATCTGTTATGTCCTTGGAAGAGGAGGTGCTGTAAGCTTTTCTAACATTAGTTTAATTCACTTTCCAGCTAACATGCTCGAATGTGAAGTGCAGTGAGTAATAAAAAATCGATCTGTTAGCACCTTGGAATAACAGTTGCAGTAAGCTTTTCTTGCATGAGTTTAAACTGCTTTCAAGCTAACATGCTCGAACGTGAAGTGCAGTGATTGATAAAATAAAAGTAATCTGTTAGCATAGCATTACTTTCATCACTTTAATTTACTTTCACGCTAAGATGCTTCAAAGTCAAGAGAAGTGATTAATCAGAAAATCTATCTGTTAGTACAATGTACTATCAGGTGGCATAATCTTTTCTTGCATGAGTTTAATTTACTTTCCAGCTAACATGGATGAATGTGAAGTGCAGTGATCAATAAAAAAGGTATCTGTTAGCACCTTTTTATACCAAGTGCTATAAGCTTTTCCTGTATCACTTTTATTTACTCGCCAGATAAAATGCTCGAATGTGAAGTGCAGTCAGTAATAAAATATCAATCTGTTAGCTCCTTGGAATAGCAGGTGCTGTAAGCTTTTCTAACATTACATTAATTCACTTTCCTGTTAACATGCTCAAATGTGAAGTGCAGTGATAAAAAAAGCTATCGGTTAGCACCTTGGAATAGCAGGTGCTGTAAGATTTTCTTACATGAGTTTAATTCACTTTCCAGCTAACATGCTCGAACGTGAAGTGCAGTGATTGATAAAATAAAAGTAATCTGTTAGCATAGCATTACTTTCATCACTTTAATTTACTTTCAAGCTAAGATGCTTCAAAGTCAATTGAAGTGATTAATCAGAAAATCTATCTGTTAGTACAATGGAATAACAGGTGGTGTAATCTTTTCTTGCATGAGTTTAATTTACTTTCCAGCTAACATGGACGAATTTGAAGTGCAGTAATCAATAAAAAAGCTATCTGTTAGCTCCTTTTTATACCAAGTTCTATAAGCTTTTCGTGCATCACTTTTATATAGTCGCCAGATAAAATGCTCGAATGTGAAGTGCATTCAGTAATAAAAAATCAATCTGTTAGCTCCTTGGAATAGCAGGTGCTGTAAGCTTTTTTTGCATGAGTTTAAACTGCTTTCAAGCTAACATGCTCGAATGTGAAGTGCAGTGATTGATAAAATAAAAGCAATCTGTTAGCTTAGCATTACTTTCATCACTTTAATTTACTTTCAAGCTAAGATGCTTCAAAGTCAATTGAAGTGATTAATCAGAAAATCTATCTGTTAGTACAATGTAATATCAGGTGGTGTAATATTTTCTTGCATGAGTTTAATTTACTTTCCAGCTAACATGGACGAATTTGAAGTGCAGTGATCAATAAAAAAGCTATCTGTTAGCTCCTTTTTATACCAAGTTCTATAAGGTTTTCATGCATCACTTTTATTTACTCGCCAGATAAAATGCTCGAATGTGAAGTGCAGTCAGTAATAAAAAATCAATCTGTTAGCTCCTTGGAATAGCAGGTGATGTAAGCTTTTCATACATGAGTTTAATTCACTTTCCAGCTAACATGCTCGAATGTGAAGTGCAGTGATTGATAAAATAAAAGCAATCTGTTAGCATAGCATTACTTTCATCACTTTAATTTACTTTCAAGCTAAGATGCTTCAATGTCAAGTGAAGTGATTAATCAGAAAATCTATCTGTTAGTACAGTGTATTATCAGGTGGTGTAAACTTTTCTTGCCTGAGTTTAATTTACTTTCCAGCTAACATGGACGAATGTGAAGTGCAGTGATCAATAAAAAAGGTATCTGTTAGCAGCTTTTTATACCAAGTGCTGTAAGCATTTACTGCATCACTTTTATTTACTCGCCAGCTAAAATGCTCGAATGTGAAGTGCAGTGAGTAATAAAAAATCAATCTTTTAGCTCCTTGGAATAGCAGGTGCTGTAAGCTTTTCTAACATAAGTTTAATTCAATTTCCAGCTAACATGCTCGACATGAAGTGCAGTGATAAAAAAAGCTATCTGTTAGCACCTTGGAATAGCAGGTGCTGTAAGCTTTTCTTACATGAGTTTAATTCACTTTCCAGCTAACATGCTCGAACGTGAAGTGCAGTGATTGATCAAATAAAAGCAATCTTTTAGCATAGCATTACTTTCATCACTTTAATTTCCTTTCAAGCTAAGATGCTTCAAAGTCAAGTGAAGTGATTAATCAGAAAATCTATCTGTTAGTACAGTGTATTATCAGGTGGTGTAATCTTTTCTTGCATGAGTTTAATTTACTTTCCAGCTAACATGGACGAATTTGAAGTGCAGTGATCAATAAAAAAGGTATCTGTTAGCTCCTTTTTATACCAAGTTCTATAAGCTTTTCGTGCATCACTTTTATTTACTCGCCAGATAAAATGCTCGAATGTGAAGTGCAGTGATAAAAAAAAGCTATCTGTTAGCACCTTGGAATAGCAGGTGCTGTAAGCTTTTCTAACATAAGTTTAATTCACTTTCCAGCTAACATGCTCGAATGTGAAGTGCAGTGATAAAAAAAAAGCTATCTGTTAGCACCTTGGAATAGCAGGTGCTGTAAGCTTTTCTTACATGAGTTTAATTCACTTTCCAGCTAACATGCTCGACATGAAGTGCAGTGATTGATAAAATAAAAGCAATCTGTTAGCATAGCATTACTTTCATCACTTTAATTTACTTTCAAGCTAAGATGCTTCAAAGTTAAGTGAAGTGATTAATCAGAAAATCTATCTGTTAGTACAATGTAATATCAGGTGGTTTAATCTTTTCTTGCATGAGTTTAAACTGCTTTCAAGCTAACATGCTCGAACGTGAAGTACAGTGATTGATAAGATAAAAGCAATCTGTTAGCATAGCATTACTTTCATCACTTAATTTACTTTCCAGCTAAAATGCTTCAAAGTCAAGTGAAGTGATTAATCAGAAAATCTATCTGTTAGTACAGTGTATTATCAGGTGGTGTAATCTTTTCTTGCATGAGTTTAATTTACTTTCCAGCTAACATGGACGAATTTGAAGTGCAGTGATCAATAAAAAAGGTATCTGTTAGCACCTTTTTATACCAAGTGCTATAAGCTTTTACTGTATCACTTTTATTTACTCGCCAGATAAAATGCTCGAATGTGAAGTGCAGTCAGTAATAAAAAATCAATCTGTTAGCTCCTTGGAATAGCAGGTGCTGTAAGCTTTTCTAACATTACATTAATTCACTTTCCTGTTAACATGCTCGAATGTGAAGTGCAGTGATAAAAAAAAGCTATCTGTTAGCACCTTGGAATAGCAGGTGCTGTAAGATTTTCTTACATGAGTTTAATTCACTTTCCAGCTAACATGCTCGAGCGTGAAGTGCAGTGATTGATAAAATAAAAGTAATCTGTTAGCATAGCATTGCTTTCATCACTTTAATTTACTTTCCACCTAAGATGCTTCAAAGTCAAGTGAAGTGATTAATCAGAACATCTATCTGTTAGTACAGTGTATTATCAGGTGGTGTAATCTTTTCTTGCATGAGTTTAATTTACTTTCCAGCTAACATGGACAAATTTGAAGTGCAGTGATCAATAAAAAAAGCTATCTGTTAGCTCTATTTATACCAAGTTCTATAAGCTTTTCGTGCATCACTTTTATTTACTCGCCAGATAAAATGCTCGAATGTGAAGTGCAGTCTAATAAAAAATCAATCTGTTATGTCCTTGGAAGAGGAGGTGCTGTAAGCTTTTCTAACATTAGTTTAATTCACTTTCCAGCTAACATGCTCGAATGTGAAGTGCAGTGAGTAATAAAAAATCGATCTGTTAGCACCTTGGAATAACAGTTGCAGTAAGCTTTTCTTGCATGAGTTTAAACTGCTTTCAAGCTAACATGCTCGAACGTGAAGTGCAGTGATTGATAAAATAAAAGTAATCTGTTAGCATAGCATTACTTTCATCACTTTAATTTACTTTCACGCTAAGATGCTTCAAAGTCAAGAGAAGTGATTAATCAGAAAATCTATCTGTTAGTACAATGTACTATCAGGTGGCATAATCTTTTCTTGCATGAGTTTAATTTACTTTCCAGCTAACATGGATGAATGTGAAGTGCAGTGATCAATAAAAAAGGTATCTGTTAGCACCTTTTTATACCAAGTGCTATAAGCTTTTCCTGTATCACTTTTATTTACTCGCCAGATAAAATGCTCGAATGTGAAGTGCAGTCAGTAATAAAATATCAATCTGTTAGCTCCTTGGAATAGCAGGTGCTGTAAGCTTTTCTAACATTACATTAATTCACTTTCCTGTTAACATGCTCAAATGTGAAGTGCAGTGATAAAAAAAGCTATCGGTTAGCACCTTGGAATAGCAGGTGCTGTAAGATTTTCTTACATGAGTTTAATTCACTTTCCAGCTAACATGCTCGAACGTGAAGTGCAGTGATTGATAAAATAAAAGTAATCTGTTAGCATAGCATTACTTTCATCACTTTAATTTACTTTCAAGCTAAGATGCTTCAAAGTCAATTGAAGTGATTAATCAGAAAATCTATCTGTTAGTACAATGGAATAACAGGTGGTGTAATCTTTTCTTGCATGAGTTTAATTTACTTTCCAGCTAACATGGACGAATTTGAAGTGCAGTAATCAATAAAAAAGCTATCTGTTAGCTCCTTTTTATACCAAGTTCTATAAGCTTTTCGTGCATCACTTTTATATAGTCGCCAGATAAAATGCTCGAATGTGAAGTGCATTCAGTAATAAAAAATCAATCTGTTAGCTCCTTGGAATAGCAGGTGCTGTAAGCTTTTTTTGCATGAGTTTAAACTGCTTTCAAGCTAACATGCTCGAATGTGAAGTGCAGTGATTGATAAAATAAAAGCAATCTGTTAGCTTAGCATTACTTTCATCACTTTAATTTACTTTCAAGCTAAGATGCTTCAAAGTCAATTGAAGTGATTAATCAGAAAATCTATCTGTTAGTACAATGTAATATCAGGTGGTGTAATATTTTCTTGCATGAGTTTAATTTACTTTCCAGCTAACATGGACGAATTTGAAGTGCAGTGATCAATAAAAAAGCTATCTGTTAGCTCCTTTTTATACCAAGTTCTATAAGGTTTTCATGCATCACTTTTATTTACTCGCCAGATAAAATGCTCGAATGTGAAGTGCAGTCAGTAATAAAAAATCAATCTGTTAGCTCCTTGGAATAGCAGGTGCTGTAAGCTTTTCAAACATAAGTTTAATTCACTTTCCAGCTAACATGCTCGAATGTGAAGTGCAGTGATAAAAAAGCTATCTGTTAGCGCCTTGGAATAGCAGGTGCTGTAAGCTTTTCATACATGAGCTTAATTCACTTTCCAGCTAACATGCTCGAACGTGAAGTGCAGTGATTGATAAAATAAAAGCAATCTGTTTGCATAGCATTACTTTCATCACTTTAATTTACTTTCAAGCTAAGATGCTTCAAAGTTAAGTGAAGTGATTAATCAGAAAATCTATCTGTTAGTACAATGTAATATCAGGTGGCGTAATCTTTTCTTGCATGAGTTTAATTTACTTTCCAGCTAACATGGACGAATTTGAAGTGCAGTGATCAATAAAAAAGGTATCTGTTAGAACCTTTTTATACCAAGTACTATAAGCTTTTACTGTATCACTTTTATTTACTCGCCAGATAAAATGCTTGAATATGAAGTGCAGTCAGTAATAAAAAATCAATCTGTTAGCTCCTTGGAATAGCAGGTGCTTTAAGCTTTTCTAACATTACATTAATTCACTTTCCTGTTAACATGCTCGAATGTGAAGTGCAGTGATAAAAAAAAGCTATCTGTTAGCACCTTGGAATAGCAGGTGCTGTAAGATTTTTTTACATGAGTTTAATTCACTTTCCAGCTAACATGCTCGAACGTGAAGTGCAGTGATTGATAAAATAAAAGCAATCTGTTAGCATAGCATTACTTTCATCACTTTAATTTACTTTCAAGCTAAGATGCTTCAAAGTCAAGTGAAGTGATTAATCAGAAAATCTATCTATTAGTACAATGTAATATCAGGTGGTGTAATATTTTCTTGCATGAGTTTAATTTACTTTCCAGCTAACATGGACGAATTTGAAGTGCAGTGATCAATAAAAAAGGTATCTGTTAGCACCTTTTTATACCAAGTGCTATAAGCTTTTACTGTATCACTTTTATTTACTCGCCAGATAAAATGCTCGAATATGAAGTGCAGTCAGTAATAAAAAATCAATCTGTTAGCTCCTTGGAATAGCAGGTGCTGTAAGCTTTTCTTGCATGAGTTTAAACTGCTTTCTAGCTAACATGCTCGAACGTGAAGTGTAGTGATTGTTAAAATAAAAGTAATCTGTTAGCATAGAATTACTTTCATCACTTAATTTACTTTCCAGCTAAGATGCTTCAAAGTCAAGTGAAGTGATTAATCAGAAAATCTATCTGTTAGTACAATGTAATATCAGTTCGCGTAATCTTTTCTTGCATGAGTTTAATTTACTTTCCAGCTAACATGGACGAATGTGAAGTGCAGTGATCAATAAAAAATGTATCTGTTACCTCCTTTTTATAACAAGTTCTATAAGCTTTTCATGAATCACTTTTATTTACTGGCCAGCTAAAATGCTCGAATGTGAAGTGCAGTCAGTAATAAAAAATCAATCTGTTAGCTCCTTGGAATAGCACGTGCTGTAAGCTTTTCTAACATAAGTTTAATTTACTTTCCAGCTAACATGCTCGAATGTGAAGTGCAGTGATAAAAAAAAGCAATCTGTTAGCACCTTGGAATAGCAGGTGCTGTCAGCTTTTCTGACATGAGTTTAATTCACTTTCCAGCTAACATGCTCGAATGTGAAGTGCAGTGAGTAATAAAAAATCGATCTGTTAGCACCTTGGAGTAAAAGGTGCAGTAAGCTTTTCTTGCATGAGTTTAATTTACTTTCCAGCTAAAATGGACAAATGGGAAGTGCAGTGATCAATAAAAAAACTATCTGTTAGCTTCTTTTCATACCAAGTGCTGTAAGCTTTTCGTGCATCACTTTTATTTACTCGCCAGCAAAAATGCTCGAATGTGAAGTGCAGTGAGTAATAAAAAATCGATCTGTTAGCACCTTGGAAGAACAGTTGCTGTAAGCTTTTCTTGCATGAGTTTAAACTGCTTTCCAGCTAACATGCTCGAACGTGAAGTGCAGTGATTGATAAAATAAAAGTAATCTGTTAGCATAGAATTACTTTCATCACTTAATTTACTTTCCAGCTAAGATGCTTCAAAGTCAAGTGAAGTGATTAATCAGAAAATCTATCTGTTAGTACAATGGAATAACAGGTGGTGTAATCTTTTCTTGCATGAGTTTAATTTACTTTCCAGCTAACATGGACGAATTTGAAGTGCAGTAATCAATAAAAAAGCTATCTGTTAGCTCCTTTTTATACCAAGTTCTATAAGCTTTTCGTGCATCACTTGTATTTACTCGCCAGATAAAATGCTCGAATTTGAAGTGCAGTCAGTAATAAAAAATCAATCTGTTAGCTCCTTGGAATAGCAGGTGCTGTAAGCTTTTCTAACATTAGTTTAATTCACTTTCCAGCTAACATGCTCGAATGTGAAGTGCAGTGAGTAATAAAAACTCGATCTGTTAGCACCTTGGAATAACAGGTGCAGTAAGCTTTTCTTGCATGAGTTTAAACTGCTTTCCAGCTAACATGCTCGAATGTGAAGTGCAGTGATAAAAAAAAGCTATCTGTTAGCACCTTGGAATAGCAGGTGCTGTAAGCTTTTCTAACATAAGTTTAATTCACTTTCCAGCTAACATGCTCGAATGTGAAGTGCAGTGATAAAAAAAAAGCTATCTGTTAGCACCTTGGAATAGCAGGTGCTGTAAGCTTTTCTTACATGAGTTTAATTCACTTTCCAGCTAACATGCTCGACATGAAGTGCAGTGATTGATAAAATAAAAGCAATCTGTTAGCATAGCATTACTTTCATCACTTTAATTTACTTTCAAGCTAAGATGCTTCAAAGTTAAGTGAAGTGATTAATCAGAAAATCTATCTGTTAGTACAATGTAATATCAGGTGGTTTAATCTTTTCTTGCATGAGTTTAAACTGCTTTCAAGCTAACATGCTCGAACGTGAAGTACAGTGATTGATAAGATAAAAGCAATCTGTTAGCATAGCATTACTTTCATCACTTAATTTACTTTCCAGCTAAAATGCTTCAAAGTCAAGTGAAGTGATTAATCAGAAAATCTATCTGTTAGTACAGTGTATTATCAGGTGGTGTAATCTTTTCTTGCATGAGTTTAATTTACTTTCCAGCTAACATGGACGAATTTGAAGTGCAGTGATCAATAAAAAAGGTATCTGTTAGCACCTTTTTATACCAAGTGCTATAAGCTTTTACTGTATCACTTTTATTTACTCGCCAGATAAAATGCTCGAATGTGAAGTGCAGTCAGTAATAAAAAATCAATCTGTTAGCTCCTTGGAATAGCAGGTGCTGTAAGCTTTTCTAACATTACATTAATTCACTTTCCTGTTAACATGCTCGAATGTGAAGTGCAGTGATAAAAAAAGCTATCTGTTAGCACCTTGGAATAGCAGGTGCTGTAAGATTTTCTTACATGAGTTTAATTCACTTTCCAGCTAACATGCTCGAGCGTGAAGTGCAGTGATTGATAAAATAAAAGTAATCTGTTAGCATAGCATTGCTTTCATCACTTTAATTTACTTTCCACCTAAGATGCTTCAAAGTCAAGTGAAGTGATTAATCAGAACATCTATCTGTTAGTACAGTGTATTATCAGGTGGTGTAATCTTTTCTTGCATGAGTTTAATTTACTTTCCAGCTAACATGGACAAATTTGAAGTGCAGTGATCAATAAAAAAAGCTATCTGTTAGCTCTATTTATACCAAGTTCTATAAGCTTTTCGTGCATCACTTTTATTTACTCGCCAGATAAAATGCTCGAATGTGAAGTGCAGTCTAATAAAAAATCAATCTGTTATGTCCTTGGAAGAGGAGGTGCTGTAAGCTTTTCTAACATTAGTTTAATTCACTTTCCAGCTAACATGCTCGAATGTGAAGTGCAGTGAGTAATAAAAAATCGATCTGTTAGCACCTTCGAATAACAGTTGCAGTAAGCTTTTCTTGCATGAGTTTAAACTGCTTTCAAGCTAACATGCTCGAACGTGAAGTGCAGTGATTGATAAAATAAAAGTAATCTGTTAGCATAGCATTACTTTCATCACTTTAATTTACTTTCACGCTAAGATGCTTCAAAGTCAAGAGAAGTGATTAATCAGAAAATCTATCTGTTAGTACAATGTACTATCAGGTGGCATAATCTTTTCTTGCATGAGTTTAATTTACTTTCCAGCTAACATGGATGAATGTGAAGTGCAGTGATCAATAAAAAAGGTATCTGTTAGCACCTTTTTATACCAAGTGCTATAAGCTTTTCCTGTATCACTTTTATTTACTCGCCAGATAAAATGCTCGAATGTGAAGTGCAGTCAGTAATAAAATATCAATCTGTTAGCTCCTTGGAATAGCAGGTGCTGTAAGCTTTTCTAACATTACATTAATTCACTTTCCTGTTAACATGCTCGAATGTGAAGTGCAGTGATAAAAAAAGCTATCTGTTAGCACCTTGGAATAGCAGGTGCTGTAAGATTTTCTTACATGAGTTTATTTCACTTTCCAGCTAACATGCTCGAACGTGAAGTGCAGTGATTGATAAAATAAAAGTAATCTGTTAGCATAGCATTACTTTCATCACTTTAATTTACTTTCAAGCTAAGATGCTTCAAAGTCAATTGAAGTGATTAATCAGAAAATCTATCTGTTAGTACAATGGAATAACAGGTGGTGTAATCTTTTCTTGCATGAGTTTAATTTACTTTCCAGCTAACATGGACGAATTTGAAGTGCAGTAATCAATAAAAAAGCTATCTGTTAGCTCCTTTTTATACCAAGTTCTATAAGCTTTTCGTGCATCACTTTTATATAGTCGCCAGATAAAATGCTCGAATGTGAAGTGCATTCAGTAATAAAAAATCAATCTGTTAGCTCCTTGGAATAGCAGGTGCTGTAAGCTTTTTTTGCATGAGTTTAAACTGCTTTCAAGCTAACATGCTCGAATGTGAAGTGCAGTGATTGATAAAATAAAAGCAATCTGTTAGCTTAGCATTACTTTCATCACTTTAATTTACTTTCAAGCTAAGATGCTTCAAAGTCAATTGAAGTGATTAATCAGAAAATCTATCTGTTAGTACAATGTAATATCAGGTGGTGTAATATTTTCTTGCATGAGTTTAATTTACTTTCCAGCTAACATGGACGAATTTGAAGTGCAGTGATCAATAAAAAAGCTATCTGTTAGCTCCTTTTTATACCAAGTTCTATAAGGTTTTCATGCATCACTTTTATTTACTCGCCAGATAAAATGCTCGAATGTGAAGTGCAGTCAGTAATAAAAAATCAATCTGTTAGCTCCTTGGAATAGCAGGTGCTGTAAGCTTTTCAAACATAAGTTTAATTCACTTTCCAGCTAACATGCTCGAATGTGAAGTGCAGTGATAAAAAAGCTATCTGTTAGCGCCTTGGAATAGCAGGTGCTGTAAGCTTTACATACATGAGCTTAATTCACTTTCCAGCTAACATGCTCGAACGTGAAGTGCAGTGATTGATAAAATAAAAGCAATCTGTTTGCATAGCATTACTTTCATCACTTTAATTTACTTTCAAGCTAAGATGCTTCAAAGTTAAGTGAAGTGATTAATCAGAAAATCTATCTGTTAGTACAATGTAATATCAGGTGGCGTAATCTTTTCTTGCATGAGTTTAATTTACTTTCCAGCTAACATGGACGAATTTGAAGTGCAGTGATCAATAAAAAAGGTATCTGTTAGAACCTTTTTATACCAAGTACTATAAGCTTTTACTGTATCACTTTTATTTACTCGCCAGATAAAATGCTTGAATATGAAGTGCAGTCAGTAATAAAAAATCAATCTGTTAGCTCCTTGGAATAGCAGGTGCTTTAAGCTTTTCTAACATTACATTAATTCACTTTCCTGTTAACATGCTCGAATGTGAAGTGCAGTGATAAAAAAAAGCTATCTGTTAGCACCTTGGAATAGCAGGTGCTGTAAGATTTTTTTACATGAGTTTAATTCACTTTCCAGCTAACATGCTCGAACGTGAAGTGCAGTGATTGATAAAATAAAAGCAATCTGTTAGCATAGCATTACTTTCATCACTTTAATTTACTTTCAAGCTAAGATGCTTCAAAGTCAAGTGAAGTGATTAATCAGAAAATCTATCTATTAGTACAATGTAATATCAGGTGGTGTAATATTTTCTTGCATGAGTTTAATTTACTTTCCAGCTAACATGGACGAATTTGAAGTGCAGTGATCAATAAAAAAGGTATCTGTTAGCACCTTTTTATACCAAGTGCTATAAGCTTTTACTGTATCACTTTTATTTACTCGCCAGATAAAATGCTCGAATATGAAGTGCAGTCAGTAATAAAAAATCAATCTGTTAGCTCCTTGGAATAGCAGGTGCTGTAAGCTTTTCTTGCATGAGTTTAAACTGCTTTCTAGCTAACATGCTCGAACGTGAAGTGTAGTGATTGTTAAAATAAAAGTAATCTGTTAGCATAGAATTACTTTCATCACTTAATTTACTTTCCAGCTAAGATGCTTCAAAGTCAAGTGAAGTGATTAATCAGAAAATCTATCTGTTAGTACAATGTAATATCAGTTCGCGTAATCTTTTCTTGCATGAGTTTAATTTACTTTCCAGCTAACATGGACGAATGTGAAGTGCAGTGATCAATAAAAAATGTATCTGTTACCTCCTTTTTATAACAAGTTCTATAAGCTTTTCATGAATCACTTTTATTTACTGGCCAGCTAAAATGCTCGAATGTGAAGTGCAGTCAGTAATAAAAAATCAATCTGTTAGCTCCTTGGAATAGCACGTGCTGTAAGCTTTTCTAACATAAGTTTAATTTACTTTCCAGCTAACATGCTCGAATGTGAAGTGCAGTGATAAAAAAAAGCAATCTGTTAGCACCTTGGAATAGCAGGTGCTGTCAGCTTTTCTGACATGAGTTTAATTCACTTTCCAGCTAACATGCTCGAATGTGAAGTGCAGTGAGTAATAAAAAATCGATCTGTTAGCACCTTGGAGTAAAAGGTGCAGTAAGCTTTTCTTGCATGAGTTTAATTTACTTTCCAGCTAAAATGGACAAATGGGAAGTGCAGTGATCAATAAAAAAACTATCTGTTAGCTTCTTTTCATACCAAGTGCTGTAAGCTTTTCGTGCATCACTTTTATTTACTCGCCAGCAAAAATGCTCGAATGTGAAGTGCAGTGAGTAATAAAAAATCGATCTGTTAGCACCTTGGAAGAACAGTTGCTGTAAGCTTTTCTTGCATGAGTTTAAACTGCTTTCCAGCTAACATGCTCGAACGTGAAGTGCAGTGATTGATAAAATAAAAGTAATCTGTTAGCATAGAATTACTTTCATCACTTAATTTACTTTCCAGCTAAGATGCTTCAAAGTCAAGTGAAGTGATTAATCAGAAAATCTATCTGTTAGTACAATGGAATAACAGGTGGTGTAATCTTTTCTTGCATGAGTTTAATTTACTTTCCAGCTAACATGGACGAATTTGAAGTGCAGTAATCAATAAAAAAGCTATCTGTTAGCTCCTTTTTATACCAAGTTCTATAAGCTTTTCGTGCATCACTTGTATTTACTCGCCAGATAAAATGCTCGAATTTGAAGTGCAGTCAGTAATAAAAAATCAATCTGTTAGCTCCTTGGAATAGCAGGTGCTGTAAGCTTTTCTAACATTAGTTTAATTCACTTTCCAGCTAACATGCTCGAATGTGAAGTGCAGTGAGTAATAAAAACTCGATCTGTTAGCACCTTGGAATAACAGGTGCAGTAAGCTTTTCTTGCATGAGTTTAAACTGCTTTCCAGCTAACATGCTCGAATGTGAAGTGCAGTGATAAAAAAAAGCTATCTGTTAGCACCTTGGAATAGCAGGTGCTGTAAGCTTTTCTAACATAAGTTTAATTCACTTTCCAGCTAACATGCTCGAATGTGAAGTGCACTGATAAAAAAAAAGCTATCTGTTAGCACCTTGGAATAGCAGGTGCTGTAAGCTTTTCTTACATGAGTTTAATTCACTTTCCAGCTAACATGCTCGACATGAAGTGCAGTGATTGATAAAATAAAAGCAATCTGTTAGCATAGCATTACTTTCATCACTTTAATTTACTTTCAAGCTAAGATGCTTCAAAGTTAAGTGAAGTGATTAATCAGAAAATCTATCTGTTAGTACAATGTAATATCAGGTGGTTTAATCTTTTCTTGCATGAGTTTAAACTGCTTTCAAGCTAACATGCTCGAACGTGAAGTACAGTGATTGATAAGATAAAAGCAATCTGTTAGCATAGCATTACTTTCATCACTTAATTTACTTTCCAGCTAAAATGCTTCAAAGTCATGTGAAGTGATTAATCAGAAAATCTATCTGTTAGTACAGTGTATTATCAGGTGGTGTAATCTTTTCTTGCATGAGTTTAATTTACTTTCCAGCTAACATGGACGAATTTGAAGTGCAGTGATCAATAAAAAAGGTATCTGTTAGCACCTTTTTATACCAAGTGCTATAAGCTTTTACTGTATCACTTTTATTTACTCGCCAGATAAAATGCTCGAATGTGAAGTGCAGTCAGTCATAAAAAATCAATCTGTTAGCTCCTTGGAATAGCAGGTGCTGTAAGCTTTTCTAACATTACATTAATTCACTTTCCTGTTAACATGCTCGAATGTGAAGTGCAGTGATAAAAAAAGCTATCTGTTAGCACCTTGGAATAGCAGGTGCTGTAAGATTTTCTTACATGAGTTTAATTCACTTTCCAGCTAACATGCTCGAGCGTGAAGTGCAGTGATTGATAAAATAAAAGTAATCTGTTAGCATAGCATTGCTTTCATCACTTTAATTTACTTTCAAGCTAAGATGCTTCAAAGTCAAGTGAAGTGATTAATCAGAACATCTATCTGTTAGTACAGTGTATTATCAGGTGGTGTAATCTTTTCTTGCATGAGTTTAATTTACTTTCCAGCTAACATGGACAAATTTGAAGTGCAGTGATCAATAAAAAAAGCTATCTGTTAGCTCTATTTATACCAAGTTCTATAAGCTTTTCGTGCATCACTTTTATTTACTCGCCAGATAAAATGCTCGAATGTGAAGTGCAGTCTAATAAAAAATCAATCTGTTAGCTCCTTGGAATAGCAGGTGCTGTAAGCTTTTCTAACATTACATTAATTCACTTTCCTGTTAACATGCTCGAATGTGAAGTGCAGTGATAAAAAAAGCTATCTGTTAGCACCTTGGAATAGCAGGTGCTGTAAGATTTTCTTACATGAGTTTAATTCACTTTCCAGCTAACATGCTCGAACGTGAAGTGCAGTGATTGATAAAATAAAAGTAATCTGTTAGCATAGCATTACTTTCATCACTTTAATTTACTTTCAAGCTAAGATGCTTCAAAGTCAATTGAAGTGATTAATCAGAAAATCTATCTTTTAGTACAATGGAATAATAGGTGGTGTAATCTTTTCTTACATGAGTTTAATTTACTTTCCAGCTAACATGGACGAATTTGAAGTGCAGTAATCAATAAAAAAGCTATCTGTTAGCTCCTTTTTATACCAAGTTCTATAAGCTTTTCGTGCATCACTTTTATTTAGTCGCCAGATAAAATGCTCGAATGTGAAGTGCATTCAGTAATAAAAAATCAATCTGTTAGCTCCTTGGAATAGCAGGTGCTGTAAGCTTTTTTGCATGAGTTTAAACTGCTTTCAAGCTAACATGCTCGAACGTGAAGTGCAGTGATTGATAAAATAAAAGCAATCTGTTAGCATAGCATTACTTTCATCACTTTAATTTACTTTCAAGCTCAGATGCTTCAAAGTCAAGTGAAGTGATTAATCAGAAAATCTATCTGTTAGTACAATGTAATATCAGGTGGTTTAATCTTTTCTTGCATGAGTTTAAACTGCTTTCAAGCTAACATGCTCGAACGTGAAGTACAGTGATTGATAAGATAAAAGCAATCTGTTAGCATAGCATTACTTTCATCACTTAATTTACTTTCCAGCTAAAATGCTTCAAAGTCAAGTGAAGTGATTAATCAGAAAATCTATCTGTTAGTACATTGTATTATCAGGTGGTGTAATCTTTTCTTGCATGAGTTTAATTTACTTTCCAGCTAACATGGACGAATTTGAAGTGCAGTGATCAATAAAAAAGGTATCTGTTAGCACCTTTTTATACCAAGTGCTATAAGCTTTTACTGTATCACTTTTATTTACTCGCCAGATAAAATGCTCGAATGTGAAGTGCAGTCAGTAATAAAAAATCAATCTGTTAGCTCCTTGGAATAGCAGGTGCTGTAAGCTTTTCTAACATTACATTAATTCACTTTCCTGTTAACATGCTCGAATGTGAAGTGCAGTGATAAAAAAAGCTATCTGTTAGCACCTTGGAATAGCAGGTGCTGTAAGATTTTCTTACATGAGTTTAATTCACTTTCCAGCTAACATGCTCGAGCGTGAAGTGCAGTGATTGATAAAATAAAAGTAATCTGTTAGCATAGCATTGCTTTCATCACTTTAATTTACTTTCAAGCTAAGATGCTTCAAAGTCAAGTGAAGTGATTAATCAGAACATCTATCTGTTAGTACAGAGTATTATCAGGTGGTGTAATCTTTTCTTGCATGAGTTTAATTTACTTTCCAGCTAACATGGACAAATTTGAAGTGCAGTGATCAATAAAAAAAGCTATCTGTTAGCTCTATTTATACCAAGTTCTATAAGCTTTTCGTGCATCACTTTTATTTACTCGCCAGATAAAATGCTCGAATGTGAAGTGCAGTCTAATAAAAAATCAATCTGTTATGTCCTTGGAAGAGGAGGTGCTGTAAGCTTTTCTAACATTAGTTTAATTCACTTTCCAGCTAACATGCTCGAATGTGAAGTGCAGTGAGTAATAAAAAATCGATCTGTTAGCACCTTGGAATAACAGTTGCAGTAAGCTTTTCTTGCATGAGTTTAAACTGCTTTCAAGCTAACATGCTCGAACGTGAAGTGCAGTGATTGATAAAATAAAAGTAATCTGTTAGCATAGCATTACTTTCATCACTTTAATTTACTTTCACGCTAAGATGCTTCAAAGTCAAGAGAAGTGATTAATCAGAAAATCTATCTGTTAGTACAATGTACTATCAGGTGGCGTAATCTTTTCTTGCATGAGTTTAATTTACTTTCCAGCTAACATGGATGAATGTGAAGTGCAGTGATCAATAAAAAAGGTATTTGTTAGCACCTTTTTATACCAAGTGCTATAAGCTTTTACTGTATCACTTTTATTTACTCGCCAGATAAAATGCTCGAATGTGAAGTGCAGTCAGTAATAAAAAATCAATCTGTTAGCTCCTTGGAATAGCAGGTGCTGTAAGCTTTTCTAACATTACATTAATTCACTTTCCTGTTAACATGCTCGAATGTGAAGTGCAGTGATAAAAAAAGCTATCTGTTAGCACCTTGGAATAGCAGGTGCTGTAAGATTTTCTTACATGAGTTTAATTCACTTTCCAGCTAACATGCTCGAACGTGAAGTGCAGTGATTGATAAAATAAAAGTAATCTGTTAGCATAGCATTACTTTCATCACTTTAATTTACTTTCAAGCTAAGATGATTCAAAGTCAATTGAAGTGATTAATCAGAAAATCTATCTGTTAGTACAATGGAATAACAGGTGGTGTAATCTTTTCTTGCATGAGTTTAATTTACTTTCCAGCTAACATGGACGAATTTGAAGTGCAGTAATCAATAAAAAAGCTATCTGTTAGCTCCTTTTTATACCAAGTTCTATAAGCTTTTCGTGCATCACTTTTATTTAGTCGCCAGATAAAATGCTCGAATGTGAAGTGCATTCAGTAATAAAAAATCAATCTGTTAGCTCCTTGGAATAGCAGGTGCTGTAAGCTTTTTTTGCATGAGTTTAAACTGCTTTCAAGCTAACATGCTCGAATGTGAAGTGCAGTG
This sequence comes from Electrophorus electricus, assembly GCF_041902795.1. Taxonomy (NCBI): domain Eukaryota; kingdom Metazoa; phylum Chordata; class Actinopteri; order Gymnotiformes; family Gymnotidae; genus Electrophorus; species Electrophorus electricus. Next base: position 18,384,868 of record NC_137499.1, read on the forward strand.
ATTGATAAAATAAAAGCAATCTGTTAGCTTAGCATTACTTTCATCACTTTAATTTACTTTCAAGCTAAGATGCTTCAAAGTCAATTGAAGTGATTAATCAGAAAATCTATCTGTTAGTACAATGTAATATCAGGTGGTGTAATATTTTCTTGCATGAGTTTAATTTACTTTCCAGCTAACATGGACGAATTTGAAGTGCAGTGATCAATAAAAAAGCTATCTGTTAGCTCCTTTTTATACCAAGTTCTATAAGGTTTTCATGCATCACTTTTATTTACTCGCCAGATAAAATGCTCGAATGTGAAGTGCAGTCAGTAATAAAAAATCAATCTGTTAGCTCCTTGGAATAGCAGGTGCTGTAAGCTTTTCAAACATAAGTTTAATTCACTTTCCAGCTAACATGCTCGAATGTGAAGTGCAGTGAGTAATAAAAAATCGATCTGTTAGCACCTTGGAATAACAGTTGCAGTAAGCTTTTCTTGCATGAGTTTAAACTGCTTTCAAGCTAACATGCTCGAACGTGAAGTGCAGTGATTGATAAAATAAAAGCAATCTGTTAGCATAGCATTACTTTCATCACTTTAATTTACTTTCAAGCTCAGATGCTTCAAAGTCAAGTGAAGTGATTAATCAGAAAATCTATCTGTTAGTACAATGGAATAACAGGTGGTGTAATCTTTTCTTGCATGAGTTTAATTTACTTTCCAGCTAACATGGATGAATGTGAAGTGCAGTGATCAATAAAAAAGGTATCTGTTAGCACCTTTTTATACCATGTGCTGTAAGCTTTTACTGCATCACTTTTATTTACTCGCCAGATAAAATGCTCGAATGTGAAGTGCAGTCAGTAATAAAAAATCAATCTGTTAGCTCCGTGGAATAACAGGTGCTGTAAGCTTTTCTAACATTACATTAATTCACTTTCCTGTTAACATGCTCGAATGTGAAGTGAAGTGATAAAAAAAAGCTATCTGTTAGCACCTTGGAATAGCAGGTGCTGTAAGCTTTTCTTACATGAGTTTACTTCACCTTCCAGCTAACATGCTCGAACGTGAAGTGCAGTGATTGATAAAATAAAAGCAATCTGTTAGCATAGCATTACTTTCATCACTTTAATTTACTTTCAAGCTAAGATGCTTCAAAGTCAAGTGAAGTGATTAATCAGAAAATCTATCTGTTAGTACAATGTAATATCAGGTGGTGTAATCTTTTCTTGCATGAGTTTAATTTACTTTCCAGCTAACATGGATGAATGTGAAGTGCAGTGATCAATAAAAAAGTTATCTGTTAGCACCTTTTTATACCAAGTGCTGTAAGCTTTTACTGCATAACTTTTATTTACTCGCCAGCTAAAATGCTCGAATGTGAAGTGCAGTGAGCATTGAAAAATCGATCTGTTAGCACCTTGGAATAACAGGTGCAGTAAGCTTTTCTTACATGAGTTTAATTCACTTTCCAGCTAACATGCTCGAACGTGAAGTGCAGTGATTGATAAAATAAAAGTAATCTGTTAGCATAGCATTACTTTCATCACTTTAATTTACTTTCAAGCTAAGATGCTTCAAAGTCAAGTGAAGTGATTAATCAGAAAATCTATCTGTTAGTACAATGGAATATCACGTGGTGTAATCTTTTCTTGCATGAGTTTAATTTACTTTCCAGCTAACATGGACTTATTTGAAGTGCAGTAATCAATTAAAAAGCTATCTGTTAGCTCCTTTTTATACCAAGTTCTATAAGCTTTTCGTGCATCACTTTTATTTACTCGCCAGATAAAATGCTCGAATGTGAAGTGCAGTCAGTAATAAAAAATCAATCTGTTAGCTCCTTGGAATAGCAGGTGCTGTAAACTTTTCATACATGAGTTTAATTCACTTTCCAGCTAACATGCTCGAATGTGAAGTGCAGTGATTGATAAAATAAAAGCAATCTGTTAGCATAGCATTACTTTCATCACTTTAATTTACTTTCAAGCTAAGATGCTTCAAAGTCAAGTGAAGTGATTAATCAGAAAATCTATCTGTTAGTACAATGGAATATCACGTGGTGTAATCTTTTCTTGCATGAGTTTAATTTACTTTCCAGCTAACATGGACTAATTTGAAGTGCAGTAATCAATAAAAAAGGTATCTGTTAGAACCTTTTTATACCAAGTGCTATAAGCTTTTACTGTATCACTTTTATTTACTCGCCAGATAAAATGCTCGAATATGAAGTGCAGTCAGTAATAAAAAATCAATCTGTTAGCTCCTTGGAATAGCAGGTGCTGTAAGCTTTTCTAACATTACATTAATTCACTTTCCTGTTAACATGCTCGAATGTGAAGTGCAGTGATAAAAAAAAGCTATCTGTTAGCACCTTGGAATAGCAGGTGCTGTAAGATTTTCTTACATGAGTTTAATTCACTTTCCAGCTAACATGCTCGAACGTGAAGTGCAGTGATTGATAAAATAAAAGGAATCTGTTAGCATAGCATTACTTTCATCACTTTAATTTACTTTCAAGCTAAGATGCTTCAACGTCAAGTGAAGTGATTAATCAGAAAATCTATCTGTTAGTACAATGTAATATCAGGTGGTGTAATCTTTTCTTGCATGAGTTTAATTTACTTTCCAGCTAACATGGACGAATTTGAAGTGCAGTGATCAATAAAAAAGGTATCTGTTAGCACCTTTTTATACCAAGTGCTATAAGCTTTTACTGTATCACTTTTATTTACTCGCCAGATAAAATGCTCAAATATGAAGTGCAGTCAGTAATAAAAAATCAATCTGTTAGCTCCTTGGAATAGCAGGTGCTGTAAGCTTTTCTAACATTAGTTTTTTTCACTTTCCAGCTAACATGCTCGAATGTGAAGTGCAGTGAGTAATAAAAAATCGATCTGTTAGCACCTTGGAATAAAAGGTGCAGTAAGCTTTTCTTGCATGAGTTTAAACTTCTTTCCAGTTAACATGCTCAAACGTGAAGTGCAGTGATTGATAAAATAAAAGTAATCTGTTAGCATAGAATTACTTTCATCACTTAATTTACTTTCCAGCTAAGATGCTTCAAAGTCACGTGAAGTGATTAATCAGAAAATATATCTGTTAGTACAATGTAATATCAGTTGGCGTAATCTTTTCTTGCATGAGTTTTATTTACTTTCCAGCTAACATGGACAAATGTGAAGTGCAGTGATCAACAAAAAAGCTATCTGTTAGCTTATTTTCATACCAAGTGCTGTAAGCTTTTCGTGCATCACTTTTATTTACTCGCCAGCAAAAATGCTCGAATGTGAAGTGCAGTGAGTAATAAAAACTCGATCTGTTAGCACCTTGGCATAACAGGTGCAGTAAGCTTTTCTTGCATGAGTTTAAACTGCTTTCTAGCTAACATGCTCGAACGTGAAGTGTAGTGATTGTTAAAATAAAAGTAAACTGTTAGCATAGAATTACTTTCATCACTTAATTTACTTTCCAGCTAAGATGCTTCAAAGTCAAGTGAAGTGATTAATCAGAAAATCTATCTGTTAGTACAATGTAATATCAGTTGGCGTAATCTTTTCTTGCATGAGTTTAATTTACTTTCCAGCTAACATGGACGAATGTGAAGTGCAGTGATCAATAAAAAATGTATCTGTTACCTCCTTTTTATAACAAGTTCTATAAGCTTTTCATGAATCACTTTTATTTACTGGCCAGCTAAAATGCTCGAATGTGAAGTGCAGTCAGTAATAAAAAATCAATCTGTTAGCTCCTTGGAATAGCATGTGCTGTAAGCTTTTCTAACATAAGTTTAATTCACTTTCCAGGTAACATGCTCGAATGTGAAGTGCATTGATAAAAAAAAAGCAATCTGTTAGCACCTTGGAATAGCAGGTGCTGTAAGCTTTTCTTACATGAGTTTAATTCACTTTCCAGCTAACATGCTCGAACGTGAAGTGCAGTGAGTAATAAAAAATCGATCTCTTAGCACCTTGGAATAACAGTTGCTGTAAGCTTTTCTTGCATGAGTTTAATTCACTTTCCAGCTAACATGCTCGAATGTGAAGTGCAGTGATAAAAAAAAAGCAATTTGTTAGCACCTTGGAATAGCAGGTGCTGTCAGCTTTTCTGACATGAGTTTAATTCACTTTCCAGCTAACATGCTCGAATGTGAAGTGCAGTGAGTAATAAAAAATCGATCTGTTAGCACCTTGGAGTAAAAGGTGCAGTAAGCTTTTCTTGCATGAGTTTAATTTACTTTCCAGCTAACATGGACTAATTTGAAGTGCAGTAATCAATAAAAAAGCTATCTGTTAGCTTCTTTTCATACCAAGTGCTGTAAGCTTTTCGTGCATCACTTTTATTTACTCGCCAGCAAAAATGCTCGAATGTGAAGTGCAGTCAGTAATAAAAAATCAATCTGTTAGCTCCTTGGAATAGCAGGTGCTGTAAGCTTTTCTAACATTAGTTTAATTCACTTTCCAGCTAACATGCTCGAATGTGAAGTGCAGTGAGTAATAAAAACTCGATCTGTTAGCACCTTGGAATAACAGGTGCAGTAAGCTTTTCTTGCATGAGTTTAAACTGCTTTCCAGCTAACATGCTCGAACGTGAAGTGCAGTGATTGATAAAATAAAAGCAATCTGTTAGCATAGCATTACTTTCATCACTTTAATTTACTTTCAAGCTAAGATGCTTCAAAGTCAAGTGAAGTGATTCATCAGAAAATCTATCTGTTAGTACAATGTAATATCAGGTGGCGTAATCTTTTCTTGCATGAGTTTAATTTACTTTCCAGCTAACATGGATGAATTTGAAGTGCAGTGATCAATAAAAAAGCTATCTGTTAGCTCCTTTTTATACCAAGTTCTATAAGCTTTTCGTGCATCACTTTTATTTACTCGCCAGATAAAATGCTCGAATGTGAAGTGCAGTCAGTAATAAAAAATCAATCTGTTAGCTCCTTGGAATAGCAGTTGATGTAAGCTTTTCATACATGAGTTTAATTCACTTTCCAGCTAACATGCTCGAATGTGAAGTGCAGTGATTGATAAAATAAAAGCAATCTGTTAGCATAGCATTACTTTCATCACTTTAATTTACTTTCAAGCTAAGATGCTTCAAAGTCAAGTGAAGTGATTAATCAGAAAATCTATCTGTTAGTACAATGTAATATCAGGTGATGCAATATTTTCTTGCATGAGTTTAATTTACTTTCCAGCTAACATGGACGAATTTGAAGTGCAGTGATCAATAAAAAAGGTATCTGTTAGAACCTTTTTATACCAAGTGTTATAAGCTTTTACTGTATCACTTTTATTTACTCGCCAGATAAAATGCTCGAATATGAAGTGCAGTCAGTAATAAAAAATCAATCTGTTAGCTCCTTGGAATAGCAGGTGCTGTAAGCTTTTCTAACATTAGTTTAATTCACTTTCCAGCTAACATGCTCGAATGTGAAGTGCAGTGAGTAATAAAAACTCGATCTGTTAGCACCTTGGAATAACAGGTGCAGTAAGCTTTTCTTGCATGAGTTTAAACTGCTTTCCAGCTAACATGCTCGAACGTGAAGTGCAGTGATTGATAAAATAAAAGCAATCTGTTAGCATAGCATTACTTTCATCACTTTAATTTACTTTCAAGCTAAGATGCTTCAAAGTCAAGTGAAGTGATTCATCAGAAAATCTATCTGTTAGTACAATGTAATATCAGGTGGCGTAATCTTTTCTTGCATGAGTTTAATTTACTTTCCAGCTAACATGGATGAATTTGAAGTGCAGTGATCAATAAAAAAGCTATCTGTTAGCTCCTTTTTATACCAAGTTCTATAAGCTTTTCGTGCATCACTTTTATTTACTCGCCAGATAAAATGCTCGAATGTGAAGTGCAGTCAGTAATAAAAAATCAATCTGTTAGCTCCTTGGAATAGCAGTTAATGTAAGCTTTTCATACATGAGTTTAATTCACTTTCCAGCTAACATGCTCGAATGTGAAGTGCAGTGATTGATAAAATAAAAGCAATCTGTTAGCATAGCATTACTTTCATCACTTTAATTTACTTTCAAGCTAAGATGCTTCAAAGTCAAGTGAAGTGATTAATCAGAAAATCTATCTGTTAGTACAATGTAATATCAGGTGATGTAATATTTTCTTGCATGAGTTTAATTTACTTTCCAGCTAACATGGACGAATTTGAAGTGCAGTGATCAATAAAAAAGGTATCTGTTAGAACCTTTTTATACCAAGTGTTATAAGCTTTTACTGTATCACTTTTATTTACTCGCCAGATAAAATGCTCGAATATGAAGTGCAGTCAGTAATAAAAAATCAATCTGTTAGCTCCTTGGAATAGCAGGTGCTGTAAGCTTTTCTAACATTAGTTTTTTTCACTTTCCAGCTAACATGCTCGAATGTGAAGTGCAGTGAGTAATAAAAAATCGATCTGTTAGCACCTTGGAATAAAAGGTGCAGTAAGCTTTTCTTGCATGAGTTTAAACTTCTTTCCAGTTAACATGCTCAAACGTGAAGTGCAGTGATTGATAAAATAAAAGTAATCTGTTAGCATAGAATTACTTTCATCACTTAATTTACTTTCCAGCTAAGATGCTTCAAAGTCACGTGAAGTGATTAATCAGAAAATATATCTGTTAGTACAATGTAATATCAGTTGGCGTAATCTTTTCTTGCATGAGTTTTATTTACTTTCCAGCTAACATGGACAAATGTGAAGTGCAGTGATCAACAAAAAAGCTATCTGTTAGCTTATTTTCATACCAAGTGCTGTAAGCTTTTCGTGCATCACTTTTATTTACTCGCCAGCAAAAATGCTCGAATGTGAAGTGCAGTGAGTAATAAAAACTCGATCTGTTAGCACCTTGGCATAACAGGTGCAGTAAGCTTTTCTTGCATGAGTTTAAACTGCTTTCTAGCTAACATGCTCGAACGTGAAGTGTAGTGATTGTTAAAATAAAAGTAAACTGTTAGCATAGAATTACTTTCATCACTTAATTTACTTTCCAGCTAAGATGCTTCAAAGTCAAGTGAAGTGATTAATCAGAAAATCTATCTGTTAGTACAATGTAATATCAGTTGGCGTAATCTTTTCTTGCATGAGTTTAATTTACTTTCCAGCTAACATGGACGAATGTGAAGTGCAGTGATCAATAAAAAATGTATCTGTTACCTCCTTTTTATAACAAGTTCTATAAGCTTTTCATGAATCACTTTTATTTACTGGCCAGCTAAAATGCTCGAATGTGAAGTGCAGTCAGTAATAAAAAATCAATCTGTTAGCTCCTTGGAATAGCATGTGCTGTAAGCTTTTCTAACATAAGTTTAATTCACTTTCCAGGTAACATGCTCGAATGTGAAGTGCATTGATAAAAAAAAAGCAATCTGTTAGCACCTTGGAATAGCAGGTGCTGTAAGCTTTTCTTACATGAGTTTAATTCACTTTCCAGCTAACATGCTCGAACGTGAAGTGCAGTGAGTAATAAAAAATCGATCTCTTAGCACCTTGGAATAACAGTTGCTGTAAGCTTTTCTTGCATGAGTTTAATTCACTTTCCAGCTAACATGCTCGAATGTGAAGTGCAGTGATAAAAAAAAAGCAATTTGTTAGCACCTTGGAATAGCAGGTGCTGTCAGCTTTTCTGACATGAGTTTAATTCACTTTCCAGCTAACATGCTCGAATGTGAAGTGCAGTGAGTAATAAAAAATCGATCTGTTAGCACCTTGGAGTAAAAGGTGCAGTAAGCTTTTCTTGCATGAGTTTAATTTACTTTCCAGCTAACATGGACTAATTTGAAGTGCAGTAATCAATAAAAAAGCTATCTGTTAGCTTCTTTTCATACCAAGTGCTGTAAGCTTTTCGTGCATCACTTTTATTTACTCGCCAGCAAAAATGCTCGAATGTGAAGTGCAGTCAGTAATAAAAAATCAATCTGTTAGCTCCTTGGAATAGCAGGTGCTGTAAGCTTTTCTAACATTAGTTTAATTCACTTTCCAGCTAACATGCTCGAATGTGAAGTGCAGTGAGTAATAAAAACTCGATCTGTTAGCACCTTGGAATAACAGGTGCAGTAAGCTTTTCTTGCATGAGTTTAAACTGCTTTCCAGCTAACATGCTCGAACGTGAAGTGCAGTGATTGATAAAATAAAAGCAATCTGTTAGCATAGCATTACTTTCATCACTTTAATTTACTTTCAAGCTAAGATGCTTCAAAGTCAAGTGAAGTGATTCATCAGAAAATCTATCTGTTAGTACAATGTAATATCAGGTGGCGTAATCTTTTCTTGCATGAGTTTAATTTACTTTCCAGCTAACATGGATGAATTTGAAGTGCAGTGATCAATAAAAAAGCTATCTGTTAGCTCCTTTTTATACCAAGTTCTATAAGCTTTTCGTGCATCACTTTTATTTACTCGCCAGATAAAATGCTCGAATGTGAAGTGCAGTCAGTAATAAAAAATCAATCTGTTAGCTCCTTGGAATAGCAGTTGATGTAAGCTTTTCATACATGAGTTTAATTCACTTTCCAGCTAACATGCTCGAATGTGAAGTGCAGTGATTGATAAAATAAAAGCAATCTGTTAGCATAGCATTACTTTCATCACTTTAATTTACTTTCAAGCTAAGATGCTTCAAAGTCAAGTGAAGTGATTAATCAGAAAATCTATCTGTTAGTACAATGTAATATCAGGTGATGTAATATTTTCTTGCATGAGTTTAATTTACTTTCCAGCTAACATGGACGAATTTGAAGTGCAGTGATCAATAAAAAAGGTATCTGTTAGAACCTTTTTATACCAAGTGTTATAAGCTTTTACTGTATCACTTTTATTTACTCGCCAGATAAAATGCTCGAATATGAAGTGCAGTCAGTAATAAAAAATCAATCTGTTAGCTCCTTGGAATAGCAGGTGCTGTAAGCTTTTCTAACATTAGTTTAATTCACTTTCCAGCTAACATGCTCGAATGTGAAGTGCAGTGAGTAATAAAAACTCGATCTGTTAGCACCTTGGAATAACAGGTGCAGTAAGCTTTTCTTGCATGAGTTTAAACTGCTTTCCAGCTAACATGCTCGAACGTGAAGTGCAGTGATTGATAAAATAAAAGCAATCTGTTAGCATAGCATTACTTTCATCACTTTAATTTACTTTCAAGCTAAGATGCTTCAAAGTCAAGTGAAGTGATTCATCAGAAAATCTATCTGTTAGTACAATGTAATATCAGGTGGCGTAATCTTTTCTTGCATGAGTTTAATTTACTTTCCAGCTAACATGGATGAATTTGAAGTGCAGTGATCAATAAAAAAGCTATCTGTTAGCTCCTTTTTATACCAAGTTCTATAAGCTTTTCGTGCATCACTTTTATTTACTCGCCAGATAAAATGCTCGAATGTGAAGTGCAGTCAGTAATAAAAAATCAATCTGTTAGCTCCTTGGAATAGCAGTTGATGTAAGCTTTTCATACATGAGTTTAATTCACTTTCCAGCTAACATGCTCGAATGTGAAGTGCAGTGAGTAATAAAAAATCGATCTGTTAGCACCTTGGAATAAAAGGTGCAGTAAGCTTTTCTTGCATGAGTTTAAACTTCTTTCCAGTTAACATGCTCAAACGTGAAGTGCAGTGATTGATAAAATAAAAGTAATCTGTTAGCATAGAATTACTTTCATCACTTAATTTACTTTCCAGCTAAGATGCTTCAAAGTCACGTGAAGTGATTAATCAGAAAATATATCTGTTAGTACAATGTAATATCAGTTGGCGTAATCTTTTCTTGCATGAGTTTTATTTACTTTCCAGCTAACATGGACAAATGTGAAGTGCAGTGATCAACAAAAAAGCTATCTGTTAGCTTATTTTCATACCAAGTGCTGTAAGCTTTTCGTGCATCACTTTTATTTACTCGCCAGCAAAAATGCTCGAATGTGAAGTGCAGTGAGTAATAAAAACTCGATCTGTTAGCACCTTGGCATAACAGGTGCAGTAAGCTTTTCTTGCATGAGTTTAAACTGCTTTCTAGCTAACATGCTCGAACGTGAAGTGTAGTGATTGTTAAAATAAAAGTAAACTGTTAGCATAGAATTACTTTCATCACTTAATTTACTTTCCAGCTAAGATGCTTCAAAGTCAAGTGAAGTGATTAATCAGAAAATCTATCTGTTAGTACAATGTAATATCAGTTGGCGTAATCTTTTCTTGCATGAGTTTAATTTACTTTCCAGCTAACATGGACGAATGTGAAGTGCAGTGATCAATAAAAAATGTATCTGTTACCTCCTTTTTATAACAAGTTCTATAAGCTTTTCATGAATCACTTTTATTTACTGGCCAGCTAAAATGCTCGAATGTGAAGTGCAGTCAGTAATAAAAAATCAATCTGTTAGCTCCTTGGAATAGCATGTGCTGTAAGCTTTTCTAACATAAGTTTAATTCACTTTCCAGGTAACATGCTCGAATGTGAAGTGCATTGATAAAAAAAAAGCAATCTGTTAGCACCTTGGAATAGCAGGTGCTGTAAGCTTTTCTTACATGAGTTTAATTCACTTTCCAGCTAACATGCTCGAACGTGAAGTGCAGTGAGTAATAAAAAATCGATCTCTTAGCACCTTGGAATAACAGTTGCTGTAAGCTTTTCTTGCATGAGTTTAATTCACTTTCCAGCTAACATGCTCGAATGTGAAGTGCAGTGATAAAAAAAAAGCAATTTGTTAGCACCTTGGAATAGCAGGTGCTGTCAGCTTTTCTGACATGAGTTTAATTCACTTTCCAGCTAACATGCTCGAATGTGAAGTGCAGTGAGTAATAAAAAATCGATCTGTTAGCACCTTGGAGTAAAAGGTGCAGTAAGCTTTTCTTGCATGAGTTTAATTTACTTTCCAGCTAACATGGACTAATTTGAAGTGCAGTAATCAATAAAAAAGCTATCTGTTAGCTTCTTTTCATACCAAGTGCTGTAAGCTTTTCGTGCATCACTTTTATTTACTCGCCAGCAAAAATGCTCGAATGTGAAGTGCAGTCAGTAATAAAAAATCAATCTGTTAGCTCCTTGGAATAGCAGGTGCTGTAAGCTTTTCTAACATTAGTTTAATTCACTTTCCAGCTAACATGCTCGAATGTGAAGTGCAGTGAGTAATAAAAACTCGATCTGTTAGCACCTTGGAATAACAGGTGCAGTAAGCTTTTCTTGCATGAGTTTAAACTGCTTTCCAGCTAACATGCTCGAACGTGAAGTGCAGTGATTGATAAAATAAAAGCAATCTGTTAGCATAGCATTACTTTCATCACTTTAATTTACTTTCAAGCTAAGATGCTTCAAAGTCAAGTGAAGTGATTCATCAGAAAATCTATCTGTTAGTACAATGTAATATCAGGTGGCGTAATCTTTTCTTGCATGAGTTTAATTTACTTTCCAGCTAACATGGATGAATTTGAAGTGCAGTGATCAATAAAAAAGCTATCTGTTAGCTCCTTTTTATACCAAGTTCTATAAGCTTTTCGTGCATCACTTTTATTTACTCGCCAGATAAAATGCTCGAATGTGAAGTGCAGTCAGTAATAAAAAATCAATCTGTTAGCTCCTTGGAATAGCAGTTGATGTAAGCTTTTCATACATGAGTTTAATTCACTTTCCAGCTAACATGCTCGAATGTGAAGTGCAGTGATTGATAAAATAAAAGCAATCTGTTAGCATAGCATTACTTTCATCACTTTAATTTACTTTCAAGCTAAGATGCTTCAAAGTCAAGTGAAGTGATTAATCAGAAAATCTATCTGTTAGTACAATGTAATATCAGGTGATGTAATATTTTCTTGCATGAGTTTAATTTACTTTCCAGCTAACATGGACGAATTTGAAGTGCAGTGATCAATAAAAAAGGTATCTGTTAGAACCTTTTTATACCAAGTGTTATAAGCTTTTACTGTATCACTTTTATTTACTCGCCAGATAAAATGCTCGAATATGAAGTGCAGTCAGTAATAAAAAATCAATCTGTTAGCTCCTTGGAATAGCAGGTGCTGTAAGCTTTTCTAACATTAGTTTAATTCACTTTCCAGCTAACATGCTCGAATGTGAAGTGCAGTGAGTAATAAAAACTCGATCTGTTAGCACCTTGGAATAACAGGTGCAGTAAGCTTTTCTTGCATGAGTTTAAACTGCTTTCCAGCTAACATGCTCGAACGTGAAGTGCAGTGATTGATAAAATAAAAGCAATCTGTTAGCATAGCATTACTTTCATCACTTTAATTTACTTTCAAGCTAAGATGCTTCAAAGTCAAGTGAAGTGATTCATCAGAAAATCTATCTGTTAGTACAATGTAATATCAGGTGGCGTAATCTTTTCTTGCATGAGTTTAATTTACTTTCCAGCTAACATGGATGAATTTGAAGTGCAGTGATCAATAAAAAAGCTATCTGTTAGCTCCTTTTTATACCAAGTTCTATAAGCTTTTCGTGCATCACTTTTATTTACTCGCCAGATAAAATGCTCGAATGTGAAGTGCAGTCAGTAATAAAAAATCAATCTGTTAGCTCCTTGGAATAGCAGTTGATGTAAGCTTTTCATACATGAGTTTAATTCACTTTCCAGCTAACATGCTCGAATGTGAAGTGCAGTGATTGATAAAATAAAAGCAATCTGTTAGCATAGCATTACTTTCATCACTTTAATTTACTTTCAAGCTAAGATGCTTCAAAGTCAAGTGAAGTGATTAATCAGAAAATCTATCTGTTAGTACAATGTAATATCAGGTGATGTAATATTTTCTTGCATGAGTTTAATTTACTTTCCAGCTAACATGGACGAATTTGAAGTGCAGTGATCAATAAAAAAGGTATCTGTTAGAACCTTTTTATACCAAGTGTTATAAGCTTTTACTGTATCACTTTTATTTACTCGCCAGATAAAATGCTCGAATATGAAGTGCAGTCAGTAATAAAAAATCAATCTGTTAGCTCCTTGGAATAGCAGGTGCTGTAAGCTTTTCTAACATTACATTAATTCACTTTCCTGTTAACATGCTCGAATGTGAAGTGCAGTGATAAAAAAAAAGCTATCTGTTAGCACCTTGGAATAGCAGGTGCTGTAAGATTTTCTTACATGAGTTTAATTCACTTTCCAGCTAACATGCTCGAACGTGAAGTGCAGTGATTGATAAAATAAAAGCAATCTGTTAGCATAGCATTACTTTCATCACTTTAATTTACTTTCAAGCTAAGATGCTTCAAAGTGAAGTGAAGTGATTAATCAGAAAATCTGTTAGTACAGTGTATTATCAGGTGCTGTAATCTTTTCTTGCATGAGCTTAATTTACTTTCCAGCTAACATGGATGAATGTGAAGTGCAGTGATCAATAAAAAAGCTATCTGTTAGCTTCTTTTCATACCAAGTGCTGTAAGCTTTTCGTGCATCACTTTTATTAACTTGCCAGCAAAAATGCTCGAATTTGAAGTGCAGTGAGTAATAAAAAATCGATCTGTTAGCACCTTGGAATAACAGTTGCTGTAAGCTTTTCTTGCAAGAGTTTAAACTGCATTCCAGCAAACATGCTCGAACGTGAAGTGCAGTGATTGATCAAATAAAAGCAATCTGTTAGCATAGCATTACTTTCATCACTTTAATTTACTTTCCAGCTAAGATGCTTCAAAGTCAAGTGAAGTGATTAATCAGAAAATCTATCTGTTAGTACAATGGAATAACAGGTGGTGTAATCTTTTCTTGCATGAGTTTAATTTACTTTCCAGCTAACATGGACGAATTTGAAGTGCAGTAATCAATAAAAAAGCTATCTGTTAGCTCCTTTTTATACCAAGTTCTATAAGCTTTTCGTGCATCACTTTTATTTAGTCGCCAGATAAAATGCTCGAATGTGAAGTGCATTCAGTAATAAAAAATCAATCTGTTAGCTCCTTGGAATAGCAGGTGCTGTAAGCTTTTCTAACATTAGTTTAATTCACTTTCCAGCTAACATGCTCGAATGTGAAGTGCAGTGAGTAATAAAAAATCGATCTGTTAGCACCTTGGAATAAAAGGTGCAGTAAGCTTTTCTTGCATGAGTTTAAACTTCTTTCCAGCTAATATGCTCAAACGTGAAGTGCAGTGATTGATAAAATAAAAGTAATCTGTTAGCATAGAATTACTTTCATCACTTAATTTACTTTCCAGCTAAGATGCTTCAAAGTCACGTGAAGTGATTAATCAGAAAATATATCTGTTAGTACATTGTAATATCAGGTGGCGTAATCTTTTCTTGCATGAGCTTAATTTACTTTCCAGCTAACATGGACGAATGTGAAGTGCAGTGATCAACAAAAAAGCTATCTGTTAGCTTCTTTTCATACCAAGTGCTGTAAGCTTTTCGTGCATCACTTTTATTTACTCGCCAGCAAAAATGCTCGAATGTGAAGTGCAGTGAGTAATAAAAACTCGATCTGTTAGCACCTTGGAATAACAGATGCAGTAAGCTTTTCTTGCATGAGTTTAAACTGTTTTCTAGCTAACATGCTCGAACGTGAAGTGTAGTGATTGTTAAAATAAAAGTAATCTGTTAGCATAGAATTACTTTCATCACTTAATTTACTTTCCAGCTAAGATGCTTCAAAGTCAAGTGAAGTGATTCATCAGAAAATCTATCTGTTAGTACAATGTAATATCAGGTGGCGTAATCTTTTCTTGCATGAGTTTAATTTACTTTCCAGCTAACATGGATGAATTTGAAGTGCAGTGATCAATAAAAAAGCTATCTGTTAGCTCCTTTTTATACCAAGTTCTATAAGCTTTTCGTGCATCACTTTTATTTACTCGCCAGATAAAATGCTCGAATGTGAAGTGCAGTCAGTAATAAAAAATCAATCTGTTAGCTCCTTGGAATAGCAGTTGATGTAAGCTTTTCATACATGAGTTTAATTCACTTTCCAGCTAACATGCTCGAATGTGAAGTGCAGTGATTGATAAAATAAAAGCAATCTGTTAGCATAGCATTACTTTCATCACTTTAATTTACTTTCAAGCTAAGATGCTTCAAAGTCAAGTGAAGTGATTAATCAGAAAATCTATCTGTTAGTACAATGTAATATCAGGTGATGTAATATTTTCTTGCATGAGTTTAATTTACTTTCCAGCTAACATGGACGAATTTGAAGTGCAGTGATCAATAAAAAAGGTATCTGTTAGAACCTTTTTATACCAAGTGTTATAAGCTTTTACTGTATCACTTTTATTTACTCGCCAGATAAAATGCTCGAATATGAAGTGCAGTCAGTAATAAAAAATCAATCTGTTAGCTCCTTGGAATAGCAGGTGCTGTAAGCTTTTCTAACATTATTTTAATTCACTTTCCAGCTAACATGCTCGAATGTGAAGTGCAGTGAGTAATAAAAACTCGATCTGTTAGCACCTTGGAATAACAGGTGCAGTAAGCTTTTCTTGCATGAGTTTAAACTGCTTTCCAGCTAACATGCTCGAACGTGAAGTGCAGTGATTGATAAAATAAAAGCAATCTGTTAGCATAGCATTACTTTCATCACTTTAATTTACTTTCAAGCTAAGATGCTTCAAAGTCAAGTGAAGTGATTCATCAGAAAATCTATCTGTTAGTACAATGTAATATCAGGTGGCGTAATCTTTTCTTGCATGAGTTTAATTTACTTTCCAGCTAACATGGATGAATTTGAAGTGCAGTGATCAATAAAAAAGCTATCTGTTAGCTCCTTTTTATACCAAGTTCTATAAGCTTTTCGTGCATCACTTTTATTTACTCGCCAGATAAAATGCTCGAATGTGAAGTGCAGTCAGTAATAAAAAATCAATCTGTTAGCTCCTTGGAATAGCAGTTGATGTAAGCTTTTCATACATGAGTTTAATTCACTTTCCAGCTAACATGCTCGAATGTGAAGTGCAGTGATTGATAAAATAAAAGCAATCTGTTAGCATAGCATTACTTTCATCACTTTAATTTACTTTCAAGCTAAGATGCTTCAAAGTCAAGTGAAGTGATTAATCAGAAAATCTATCTGTTAGTACAATGTAATATCAGGTGATGTAATATTTTCTTGCATGAGTTTAATTTACTTTCCAGCTAACATGGACGAATTTGAAGTGCAGTGATCAATAAAAAAGGTATCTGTTAGAACCTTTTTATACCAAGTGTTATAAGCTTTTACTGTATCACTTTTATTTACTCGCCAGATAAAATGCTCGAATATGAAGTGCAGTCAGTAATAAAAAATCAATCTGTTAGCTCCTTGGAATAGCAGGTGCTGTAAGCTTTTCTAACATTACATTAATTCACTTTCCTGTTAACATGCTCGAATGTGAAGTGCAGTGATAAAAAAAAAGCTATCTGTTAGCACCTTGGAATAGCAGGTGCTGTAAGATTTTCTTACATGAGTTTAATTCACTTTCCAGCTAACATGCTCGAACGTGAAGTGCAGTGATTGATAAAATAAAAGCAATCTGTTAGCATAGCATTACTTTCATCACTTTAATTTACTTTCAAGCTAAGATGCTTCAAAGTGAAGTGAAGTGATTAATCAGAAAATCTGTTAGTACAGTGTATTATCAGGTGCTGTAATCTTTTCTTGCATGAGCTTAATTTACTTTCCAGCTAACATGGATGAATGTGAAGTGCAGTGATCAATAAAAAAGCTATCTGTTAGCTTCTTTTCATACCAAGTGCTGTAAGCTTTTCGTGCATCACTTTTATTAACTTGCCAGCAAAAATGCTCGAATTTGAAGTGCAGTGAGTAATAAAAAATCGATCTGTTAGCACCTTGGAATAACAGTTGCTGTAAGCTTTTCTTGCAAGAGTTTAAACTGCATTCCAGCAAACATGCTCGAACGTGAAGTGCAGTGATTGATCAAATAAAAGCAATCTGTTAGCATAGCATTACTTTCATCACTTTAATTTACTTTCCAGCTAAGATGCTTCAAAGTCAAGTGAAGTGATTAATCAGAAAATCTATCTGTTAGTACAATGGAATAACAGGTGGTGTAATCTTTTCTTGCATGAGTTTAATTTACTTTCCAGCTAACATGGACGAATTTGAAGTGCAGTAATCAATAAAAAAGCTATCTGTTAGCTCCTTTTTATACCAAGTTCTATAAGCTTTTCGTGCATCACTTTTATTTAGTCGCCAGATAAAATGCTCGAATGTGAAGTGCATTCAGTAATAAAAAATCAATCTGTTAGCTCCTTGGAATAGCAGGTGCTGTAAGCTTTTCTAACATTAGTTTAATTCACTTTCCAGCTAACATGCTCGAATGTGAAGTGCAGTGAGTAATAAAAAATCGATCTGTTAGCACCTTGGAATAAAAGGTGCAGTAAGCTTTTCTTGCATGAGTTTAAACTTCTTTCCAGCTAATATGCTCAAACGTGAAGTGCAGTGATTGATAAAATAAAAGTAATCTGTTAGCATAGAATTACTTTCATCACTTAATTTACTTTCCAGCTAAGATGCTTCAAAGTCACGTGAAGTGATTAATCAGAAAATATATCTGTTAGTACATTGTAATATCAGGTGGCGTAATCTTTTCTTGCATGAGCTTAATTTACTTTCCAGCTAACATGGACGAATGTGAAGTGCAGTGATCAACAAAAAAGCTATCTGTTAGCTTCTTTTCATACCAAGTGCTGTAAGCTTTTCGTGCATCACTTTTATTTACTCGCCAGCAAAAATGCTCGAATGTGAAGTGCAGTGAGTAATAAAAACTCGATCTGTTAGCACCTTGGAATAACAGATGCAGTAAGCTTTTCTTGCATGAGTTTAAACTGTTTTCTAGCTAACATGCTCGAACGTGAAGTGTAGTGATTGTTAAAATAAAAGTAATCTGTTAGCATAGAATTACTTTCATCACTTAATTTACTTTCCAGCTAAGATGCTTCAAAGTCAAGTGAAGTGATTAATCAGAAAATCTATCTGTTAGTACAATGTAATATCAGTTGGCGTAATCTTTTCTTGCATGAGTTTAATTTACTTTCCAGCTAACATGGACGAATGTGAAATGCAGTGATCAATAAAAAATGTATCTGTTACCTCCTTTTTATAACAAGTTCTATAAGCTTTTCATGAATCACTTTTATTTACTGGCCAGCTAAAATGCTCGAATGTGAAGTGCAGTCAGTAATAAAAAATCAATCTGTTAGCTCCTTGGAATAGCACGTGCTGTAAGCTTTTCTAACATAAGTTTAATTCACTTTCCAGCTAACATGCTCGAATGTGAAGTGCAGTGATAAAAAAAAAGCAATCTGTTAGCACCTTGGAATAGCAGGTGCTGTAAGCTTTTCTTACATGAGTTTAATTCACTTTCCAGCTAACATGCTCGAACGTGAAGTGCAGTGAGTAATAAAAAATCGATCTGTTAGCACCTTGGAATAACAGTTGCTGTAAGCTTTTCTTGCATGAGTTTAATTCACTTTCCAGCTAACATGCTCGAATGTGAAGTGCAGTGATAAAAAAAGCAATCTGTTAGAACCTTGGAATAGCAGGTGCTGTCAGCTTTTCTGACATGAGTTTAATTCACTTTCCAGCTAACATGCTCGAATGTGAAGTGCAGTGAGTAATAAAAAATCGATCTGTTAGCACCTTGGAGTAAAAGGTGCAGTAAGCTTTTCTTGCATGAGTTTAATTTACTTTCCAGCTAAAATGGACAAATGGGAAGTGCAGTGATCAACAAAAAAGCTATCTGTTAGCTTCTTTTCATACCAAGTGCTGTAAGCTTTTCGTGCATCACTTTTATTTACTCGCCAGCAAAAATGCTCGAATGTGAAGTGCAGTGAGTAATAAAAACTCGATCTGTTAGCACCTTGGAATAACCGGTGCAGTAAGCTTTTCTTGCATGAGTTTAAACTGCTTTCCAGCTAATATGCTCGAACGTGAAGTGCAGTGATTGATAAAATAAAAGCAATCTGTTAGCATAGCATTACTTTCATCACTTTAATTTACTTTCAAGCTAAGATGCTTCAAAGTCAAGTGAAGTGATTCATCAGAAAATCTATCTGTTAGTACAATGTAATATCAGGTGGCGTAATCTTTTCTTGCATGAGTTTAATTTACTTTCCAGCTAACATGGATGAATTTGAAGTGCAGTGATCAATAAAAAAGCTATCTGTTAGCTCCTTTTTATACCAAGTTCTATAAGCTTTTCGTGCATCACTTTTATTTACTCGCCAGATAAAATGCTCGAATGTGAAGTGCAGTCAGTAATAAAAAATCAATCTGTTAGCTCCTTGGAATAGCAGGTGATGTAAGCTTTTGATACATGAGTTTAATTCACTTTCCAGCTAACATGCTCGAATGTGAAGTGCAGTGATTGATAAAATAAAAGCAATCTGTTAGCATAGCATTACTTTCATCACTTTAATTTACTTTCAAGCTAAGATGCTTCAAAGTCAAGTGAAGTGATTATTCAGAAAATCTATCTGTTAGTACAATGTAATCTCAGGTGGTGTAATCTTTTCTTGCATGAGTTTAATTTACTTTCCAGCTAACATGGACGAATGTGAAGTGCAGTGATCAATAAAAAAGCTATCTGTTAGCTTCTTTTCATACCAAGTGCTGTAAGCTTTTCGTGCATCAATTTTATTTACTCGCCAGCAAAAATGCTCGAATGTGAAGTGCAGTGAGTAATAAAAAATCGATCTGTTAGCACCTTGGAATAGCAGTTGCTGTAAGCTTTTCTTGCATGAGTTTAATTCATTTTCCAGCTAACATGCTCGAATGTGAAGAGCAGTGATAAAAAAAAGCAATCTGTTAGCACCTTGGAATAGCAGGTGCTGTCAGCTTTTCTTACATGAGTTTAATTCACTTTCCAGGAAAGATGCTCGAACGTGAAGTGCAGTGATTGATAAAATAAAAGCAATCTGTTACCATAGCATTACTTTCATCACTTTAATTTACTTTCAAGCTAAGATGCTTCAAAGTCAAGTGAAGTGATTAATCAGAAAATCTATCTGTTAGTACATTGTAATATCAGGTGGTGTAATCTTTTCTTGCATGAGTTTAATTTACTTTCCAGCTAACATGGACGAATGTGATGTGCAGTGATCAATAAAAAAGCTATCTGTTAGCTTCTTTTCATACCAAGTGCTGTAAGCTTTTCGTGCATCACTTTTATTTACTCGCCAGCAAAAATGATCGAATGGGAAGTGCAGGGAGTAATAAAAACTCGATCTGTTAGCACCTTGGAATAACAGGTGCAGTAAGCTTTTCTTACATGAGTTTAATTCACTTTCCAGCTAATATGCTCGAACGTGAAGTGCAGTGATTGATAAAATAAAAGTAATCTGTTAGCATAGCATTACTTTCATCACTTAATTTACTTTCCAGCTAAGATGCTTCAAAGTCAAGTGAAGTGATTAATCAGAAAATCTATCTGTTAGTACAATGTAATATCAGGTAGCGTAATCTTTTCTTGCATGAGTTTAATTTAATTTCCAGCTAACATGGACGAATGTGAAGTGCAGTGATCAATAAAAAAGCTATCTGTTAGCTCCTTGGAATAGCAGTTGCTGTAAGCTTTTCTAACATAAGTTTAATTTACTTTCCAGCTAACATGGACGAATGTGAAGTGCAGTGATCAATAAAAAAGGTATCTGTTAGCACCTTTTTATATCAAGTGCTATAAGCTTTTACTGTATCACTTTTATTTACTCGCCAGATAAAATGCTCGAATGTGAATTACAGTCAGTAATAAAAAATCAGTCTGTTAGCTCCTTGGAATAGCAGGTGCTGTAAGCTTTTCTAACATTAGATTAATTCACTTTCCAGTTAACATGCTCGAATGTGAATTGCAGTGATAAAAAAAAGCTATCTGTTAGCACCTTGGAATAGCAGGTGCTGTAAGCTTTTCTTACATGAGTTTAATTCACTTTCCAGCTAACATGCTCGAACGTGAAGTGCAGTGATTGATAAAATAAAAGCAATCTGTTAGCATAGCATTACTTTCATCACTTTAATTTACTTTCAAGCTAAGATGCTTCAAAGTCAAGTGAAGTGATTAATCAAAAAATCTATCTGTTAATACAATATAATATCAGGTGGTGTAATCTTTTCTTGCATGAGTTTAATTTACTTTCCAGCTAACATGGATTAATGTGAAGTGCAGTGATCACTAAAAAAGCTATCTGTTAGCTCCTTTTTATACCAAGTTCTATAAGCTTTTCGTGCATCACTTTTATTTACTGGCCAGCAAAAATGCTCGAATGTGAAGTGCAGACAGTAATAAAAAATCAATCTGTTAGCTCCTTGGAATAGCAGGTGCTGTAAGCTTTTCTAACATAAGTTTAATTCACTTTCCAGCTAACATGCTCGAATGTGAAGTGCAGTGATAAAAAAAAGCAATCTGTTAGCACCTTGGAATAGCAGGTGCTGTCAGCTTTTCTTACATGAGTTTAATTCACTTTCAAGCAAACATGCTCAAACGTGAAGTGCAGTGATTGATAAATTAAAAGCAATCTGTTAGCATAGCATTACTTTCATCACTTTAATTTACTTTCAAGCTAAGATGCTTCAAAGTCAAGTGAAGTGAATAATCAGAAAATCTATCTGTTTGTACAATGTAATATCAGTTGGCGTAATCTTTTCTTGCATGAGTTTAATTTACTTTCCAGCTAACATGGACGAATGTGAAGTGCAGTGATCAATAAAAAAGGTATCTGTTACCTCCTTTTTATAACAAGTTCTATAAGCTTTTCGTGCATCACTTTTATTTACTGGCCAGCAAAAATGCGTGAATGTGAAGTGCAAACAGTAATAAAAAATCAATCTGTTAGCTCCTTGGAATAGCAGGTGCTGTAAGCTTTTCTAACATAAGTTTAATTCACTTTCCAGCTAACATGCTCGAATGTGAAGTGAAGTGATTAAAAAAGCAATCTGTTAGCACCTTGGAATAGCAGGTGCTGTCAGCTTTTCTTACATGAGTTTAATTCACTTTCAAGCAAACATGATCAAACTTGAAGTGCAGTGATTGATAAAATAAAAGCAATCTGTTAGCATAGCATTACTTTCATCACTTTAATTTACTTTCAAGCTAAGATGCTTCAAAGTCAAGTGAAGTGATTAATCAGAAAATCTATCTGTTAGTACAATGTAATATCAGTTGGCGTAATCTTTTCTTGCATGAGTTTAATTTACTTTCCAGCTAACATGGACGAATGTAAAGTGCAGTGATCAATAAAAAAGGTATCTGTTACCTCCTTTTTATAACAAGTTCTATAAGCTTTTCATGCATCACTTTTATTTACTCGCCAGCTAACATGCTCGAATGTGAAGTGCAGTGATAAAAAAAAGCAATCTGTTAGCACCTTGGAATAGCAGGTGCTGTCAGCTTTTCATACATGAGTTTAATTCACTTTCCAGCCAACATGCTCGAACGTGAAGTGCAGTGATTGATAAAATAAAAGCAATCTGTTAGCATAGCATTACTTTCATCACTTTAATTTACTTTCAAGCTAAGATGCTTCAAAGTCAAGTGAAGTGATTAATAAGAAAATCTATCTGTTAGTACAATGTAATATCAGGTGGTGTAATCTTTTCTTGCATGAGTTTAATTTACTTTCCAGCTAACATGGATGAATGTGAAGTTCAGTGATCACTAAAAAAGCTATCTGTTAGCTCCTTTTTATACCAAGTTCTATAAGCTTTTCGTGCATCACTTTTATTTACTGGCCAGCAAAAATGCTCGAATGTGAAGTGCAGACAGTAATAAAAAATCAATCTGTTAGCTCCTTGGAATAGCAGGTGCTGTAAGCTTTTCTAACATAAGTTTAATTCACTTTCCAGCTAACATGCTCGAATGTGAAGTGCAGTGATAAAAAAAAGCAATCTGTTAGCACCTTGGAATAGCAGGTGCTGTCAGCTTTTCTTACATGAGTTTAATTCACTTTCCAGCAAAGATGCTCAAACGTGAAGTGCAGTGATTGATAAAATAAAAGCAATCTGTTAGCATAGCATTACTTTCATCACTTTAATTTACTTTCAAGTTAAGATGCTTCAAAGTCAAGTGAAGTGAATAATCAGAAAATCTATCTGTTTGTACAATGTAATATCAGTTGGCGTAATCTTTTCTTGCATGAGTTTAATTTACTTTCCAGCTAACATGGACGAATGTGAAGTGCAGTGATCAATAAAAAAGGTATCTGTTACCTCCTTTTTATAACAAGTTCTATAAGCTTTTCGTGCATCACTTTTATTTACTCGCCAGATAAAATGCTCGAATGTAAAGTGCAGTCAGTAATAAAAAATCAATCTGTTAGCTCCTTGGAATAGCAGGTGCTGTAAGCTTTTCATACATGAGTTTAATTCACTTTCCAGCTAACATGCTCGAACGTGAAGTGCAGTGATTGATAAAATAAAAGCAATCTGTTAGCATAGCATTACTTTCATCACTTTAATTTACTTTCAAGCTAAGATGCTTCAAAGTTAAGTGAAGTGATTAATCAGAAAATCTATCTGTTAGTACAATGTAATATCAGGTGGCGTAATCTTTTCTTGCATGAGTTTAATTTGCTTTCCAGCTAACATGGATGAATGTGAAGTGCAGTGATCAATAAAAAAGGTATCTGTTACCTCCTTTTTATAACAAGTTCTATAAGCTTTTCGTGCATCACTTTTATTTACTCGCCAGATAAAATGCTCGAATGTGAAGTGCAGTCAGTAATAAAAAATCAATCTGTTAGCTCCTTGGAATAGCAGGTGCTGTAAGCTTTTCATACATGAGTTTAATTCACTTTCCAGCTAACATGCTCGAACGTGAAGTTCAGTGATTGAAAAAATCAAAGTAATCTGTTAGCATAGAATTACTTTCATCACTTAATTTACTTTCCAGCTAAGATGCTTCAAAGTAAAGTGAAGTGATTAATCAGAAAATCTATCTGTTAGTACAAAGGAATATCAGGTGGTGTAATCTTTTCTTGCATGAGTTTAATTTACTTTCCAGCTAACATGGATGAATGTGAAGTGCAGTGATCAATAAAAAAGCTATCTGTTAGCTCCTTGGAATAGCAGTTGCTGTAAGCTTTTCTCACATAAGTTTAATTTACTTTCCAGCTAACATGGACGAATGTGAAGTGCAGTGATCAATAAAAAAGGTATCTGTTAGCACCTTTTTATATCAAGTGCTATAAGCTTTTACTTTATCACTTTTATTTACTCGCCAGATAAAATGCTCGAATGTGAATTACACTCAGTAATAAAAAATCAATCTGTTAGCTCCTTGGAATAGCAGGTGCTGTAAGCTTTTCTAACATTAGATTAATTCACTTTCCAGTTAACATGCTCGAATGTGAAGTGCAGTGATAAAAAAAAGCTATCTGTTAGCACCTTGGAATAGCAGGTGCTGTCAGCTTTTCTTACATGAGTTTAATTCACTTTCAAGCAAACATGCTCAAACTTGAAGTGCAGTGATTGATAAAATAAAAGCAATCTGTTAGCATAGCATTACTTTCATCACTTTAATTTACTTTCAAGCTAAGATGCTTCAAAGTCAAGTGAAGTGATTAATCAGAAAATCTATCTGTTAGTACAATGTAATATCAGTTGGCGTAATCTTTTCTTGCATGAGTTTAATTTACTTTCCAGCTAACATGGACGAATGTAAAGTGCAGTGATCAATAAAAAAGGTATCTGTTACCTCCTTTTTATAACAAGTTCTATAAGCTTTTCATGCATCACTTTTATTTACTCGCCAGCTAAAATGCTCGAATGTGAAGTGCAGTCAGTCATAAAAAAACAATCTGTTACCTCCTTGGAATAGCAGGTGCTGTAAGCTTTTCTGACATAAGTTTAATTCACTGTCCAGCTAACATGCTCGAATGTGAAGTGCAGTGATAAAAAAAAGCAATCTGTTAGCACCTTGGAATAGCAGGTGCTGTCAGCTTTTCTTACATGAGTTTAATTCACTTTCCAGCCAACATGCTCGAACGTGAAGTGCAGTGATTGATAAAATAAAAGCAATCTGTTAGCATAGCATTACTTTCATCACTTTAATTTACTTTCAAGCTAAGATGCTTCAAAGTTAAGTGAAGTGATTAATCAGAAAATCTATCTGTTAGTACAATGTAATATCAGGTGGGGTAATCTTTTCTTGCATGAGCTTAATTTGCTTTCCAGCTAACATGAATGAATGTGAAGTGCAGTGATCAATAAAAAAGGTATCTGTTAGCACCTTTTTATACCAAGTGCTGTAAGCTTTTACTGCATAACTTTTATTTACTCGCCAGCTAAAATGCTCGAATTTGAAGTGCAGTGAGTATTAAAAAATCGATCTGTTAGCACCTTGGAATAGCAGGTGCTGTAAGATTTTCTTACATGAGTTTAATTCACTTTCCAGCTAACATGCTCGAACGTGAAGTGCAGTGATTGAAAAAATAAAAGTAATCTGTTAGCATAGAAATACTTTCATCACTTAATTTACTTTCCAGCTAAGATGCTTCAAAGTAAAGTGAAGTGATTAATCAGAAAATCTATCTGTTAGTACAATGGAATATCAGGTGGTGTAATCTTTTCTTGCATGAGTTTAATTTACTTTCCAGCTAACATGGATGAATGTGAAGTGCATTGATCAATAAAAAAGCTATCTGTTAGCTCCTTTTTATACCAAGTTCTATAAGCTTTTCGTGCATCACTTTTATTTACTGGCCAGCAAAAATGCTCGAATGTGAAGTGCAGACAGTAATAAAAAATCAATCAGTTAGCTCCTTGGAATAGCAGGTGCTGTAAGCTTTTCTAACATAAGTTTAATTCACTTTCCAGCTAACATGCTCGAATGTGAAGTGCAGTGATCAAAAAAAAGCAATCTGTTAGCACCTTGGAATAGCAGGTGCTGTCAGCTTTTCTTACATGAGTTTAATTCACTTTCAAGCAAACATGCTCAAACGTGAAGTGCAGTGATTGATAAAATAAAAGCAATCTGTTAGCATAGCATTACTTTCATCACTTTAATTTACTTTCAAGCTAAGATGCTTCAAAGTCAAGTGAAGTGATTAATCAAAAAATCTATCTGTTAATACAATATAATATCAGGTGGTGTAATCTTTTCTTGCATGAGTTTAATTTACTTTCCAGCTAACATGGATGAATGTGAAGTTCAGTGATCAATAAAAAAGCTATCTGTTAGCTCCTTTTTATACCAAGTTCTATAAGCTTTTCGTGCATCACTTTTATTTACTGGCCAGCAAAAATGCTCGAATGTGAAGTGCAGACAGTAATAAAAAATCAATCTGTTAGCTCCTTGGAATAGCAGGTGCTGTAAGCTTTTCTAACATAAGTTTAATTCACTTTCCAGCTAACATGCTCGAATGTGAAGTGCAGTGATAAAAAAAAAGCAATCTGTTAGCACCTTGGAATAGCAGGTGCTGTCAGCTTTTCTTACATGAGTTTAATTCACTTTCCAGCAAAGATGCTCAAATGTGAAGTGCAGTGATTGATAAAATAAAAGCAATCTGTTAGCATAGCATTACTTTCATCACTTTAATTTACTTTCAAGCTAAGATGCTTCAAAGTCAAGTGAAGTGAATAATCAGAAAATCTATCTGTTTGTACAATGTAATATCAGTTGGCGTAATCTTTTCTTGCATGAGTTTAATTTACTTTCCAGCTAACATGGACGAATGTGAAGTGCAGTGATCAATAAAAAAGTTATCTGTTACCTCCTTTTTATAACAAGTTCTATAAGCTTTTCGTGCATCACTTTTATTTACTGGCCAGCAAAAATGGTCGAATGTGAAGTGCAGTGAGTATTAAAAAATCGATCTGTTAGCACCTTGGAATAACAGGTGCAGTAAGCTTTTCTTACATGAGTTTAATTCACTTTCCAGCTAACATGCTCGAACGTGAAGTGCAGTGATTTATAAAATAAAAGTAATCTGTTAGCATAGAATTACTTTCATCACTTAATTTACTTTCCAGCTAAGATGCTTCAAAGTAAAGTGAAGTGATTAATCAGAAAATCTATCTGTTAGTACATTGGAATATCAGGTGGTGTAATCTTTTCTTGCATGAGTTAAATTTACTTTCCAGCTAACATGGATGAATGTGAAGTGCAGTGATCAATAAAAAAGCTATCTGTTAGCTCCTTGGAATAGCAGTTGCTGTAAGCTTTTCTAACATAAGTTTAATTTACTTTCCAGCTAACATGGACAAATGTGAAGTGCAGTGATCAATAAAAAAGGTATCTGTTAGCACCTTTTTATATCAAGTGCTATAAGCTTTTACTGTATCACTTTTATTTACTCGCCAGATAAAATGCTCGAATGTGAATTACAGTCAGTAATAAAAAATCAATCTGTTAGCTCCGTGGAATAAAAGGTGCTGTAAGCTTTTCTAACATTACATTAATTCACTTTCCTGTTAACATGCTCGAATGTGAAGTGCAGTGATAAAAAAAGCTATCTGTTAGCACCTTGGAATAGCAGGTGCTGTCAGCTTTTCTTACATGAGTTTAATTCACTTTTAAGCAAACATGCTCAAACTTGAAGTGCAGTGATTGATAAAATAAAAGCAATCTGTTAGCATAGCATTACTTTCATCACTTTAATTTACTTTCAAGCTAAGATGCTTCAAAGTCAAGTGAAGTGATTAATCAGAAAATCTATCTGTTAGTACAATGTAATATCAGTTGGCGTAATCTTTTCTTGCATGAGTTTAATTTACTTTCCAGCTAACATGGATGAATGTGAAGTGCATTGATCAATAAAAAAGCTATCTGTTAGCTCCTTGGAATAGCAGTTGCTGTAAGCTTTTGTAACATAAGTTTAAATCACTTTCCAGCTAACATGCTCGAATGTGAAGTGCAGTGATAAAAAAAAGCAATCTGTTAGCACCTTGGAATAGCAGGTGCTGTCAGCTTTTCTTACATGAGTTTAATTCACTTTCCAGCTAACATGCTCGAACGTGAAGTGCAGTGATTGATAAAAAACACGCAATCTGTTAGCGCAGCTTTACTTTCATCACTTTAATTAATTTATACCTAAAATGGTTCAATGTGAAGTGATTAATCAGAAAATCTATCTGTTAGCACACTGGATTACCAGGTGGTGTATGCTTTTCTTGCATGAGTTTAATTTACCTTCCAGCTAACATGCTCAAATGTGAAGTGCAGTGATTAATAAAAAATCTATCTGTTAGCACCTTGGAATAGCAGGTGCTGTAAGCTTTTCTTACATGAGTTTAATTCACTTTCCAGCTAACATGCTCGAACGTGAAGTGCAGTGATTGATAAAAAACACGCAATCTGTTAGCGCAGCTTTACTTTCATCACTTTAATTAATTTCTACCTAAAATGGTTCAATGTGAAGTGATTAATCAGAAAATCTATCTGTTAGCACACTGGATTACCACGTGGTGTATGCTCTTCTTGCATGAGTTTAATTTACCTTCCAGCTAACATGCTCAAATGTGAAGTGCAGTGATAAAAAAGCTATCTGTTAGCACCTTTTTATACCAAGTGCTGTATGCTTTTACTGCATCAATTTTATTTACTCGCCAGCTAAAATGCTCGAATGTGAAGTGCGGTGAGTAATAAAACATCCATCTGTTAGCACCTTGGAATACCAGGTGCAATAAGCTTTTCTTGTATGAGTTTAAACTGCTTTCCAGCTAACATGCTCGAACATGAAGTGCAGTGATTGATAAAATAAAAGCAATCTGTTAGCAAAGCATTACATTCATCACTTTAATTTACTTTCCAGCTAAGATGCTTCAAAGTCATGTGAAGTGATTAATCAGAAAATCTATCTGTTAGTACAATGGATTATCAGGTGGTGTAATCTTTTCTTGCATGACTTTAATTTACTTTCCAGCTAACATGGACGAATGTGAAGTGCAGTGATCAACAAAAAAGCTATCTGTTAGCACCTTTTTATATTAAGTGCTATGAGCATTTCGTACATCACCTTTATTTACTCTCCAGCTAAAATGCTCGAATGTGAAGTGCAGTTATTAATAAAAAATCGATCTGTTAGCACCTTGGAATAGCAGGTGCTGTAAGCTTTTCTTACATGAGTTTAATTCACTTTCCAGCTAACATTCTCGAACGTGAAGTGCAGTGATTTATAAAATAAACGCAATCTGTTAGCACAGCTTTACCTTCATCACTTAATTTACTTTCTATCTAAAATGGTTCAATGTGAAGTGATTAATCAGAAAATCTATCTGTTAGCACACTGGATTACCAGGTGGTGTATGCTTTTCATGCATTAGTTTAATTTACCTCCCAGCTAACATGCTCGAATGTGAAGTGCAGTGATAAAAAAAGCTATCTGTTAGCACCTTTTTATACCAAGTGCTGTATGCTTTTACTGCATCAATTTAATTTACTCGCCAGCTAAAATGCTCGAATGTGAAGTGCGGTGAGTAATAAAAAATCGATCTGTTAGCACCTTGGAATACAAGGTGCAGTAAGCTTTTCTTGCATGAGTTTAAACTGCTTTCCAGCTAACATGCTCGAACGTGAAGTGCAGTGATTGATAAAATAAAAGCAATCTGTTAGCAAAGCATTACGTTCATCACTTTAATTTACTTTCCAGCTAAGATGCTTCAAAGTCAAGTGAAGTGATTAATCAGAAAATCTATCTTTTAGTACAATGGAATATCAGGTTTTGTAATCTTTTCTTGCATGACTTAAAATTACCCTCCAGCTACCATGGACGAATGTGAAGTGCAGTGATCAACAAAAAAGCTATCTGTTAGCTACTTTTTATATCAAGTGCTATAAGCTTTTAGTGCATTACTTTTATTTACTCACCAGCTAAAATGCTCGAATGTGAAGTGCAGTGATTAATAAAAAATCTATCTGTTAGCACCTTGGAATAACAGGTGCTGTAAGCTTTTCTTACATGAGTTTAATTCACTTTCCAGCTATCATGCTCGAATGTGAAGTGCAGTGATAAAAAAATTTATCTGTTAGCTCCTTTTTATACCAAGTGCTATAAGCTTTTCGTGCATCACTTTTATTTACTCGTCAGCTAAAATTCTCAAATGTGAAGTGATTAATCAGAAAATCTATCTGTTAGCACACTGGATTACCAGGTGGTGTATGCTTTTCTTGCATGAGTTTAATTTACCTCCCAGCTAACATGCTCGAATGTGAAGTGCAGTGATAAAAAAGCTATCTGTTAGCACCTTTTTATAGCAAGTGCTATATGCTTTTACTGCATCAATTTTATTTACTCGCCAGCTAAAATGCTCGAATGTGAAGTGCGGTGAGTAATAAAAAATTGATCTGTTAGCACCTTGGAATACCAGGTGCAGTAAGCTTATCTTGTATTAATTTAAACTGCTTTCCAGCTAACATGCTCGAACGTGAAGTGCAGTGATAGATAAAATAAAAGCAATCTGTTAGCAAAGCATTACGTTCATCACTTTAATTTACTTTCCAGCTAAGATGCTTCAAAGTCAAGTGAAGTGATTAATCAGAAAATCTATCTGTTAGTACAATGGAATATCAGGTGGTGTAATCTTTTCTTGCATGATTTTAATTTACTTTCCAGATAACATGGACGAATGTGAAGTGCAGTGATCAACAAAAAAGCTATCTGTTAGCTACTTTTTATATCAAGTGCTGTAAGCTTTTAGTGCATCACTTTTATTTACTCGCCAGCTAAAATACTCGAATGTGAAGTGCAGTGATTAATAAAAAATCTATCTGTTAGCACCTTGGAATAACAGGTGCTGTAAGCTTTTCTTACATGAGTTTAATTCACTTTCCAGCTAACATGCTCGAATGTGAAGTGCAGTGATAAAAAAATCTATCTGTTAGCTCCTTTTTATACCAAGTGCTATAAGCTTTTCATACATCACTTTTATTTACTCTCCAGCTAAAATGCTCGAATGTGAAATGCAGTTATTAATAAAAAATCTATCTGTTAGCACCTTGGAATAGCAGGTGCTGTAAGCTTTTCTTACATGAGTTTAATTCACTTTCCAGCTAACATGCTCGAACGTGAAGTGCAGTGATTGATAAAAAACAAGCAATCTGTTAGCGCAGCTTTACTTTCATCACTTTAATTAATTTCTACCTAAAATGGTTCAATGTGAAGTGATTAATCAGAAAATCTATCTGTTAGCACACTGGATTACCAGGTGGTGTATGCTTTTCTTGCATGAGTTTAATTTACCTTCCAGCTAACATGCTCAAATGTGAAGTGCAGTGATAAAAAAGCTATCTGTTAGCACCTTTTTATACCAAGTGCTGTATGCTTTTACTGCATCAATTTTATTTACTCGCCAGCTAAAATGCTCGAATGTGAAGTGCGGTGAGTAATAAAACATCGATCTGTTAGCACCTTGGAATACCAGGTGCAATGAGCTTTTCTTGTATGAGTTTAAACTGCTTTCCAGCTAACATGCTCGAACATGAAGTGCAGTGATTGATAAAATAAAAGCAATCTGTTAGCAAAGCATTACGTTCATCACTTTAATTTACTTTCCAGCTAAGATGCTTCAAAGTCAAGTGAAGTGATTAATCAGAAAATCTATCTGTTAGTACAATGGATTATCAGGTGGTGTAATCTTTTCTTGCATGACTTTAATTTACTTTCCAGCTAACATGGACGAATGTGAAGTGCAGTGATCAACAAAAAAGCTATCTGTTAGCACCTTTTTATATTAAGTGCTATAAGTATTTCGTACATCACCTTTATTTACTCTCCAGCTAAAATGCTCGAATGTGAAGTGCAGTTATTAATAAAAAATCTATCTGTTAGCACCTTGGAATAGCAGGTGCTGTAAGCTTTTCTTACATGAGTTTAATTCACTTTCCAGCTAACATGCTCGAACGTGAAGTGCAGTGATTGATAAAAAACATGCAATCTGTTAGCGCAGCTTTACTTTCAACACTTTAATTAATTTATACCTAAAATGGTTCAATGTGAAGTGATTAATCAGAAAATCTATCTGTTAGCACACTGGATTACCAGGTGGTGTATGCTTTTCTTGCATGAGTTTAATTTACCTTCCAGCTAACATGCTCAAATGTGAAGTGCAGTGATTAATAAAAAATCTATCTGTTAGCACCTTGGAATAGCAGGTGCTGTAAGCTTTTCTTACATGAGTTTAATTCACTTTCCAGCTAACATGCTCGAATGTGAAGTGCAGTGATTGATAAAAAACACGCAATCTGTTAGCGCAGCTTTACTTTCATCACTTTAATTAATTTCTACCTAAAATGGTTCAATGTGAAGTGATTAATCAGAAAATCTATCTGTTAGCACACTGGATTACCACGTGGTGTATGCTTTTCTTGCATGAGTTTAATTTACCTTCCAGCTAACATGCTCAAATGTGAAGTGCAGTGATAAAAAAGCTATCTGTTAGCACCTTTTTATACCAAGTGCTGTATGCTTTTACTGCATCAATTTTATTTACTCGCCAGCTAAAATGCTCGAATGTGAAGTGCGGTGAGTAATAAAACATCGATCTGTTAGCACCTTGGAATACCAGGTGCAATGAGCTTTTCTTGTATGAGTTTAAACTGCTTTCCAGCTAACATGCTCGAACATGAAGTGCAGTGATTGATAAAATAAAAGCAATCTGTTAGCAAAGCATTACATTCATCACTTTAATTTACTTTCCAGCTAAGATGCTTCAAAGTCAAGTGAAGTGATTAATCAGAAAATCTATCTGTTAGTACAATGGATTATCAGGTGGTGTAATCTTTTCTTGCATGACTTTAATTTACTTTCCAGCTAACATGGACGAATGTGAAGTGCAGTGATCAACAAAAAAGCTATCTGTTAGCACCTTTTTATATTAAGTGCTATAAGCATTTCGTACATCACCTTTATTTACTCTCCAGCTAAAATGCTCGAATGTGAAGTGCAGTTATTAATAAAAAATCGATCTGTTAGCACCTTGGAATAGCAGGTGCTGTAAGCTTTTCTTACATGAGTTTAATTCACTTTCCAGCTAACATGCTCGAACGTGAAGTGCAGTGATTGATAAAAAACACGCAATCTGTTAGCGCAGCTTTACTTTCATCACTTTAATTAATTTCTACCTAAAATGGTTCAATGTGAAGTGATTAATCTGAAAATCTATCTGTTAGCACACTGGATTACCACGTGGTGTATGCTTTTCTTGCATGAGTTTAATTTACCTTCCAGCTAACATGCTCAAATGTGAAGTGCAGTGATAAAAAAGCTATCTGTTAGCACCTTTTTATACCAAGTGCTGTATGCTTTTACTGCATCAATTTTATTTACTCGCCAGCTAAAATGCTCGAATGTGAAGTGCGGTGAGTAATAAAACATCGATCTGTTAGCACCTTGGAATACCAGGTGCAATAAGCTTTTCTTGTATGAGTTTAAACTGCTTTCCAGCTAACATGCTCGAACATGAAGTGCAGTGATTGATAAAATAAAAGCAATCTGTTAGCAAAGCATTACATTCATCACTTTAATTTACTTTCCAGCTAAGATGCTTCAAAGTCAAGTGAAGTGATTAATCAGAAAATCTATCTGTTAGTACAATGGATTATCAGGTGGTGTAATCTTTTCTTGCATGACTTTAATTTACTTTCCAGCTAACATGGACGAATGTGAAGTGCAGTGATCAACAAAAAAGCTATCTGTTAGCACCTTTTTATATTAAGTGCTATAAGCATTTCGTACATCACCTTTATTTACTCTCCAGCTAAAATGCTCGAATGTGAAGTGCAGTTATTAATAAAAAATCGATCTGTTAGCACCTTGGAATAGCAGGTGCTGTAAGCTTTTCTTACATGAGTTTAATTCACTTTCCAGCTAACATTCTCGAACGTGAAGTGCAGTGATTTATAAAATAAACGCAATCTGTTAGCAAAGCATTACGTTCATCACTTTAATTTACTTTCCAGCTAAGATGCTTCAAAGTCAAGTGAAGTGATTAATCAGAAAATCTATCTGTTAGTACAATGGAATATCAGGTTTTGTAATCTTTTCTTGCATGACTTAAAATTACCCTCCAGCTAACATGCTCGAACGTGAAGTGCAGTGATTGATAAAAAACAAGCAATCTGTTAGCGCAGCTTTACTTTCATCACTTTAATTAATTTCTACCTAAAATGGTTCAATGTGAAGTGATTAATCAGAAAATCTATCTGTTAGCACACTGGATTACCAGGTGGTGTATGCTTTTCTTGCATGAGTTTAATTTACCTTCCAGCTAACATGCTCAAATGTGAAGTGCAGTGATAAAAAAGCTATCTGTTAGCACCTTTTTATACCAAGTGCTGTATGCTTTTACTGCATCAATTTTATTTACTCGCCAGCTAAAATGCTCGAATGTGAAGTGCGGTGAGTAATAAAACATCGATCTGTTAGCACCTTGGAATACCAGGTGCAATGAGCTTTTCTTGTATGAGTTTAAACTGCTTTCCAGCTAACATGCTCGAACATGAAGTGCAGTGATTGATAAAATAAAAGCAATCTGTTAGCAAAGCATTACGTTCATCACTTTAATTTACTTTCCAGCTAAGATGCTTCAAAGTCAAGTGAAGTGATTAATCAGAAAATCTATCTGTTAGTACAATGGATTATCAGGTGGTGTAATCTTTTCTTGCATGACTTTAATTTACTTTCCAGCTAACATGGACGAATGTGAAGTGCAGTGATCAACAAAAAAGCTATCTGTTAGCACCTTTTTATATTAAGTGCTATAAGCATTTCGTACATCACCTTTATTTACTCTCCAGCTAAAATGCTCGAATGTGAAGTGCAGTTATTAATAAAAAATCTATCTGTTAGCACCTTGGAATAGCAGGTGCTGTAAGCTTTTCTTACATGAGTTTAATTCACTTTCCAGCTAACATGCTCGAACGTGAAGTGCAGTGATTGATAAAAAACACGCAATCTGTTAGCGCAGCTTTACTTTCAACACTTTAATTAATTTATACCTAAAATGGTTCAATGTGAAGTGATTAATCAGAAAATCTATCTGTTAGCACACTGGATTACCAGGTGGTGTATGCTTTTCTTGCATGAGTTTAATTTACCTTCCAGCTAACATGCTCAAATGTGAAGTGCAGTGATTAATAAAAAATCTATCTGTTAGCACCTTGGAATAGCAGGTGCTGTAAGCTTTTCTTACATGAGTTTAATTCACTTTCCAGCTAACATGCTCGAATGTGAAGTGCAGTGATTGATAAAAAACACGCAATCTGTTAGCGCAGCTTTACTTTCATCACTTTAATTAATTTCTACCTAAAATGGTTCAATGTGAAGTGA
Source organism: Electrophorus electricus (assembly GCF_041902795.1). Classification (NCBI taxonomy): domain Eukaryota; kingdom Metazoa; phylum Chordata; class Actinopteri; order Gymnotiformes; family Gymnotidae; genus Electrophorus; species Electrophorus electricus. Next base: position 18,420,039 of record NC_137499.1, read on the forward strand.
TTAATCAGAAAATCTATCTGTTAGCACACTGGATTACCACGTGGTGTATGCTTTTCTTGCATGAGTTTAATTTACCTTCCAGCTAACATGCTCAAATGTGAAGTGCAGTGATAAAAAAGCTATCTGTTAGCACCTTTTTATACCAAGTGCTGTATGCTTTTACTGCATCAATTTTATTTACTCGCCAGCTAAAATGCTCGAATGTGAAGTGCGGTGAGTAATAAAACATCGATCTGTTAGCACCTTGGAATACCAGGTGCAATGAGCTTTTCTTGTATGAGTTTAAACTGCTTTCCAGCTAACATGCTCGAACATGAAGTGCAGTGATTGATAAAATAAAAGTAATCTGTTAGCAAAGCATTACATTCATCACTTTAATTTACTTTCCAGCTAAGATGCTTCAAAGTCAAGTGAAGTGATTAATCAGAAAATCTATCTGTTAGTACAATGGATTATCAGGTGGTGTAATCTTTTCTTGCATGACTTTAATTTACTTTCCAGCTAACATGGACGAATGTGAAGTGCAGTGATCAACAAAAAAGCTATCTGTTAGCACCTTTTTATATTAAGTGCTATAAGCATTTCGTACATCACCTTTATTTACTCTCCAGCTAAAATGCTCGAATGTGAAGTGCAGTTATTAATAAAAAATCGATCTGTTAGCACCTTGGAATAGCAGGTGCTGTAAGCTTTTCTTACATGAGTTTAATTCACTTTCCAGCTAACATGCTCGAACGTGAAGTGCAGTGATTGATAAAAAACACGCAATCTGTTAGCGCAGCTTTACTTTCATCACTTTAATTAATTTCTACCTGAAATGGTTCAATGTGAAGTGATTAATCAGAAAATCTATCTGTTAGCACACTGGATTACCACGTGGTGTATGCTTTTCTTGCATGAGTTTAATTTACCTTCCAGCTAACATGCTCAAATGTGAAGTGCAGTGATAAAAAAGCTATCTGTTAGCACCTTTTTATACCAAGTGCTGTATGCTTTTACTGCATCAATTTTATTTACTCGCCAGCTAAAATGCTCGAATGTGAAGTGCGGTGAGTAATAAAACATCGATCTGTTAGCACCTTGGAATACCAGGTGCAATGAGCTTTTCTTGTATGAGTTTAAACTGCTTTCCAGCTAACATGCTCGAACATGAAGTGCAGTGATTGATAAAATAAAAGCAATCTGTTAGCAAAGCATTACATTCATCACTTTAATTTACTTTCCAGCTAAGATGCTTCAAAGTCAAGTGAAGTGATTAATCAGAAAATCTATCTGTTAGTACAATGGATTATCAGGTGGTGTAATCTTTTCTTGCATGACTTTAATTTACTTTCCAGCTAACATGGACGAATGTGAAGTGCAGTGATCAACAAAAAAGCTATCTGTTAGCACCTTTTTATATTAAGTGCTATAAGCATTTCGTACATCACCTTTATTTACTCTCCAGCTAAAATGCTCGAATGTGAAGTGCAGTTATTAATAAAAAATCGATCTGTTAGCACCTTGGAATAGCAGGTGCTGTAAGCTTTTCTTACATGAGTTTAATTCACTTTCCAGCTAACATGCTCGAACGTGAAGTGCAGTGATTGATAAAAAACACGCAATCTGTTAGCGCAGCTTTACTTTCATCACTTTAATTAATTTATACCTAAAATGGTTCAATGTGAAGTGATTAATCAGAAAATCTATCTGTTAGCACACTGGATTACCAGGTGGTGTATGCTTTTCTTGCATGAGTTTAATTTACCTTCCAGCTAACATGCTCAAATGTGAAGTGCAGTGATTAATAAAAAATCTATCTGTTAGCACCTTGCAATAGCAGGTGCTGTAAGCTTTTCTTACATGAGTTTAATTCACTTTCCAGCTAACATGCTCGAATGTGAAGTGCAGTGATTGATAAAAAACACGCAATCTGTTAGCGCAGCTTTACTTTCATCACTTTAATTAATTTCTACCTAAAATGGTTCAATGTGAAGTGATTAATCAGAAAATCTATCTGTTAGCACACTGGATTACCACGTGGTGTATGCTTTTCTTGCATGAGTTTAATTTACCTTCCAGCTAACATGCTCAAATGTGAAGTGCAGTGATAAAAAAGCTATCTGTTAGCACCTTTTTATACCAAGTGCTGTATGCTTTTACTGCATCAATTTTATTTACTCGCCAGCTAAAATGCTCGAATGTGAAGTGCGGTGAGTAATAAAACATCGATCTGTTAGCACCTTGGAATACCAGGTGCAATGAGCTTTTCTTGTATGAGTTTAAACTGCTTTCCAGCTAACATGCTCGAACATGAAGTGCAGTGATTGATAAAATAAAAGCAATCTGTTAGCAAAGCATTACATTCATCACTTTAATTTACTTTCCAGCTAAGATGCTTCAAAGTCAAGTGAAGTGATTAATCAGAAAATCTATCTGTTAGTACAATGGATTATCAGGTGGTGTAATCTTTTCTTGCATGACTTTAATTTACTTTCCAGCTAACATGGACGAATGTGAAGTGCAGTGATCAACAAAAAAGCTATCTGTTAGCACCTTTTTATATTAAGTGCTATAAGCATTTCGTACATCACCTTTATTTACTCTCCAGCTAAAATGCTCGAATGTGAAGTGCAGTTATTAATAAAAAATCGATCTGTTAGCACCTTGGAATAGCAGGTGCTGTAAGCTTTTCTTACATGAGTTTAATTCACTTTCCAGCTAACATGCTCGAACGTGAAGTGCAGTGATTGATAAAAAACACGCAATCTGTTAGCGCAGCTTTACTTTCATCACTTTAATTAATTTCTACCTAAAATGGTTCAATGTGAAGTGATTAATCTGAAAATCTATCTGTTAGCACACTGGATTACCACGTGGTGTATGCTTTTCTTGCATGAGTTTAATTTACCTTCCAGCTAACATGCTCAAATGTGAAGTGCAGTGATAAAAAAGCTATCTGTTAGCACCTTTTTATACCAAGTGCTGTATGCTTTTACTGCATCAATTTTATTTACTCGCCAGCTAAAATGCTCGAATGTGAAGTGCGGTGAGTAATAAAACATCGATCTGTTAGCACCTTGGAATACCAGGTGCAATAAGCTTTTCTTGTATGAGTTTAAACTGCTTTCCAGCTAACATGCTCGAACATGAAGTGCAGTGATTGATAAAATAAAAGCAATCTGTTAGCAAAGCATTACATTCATCACTTTAATTTACTTTCCAGCTAAGATGCTTCAAAGTCAAGTGAAGTGATTAATCAGAAAATCTATCTGTTAGTACAATGGATTATCAGGTGGTGTAATCTTTTCTTGCATGACTTTAATTTACTTTCCAGCTAACATGGACGAATGTGAAGTGCAGTGATCAACAAAAAAGCTATTTGTTAGCACCTTTTTATATTAAGTGCTATAAGCATTTCGTACATCACCTTTATTTACTCTCCAGCTAAAATGCTCGAATGTGAAGTGCAGTTATTAATAAAAAATCGATCTGTTAGCACCTTGGAATAGCAGGTGCTGTAAGCTTTTCTTACATGAGTTTAATTCACTTTCCAGCTAACATTCTCGAACGTGAAGTGCAGTGATTTATAAAATAAACGCAATCTGTTAGCAAAGCATTACGTTCATCACTTTAATTTACTTTCCAGCTAAGATGCTTCAAAGTCAAGTGAAGTGATTAATCAGAAAATCTATCTGTTAGTACAATGGAATATCAGGTTTTGTAATCTTTTCTTGCATGACTTAAAATTACCCTCCAGCTAACATGCTCGAACGTGAAGTGCAGTGATTGATAAAAAACAAGCAATCTGTTAGCGCAGCTTTACTTTCATCACTTTAATTAATTTCTACCTAAAATGGTTCAATGTGAAGTGATTAATCAGAAAATCTATCTGTTAGCACACTGGATTACCAGGTGGTGTATGCTTTTCTTGCATGAGTTTAATTTACCTTCCAGCTAACATGCTCAAATGTGAAGTGCAGTGATAAAAAAGCTATCTGTTAGCACCTTTTTATACCAAGTGCTGTATGCTTTTACTGCATCAATTTTATTTACTCGCCAGCTAAAATGCTCGAATGTGAAGTGCGGTGAGTAATAAAACATCGATCTGTTAGCACCTTGGAATACCAGGTGCAATGAGCTTTTCTTGTATGAGTTTAAACTGCTTTCCAGCTAACATGCTCGAACATGAAGTGCAGTGATTGATAAAATAAAAGCAATCTGTTAGCAAAGCATTACGTTCATCACTTTAATTTACTTTCCAGCTAAGATGCTTCAAAGTCAAGTGAAGTGATTAATCAGAAAATCTATCTGTTAGTACAATGGATTATCAGGTGGTGTAATCTTTTCTTGCATGACTTTAATTTACTTTCCAGCTAACATGGACGAATGTGAAGTGCAGTGATCAACAAAAAAGCTATCTGTTAGCACCTTTTTATATTAAGTGCTATAAGCATTTCGTACATCACCTTTATTTACTCTCCAGCTAAAATGCTCGAATGTGAAGTGCAGTTATTAATAAAAAATCTATCTGTTAGCACCTTGGAATAGCAGGTGCTGTAAGCTTTTCTTACATGAGTTTAATTCACTTTCCAGCTAACATGCTCGAACGTGAAGTGCAGTGATTGATAAAAAACACGCAATCTGTTAGCGCAGCTTTACTTTCAACACTTTAATTAATTTATACCTAAAATGGTTCAATGTGAAGTGATTAATCAGAAAATCTATCTGTTAGCACACTGGATTACCAGGTGGTGTATGCTTTTCTTGCATGAGTTTAATTTACCTTCCAGCTAACATGCTCAAATGTGAAGTGCAGTGATTAATAAAAAATCTATCTGTTAGCACCTTGGAATAGCAGGTGCTGTAAGCTTTTCTTACATGAGTTTAATTCACTTTCCAGCTAACATGCTCGAATGTGAAGTGCAGTGATTGATAAAAAACACGCAATCTGTTAGCGCAGCTTTACTTTCATCACTTTAATTAATTTCTACCTAAAATGGTTCAATGTGAAGTGATTAATCAGAAAATCTATCTGTTAGCACACTGGATTACCACGTGGTGTATGCTTTTCTTGCATGAGTTTAATTTACCTTCCAGCTAACATGCTCAAATGTGAAGTGCAGTGATAAAAAAGCTATCTGTTAGCACCTTTTTATACCAAGTGCTGTATGCTTTTACTGCATCAATTTTATTTACTCGCCAGCTAAAATGCTCGAATGTGAAGTGCGGTGAGTAATAAAACATCGATCTGTTAGCACCTTGGAATACCAGGTGCAATGAGCTTTTCTTGTATGAGTTTAAACTGCTTTCCAGCTAACATGCTCGAACATGAAGTGCAGTGATTGATAAAATAAAAGTAATCTGTTAGCAAAGCATTACATTCATCACTTTAATTTACTTTCCAGCTAAGATGCTTCAAAGTCAAGTGAAGTGATTAATCAGAAAATCTATCTGTTAGTACAATGGATTATCAGGTGGTGTAATCTTTTCTTGCATGACTTTAATTTACTTTCCAGCTAACATGGACGAATGTGAAGTGCAGTGATCAACAAAAAAGCTATCTGTTAGCACCTTTTTATATTAAGTGCTATAAGCATTTCGTACATCACCTTTATTTACTCTCCAGCTAAAATGCTCGAATGTGAAGTGCAGTTATTAATAAAAAATCGATCTGTTAGCACCTTGGAATAGCAGGTGCTGTAAGCTTTTCTTACATGAGTTTAATTCACTTTCCAGCTAACATGCTCGAACGTGAAGTGCAGTGATTGATAAAAAACACGCAATCTGTTAGCGCAGCTTTACTTTCATCACTTTAATTAATTTCTACCTGAAATGGTTCAATGTGAAGTGATTAATCAGAAAATCTATCTGTTAGCACACTGGATTACCACGTGGTGTATGCTTTTCTTGCATGAGTTTAATTTACCTTCCAGCTAACATGCTCAAATGTGAAGTGCAGTGATAAAAAAGCTATCTGTTAGCACCTTTTTATACCAAGTGCTGTATGCTTTTACTGCATCAATTTTATTTACTCGCCAGCTAAAATGCTCGAATGTGAAGTGCGGTGAGTAATAAAACATCGATCTGTTAGCACCTTGGAATACCAGGTGCAATGAGCTTTTCTTGTATGAGTTTAAACTGCTTTCCAGCTAACATGCTCGAACATGAAGTGCAGTGATTGATAAAATAAAAGCAATCTGTTAGCAAAGCATTACATTCATCACTTTAATTTACTTTCCAGCTAAGATGCTTCAAAGTCAAGTGAAGTGATTAATCAGAAAATCTATCTGTTAGTACAATGGATTATCAGGTGGTGTAATCTTTTCTTGCATGACTTTAATTTACTTTCCAGCTAACATGGACGAATGTGAAGTGCAGTGATCAACAAAAAAGCTATCTGTTAGCACCTTTTTATATTAAGTGCTATAAGCATTTCGTACATCACCTTTATTTACTCTCCAGCTAAAATGCTCGAATGTGAAGTGCAGTTATTAATAAAAAATCGATCTGTTAGCACCTTGGAATAGCAGGTGCTGTAAGCTTTTCTTACATGAGTTTAATTCACTTTCCAGCTAACATGCTCGAACGTGAAGTGCAGTGATTGATAAAAAACACGCAATCTGTTAGCGCAGCTTTACTTTCATCACTTTAATTAATTTCTACCTAAAATGGTTCAATGTGAAGTGATTAATCAGAAAATCTATCTGTTAGCACACTGGATTACCACGTGGTGTATGCTTTTCTTGCATGAGTTTAATTTACCTTCCAGCTAACATGCTCAAATGTGAAGTGCAGTGATAAAAAAGCTATCTGTTAGCACCTTTTTATACCAAGTGCTGTATGCTTTTACTGCATCAATTTTATTTACTCGCCAGCTAAAATGCTCGAATGTGAAGTGCGGTGAGTAATAAAACATCGATCTGTTAGCACCTTGGAATACCAGGTGCAATAAGCTTTTCTTGTATGAGTTTAAACTGCTTTCCAGCTAACATGCTCGAACATGAAGTGCAGTGATTGATAAAATAAAAGCAATCTGTTAGCAAAGCATTACATTCATCACTTTAATTTACTTTCCAGCTAAGATGCTTCAAAGTCAAGTGAAGTGATTAATCAGAAAATCTATCTGTTAGTACAATGGATTATCAGGTGGTGTAATCTTTTCTTGCATGACTTTAATTTACTTTCCAGCTAACATGGACGAATGTGAAGTGCAGTGATCAACAAAAAAGCTATCTGTTAGCACCTTTTTATATTAAGTGCTATAAGCATTTCGTACATCACCTTTATTTACTCTCCAGCTAAAATGCTCGAATGTGAAGTGCAGTTATTAATAAAAAATCGATCTGTTAGCACCTTGGAATAGCAGGTGCTGTAAGCTTTTCTTACATGAGTTTAATTCACTTTCCAGCTAACATTCTCGAACGTGAAGTGCAGTGATTTATAAAATAAACGCAATCTGTTAGCAAAGCATTACGTTCATCACTTTAATTTACTTTCCAGCTAAGATGCTTCAAAGTCAAGTGAAGTGATTAATCAGAAAATCTATCTGTTAGTACAATGGAATATCAGGTTTTGTAATCTTTTCTTGCATGACTTAAAATTACCCTCCAGCTACCATGGACGAATGTGAAGTGCAGTGATCAACAAAAAAGCTATCTGTTAGCTACTTTTTATATCAAGTGCTGTAAGCTTTTAGTGCATCACTTTTATTTACTCGCCAGCTAAAATACTCGAATGTGAAGTGCAGTGATTAATAAAAAATCTATCTGTTAGCACCTTGGAATAACAGGTGCTGTAAGCTTTTCTTACATGAGTTTAATTCACTTTCCAGCTAACATGCTCGAATGTGAAGTGCAGTGATAAAAAAATCTATCTGTTAGCTCCTTTTTATACCAAGTGCTATAAGCTTTTCATACATCACTTTTATTTACTCTCCAGCTAAAATGCTCGAATGTGAAATGCAGTTATTAATAAAAAATCTATCTGTTAGCACCTTGGAATAGCAGGTGCTGTAAGCTTTTCTTACATGAGTTTAATTCACTTTCCAGCTAACATGCTCGAACGTGAAGTGCAGTGATTGATAAAAAACAAGCAATCTGTTAGCGCAGCTTTACTTTCATCACTTTAATTAATTTCTACCTAAAATGGTTCAATGTGAAGTGATTAATCAGAAAATCTATCTGTTAGCACACTGGATTACCAGGTGGTGTATGCTTTTCTTGCATGAGTTTAATTTACCTTCCAGCTAACATGCTCAAATGTGAAGTGCAGTGATAAAAAAGCTATCTGTTAGCACCTTTTTATACCAAGTGCTGTATGCTTTTACTGCATCAATTTTATTTAGTCGCCAGCTAAAATGCTCGAATGTGAAGTGCGGTGAGTAATAAAACATCGATCTGTTAGCACCTTGGAATACCAGGTGCAATGAGCTTTTCTTGTATGAGTTTAAACTGCTTTCCAGCTAACATGCTCGAACATGAAGTGCAGTGATTGATAAAATAAAAGCAATCTGTTAGCAAAGCATTACGTTCATCACTTTAATTTACTTTCCAGCTAAGATGCTTCAAAGTCAAGTGAAGTGATTAATCAGAAAATCTATCTGTTAGTACAATGGATTATCAGGTGGTGTAATCTTTTCTTGCATGACTTTAATTTACTTTCCAGCTAACATGGATGAATGTGAAGTGCAGTGATCAACAAAAAAGCTATCTGTTAGCACCTTTTTATATTAAGTGCTATAAGTATTTCGTACATCACCTTTATTTACTCTCCAGCTAAAATGCTCGAATGTGAAGTGCAGTTATTAATAAAAAATCTATCTGTTAGCACCTTGGAATAGCAGGTGCTGTAAGCTTTTCTTACATGAGTTTAATTCACTTTCCAGCTAACATGCTCGAACGTGAAGTGCAGTGATTGATAAAAAACACGCAATCTGTTAGCGCAGCTTTACTTTCAACACTTTAATTAATTTATACCTAAAATGGTTCAATGTGAAGTGATTAATCAGAAAATCTATCTGTTAGCACACTGGATTACCAGGTGGTGTATGCTTTTCTTGCATGAGTTTAATTTACCTTCCAGCTAACATGCTCAAATGTGAAGTGCAGTGATTAATAAAAAATCTATCTGTTAGCACCTTGGAATAGCAGGTGCTGTAAGCTTTTCTTACATGAGTTTAATTCACTTTCCAGCTAACATGCTCGAATGTGAAGTGCAGTGATTGATAAAAAACACGCAATCTGTTAGCGCAGCTTTACTTTCATCACTTTAATTAATTTCTACCTAAAATGGTTCAATGTGAAGTGATTAATCAGAAAATCTATCTGTTAGCACACTGGATTACCACGTGGTGTATGCTTTTCTTGCATGAGTTTAATTTACCTTCCAGCTAACATGCTCAAATGTGAAGTGCAGTGATAAAAAAGCTATCTGTTAGCACCTTTTTATACCAAGTGCTGTATGCTTTTACTGCATCAATTTTATTTACTCGCCAGCTAAAATGCTCGAATGTGAAGTGCGGTGAGTAATAAAACATCGATCTGTTAGCACCTTGGAATACCAGGTGCAATGAGCTTTTCTTGTATGAGTTTAAACTGCTTTCCAGCTAACATGCTCGAACATGAAGTGCAGTGATTGATAAAATAAAAGTAATCTGTTAGCAAAGCATTACATTCATCACTTTAATTTACTTTCCAGCTAAGATGCTTCAAAGTCAAGTGAAGTGATTAATCAGAAAATCTATCTGTTAGTACAATGGATTATCAGGTGGTGTAATCTTTTCTTGCATGACTTTAATTTACTTTCCAGCTAACATGGACGAATGTGAAGTGCAGTGATCAACAAAAAAGCTATCTGTTAGCACCTTTTTATATTAAGTGCTATAAGCATTTCGTACATCACCTTTATTTACTCTCCAGCTAAAATGCTCGAATGTGAAGTGCAGTTATTAATAAAAAATCGATCTGTTAGCACCTTGGAATAGCAGGTGCTGTAAGCTTTTCTTACATGAGTTTAATTCACTTTCCAGCTAACATGCTCGAACGTGAAGTGCAGTGATTGATAAAAAACACGCAATCTGTTAGCGCAGCTTTACTTTCATCACTTTAATTAATTTCTACCTAAAATGGTTCAATGTGAAGTGATTAATCAGAAAATCTATCTGTTAGCACACTGGATTACCACGTGGTGTATGCTTTTCTTGCATGAGTTTAATTTACCTTCCAGCTAACATGCTCAAATGTGAAGTGCAGTGATAAAAAAGCTATCTGTTAGCACCTTTTTATACCAAGTGCTGTATGCTTTTACTGCATCAATTTTATTTACTCGCCAGCTAAAATGCTCGAATGTGAAGTGCGGTGAGTAATAAAACATCGATCTGTTAGCACCTTGGAATACCAGGTGCAATAAGCTTTTCTTGTATGAGTTTAAACTGCTTTCCAGCTAACATGCTCGAACATGAAGTGCAGTGATTGATAAAATAAAAGCAATCTGTTAGCAAAGCATTACATTCATCACTTTAATTTACTTTCCAGCTAAGATGCTTCAAAGTCAAGTGAAGTGATTAATCAGAAAATCTATCTGTTAGTACAATGGATTATCAGGTGGTGTAATCTTTTCTTGCATGACTTTAATTTACTTTCCAGCTAACATGGACGAATGTGAAGTGCAGTGATCAACAAAAAAGCTATCTGTTAGCACCTTTTTATATTAAGTGCTATAAGCATTTCGTACATCACCTTTATTTACTCTCCAGCTAAAATGCTCGAATGTGAAGTGCAGTTATTAATAAAAAATCGATCTGTTAGCACCTTGGAATAGCAGGTGCTGTAAGCTTTTCTTACATGAGTTTAATTCACTTTCCAGCTAACATTCTCGAACGTGAAGTGCAGTGATTTATAAAATAAACGCAATCTGTTAGCAAAGCATTACGTTCATCACTTTAATTTACTTTCCAGCTAAGATGCTTCAAAGTCAAGTGAAGTGATTAATCAGAAAATCTATCTGTTAGTACAATGGAATATCAGGTTTTGTAATCTTTTCTTGCATGACTTAAAATTACCCTCCAGCTACCATGGACGAATGTGAAGTGCAGTGATCAACAAAAAAGCTATCTGTTAGCTACTTTTTATATCAAGTGCTATAAGCTTTTAGTGCATTACTTTTATTTACTCACCAGCTAAAATGCTCGAATGTGAAGTGCAGTGATTAATAAAAAATCTATCTGTTAGCACCTTGGAATAACAGGTGCTGTAAGCTTTTCTTACATGAGTTTAATTCACTTTCCAGCTAACATGCTCGAATGTGAAGTGCAGTGATAAAAAAATTTATCTGTTAGCTCCATTTTATACCAAGTGCTATAAGCTTTTCGTGCATCACTTTTATTTACTCGTCAGCTAAAATTCTCAAATGTGAAGTGATTAATCAGAAAATCTATCTGTTAGCACACTGGATTACCAGGTGGTGTATACTTTTCTTGCATGAGTTTAATTTACCTCCCAGCTAACATGCTCGAATGTGAAGTGCAGTGATAAAAAAGCTATCTGTTAGCACCTTTTTATAGCAAGTGCTATATGCTTTTACTGCATCAATTTTATTTACTCGCCAGCTAAAATGCTCGAATGTGAAGTGCGGTGAGTAATAAAAAATTGATCTGTTAGCACCTTGGAATACCAGGTGCAGTAAGCTTATCTTGTATTAGTTTAAACTGCTTTCCAGCTAACATGCTCGAACGTGAAGTGCAGTGATAGATAAAATAAAAGCAATCTGTTAGCAAAGCATTACGTTCATCACTTTAATTTACTTTCCAGCTAAGATGCTTCAAAGTCAAGTGAAGTGATTAATCAGAAAATCTATCTGTTAGTACAATGGATTATCAGGTGGTGTAATCTTTTCTTGCATGACTTTAATTTACTTTCCAGCTAACATGGACGAATGTGAAGTGCAGTGATCAACAAAAAAGCTATCTGTTAGCACCTTTTTATATTAAGTGCTATAAGCATTTCGTACATCACCTTTATTTACTCTCCAGCTAAAATGCTCGAATGTGAAGTGCAGTTATTAATAAAAAATCGATCTGTTAGCACCTTGGAATAGCAGGTGCTGTAAGCTTTTCTTACATGAGTTTAATTCACTTTCCAGCTAACATGCTCGAACGTGAAGTGCAGTGATTGATAAAAAACACGCAATCTGTTAGCGCAGCTTTACTTTCATCACTTTAATTAATTTATACCTAAAATGGTTCAATGTGAAGTGATTAATCAGAAAATCTATCTGTTAGCACACTGGATTACCACGTGGTGTATGCTTTTCTTGCATGAGTTTAATTTACCTTCCAGCTAACATGCTCAAATGTGAAGTGCAGTGATAAAAAAGCTATCTGTTAGCACCTTTTTATACCAAGTGCTGTATGCTTTTACTGCATCAATTTTATTTACTCGCCAGCTAAAATGCTCGAATGTGAAGTGCGGTGAGTAATAAAACATCGATCTGTTAGCACCTTGGAATACCAGGTGCAATGAGCTTTTCTTGTATGAGTTTAAACTGCTTTCCAGCTAACATGCTCGAACATGAAGTGCAGTGATTGATAAAATAAAAGCAATCTGTTAGCAAAGCATTACATTCATCACTTTAATTTACTTTCCAGCTAAGATGCTTCAAAGTCAAGTGAAGTGATTAATCAGAAAATCTATCTGTTATTACAATGGATTATCAGGTGGTGTAATCTTTTCTTGCATGACTTTAATTTACTTTCCAGCTAACATGGACGAATGTGAAGTGCAGTGATCAACAAAAAAGCTATCTGTTAGCACCTTTTTATATTAAGTGCTATAAGCATTTCGTACATCACCTTTATTTACTCGCCAGCTAAAATGCTCGAATGTGAAGTGCAGTTATTAATAAAAAATCGATCTGTTAGCACCTTGGAATAGCAGGTGCTGTAAGCTTTTCTTACATGAGTTTAATTCACTTTCCAGCTAACATGCTCGAACGTGAAGTGCAGTGATTGATAAAAAACACGCAATCTGTTAGCGCAGCTTTACTTTCATCACTTTAATTAATTTCTACCTAAAATGGTTCAATGTGAAGTGATTAATCAGAAAATCTATCTGTTAGCACACTGGATTACCACGTGGTGTATGCTTTTCTTGCATGAGTTTAATTTACCTTCCAGCTAACATGCTCAAATGTGAAGTGCAGTGATAAAAAAGCTATCTGTTAGCACCTTTTTATACCAAGTGCTGTATGCTTTTACTGCATCAATTTTATTTACTCGCCAGCTAAAATGCTCGAATGTGAAGTGCGGTGAGTAATAAAACATCGATCTGTTAGCACCTTGGAATACCAGGTGCAATAAGCTTTTCTTGTATGAGTTTAAACTGCTTTCCAGCTAACATGCTCGAACATGAAGTGCAGTGATTGATAAAATAAAAGCAATCTGTTAGCAAAGCATTACATTCATCACTTTAATTTACTTTCCAGCTAAGATGCTTCAAAGTCAAGTGAAGTGATTAATCAGAAAATCTATCTGTTAGTACAATGGATTATCAGGTGGTGTAATCTTTTCTTGCATGACTTTAATTTACTTTCCAGCTAACATGGACGAATGTGAAGTGCAGTGATCAACAAAAAAGCTATCTGTTAGCACCTTTTTATATTAAGTGCTATAAGCATTTCGTACATCACCTTTATTTACTCTCCAGCTAAAATGCTCGAATGTGAAGTGCAGTTATTAATAAAAAATCGATCTGTTAGCACCTTGGAATAGCAGGTGCTGTAAGCTTTTCTTACATGAGTTTAATTCACTTTCCAGCTAACATTCTCGAACGTGAAGTGCAGTGATTTATAAAATAAACGCAATCTGTTAGCAAAGCATTACGTTCATCACTTTAATTTACTTTCCAGCTAAGATGCTTCAAAGTCAAGTGAAGTGATTAATCAGAAAATCTATCTGTTAGTACAATGGAATATCAGGTTTTGTAATCTTTTCTTGCATGACTTAAAATTACCCTCCAGCTACCATGGACGAATGTGAAGTGCAGTGATCAACAAAAAAGCTATCTGTTAGCTACTTTTTATATCAAGTGCTATAAGCTTTTAGTGCATTACTTTTATTTACTCACCAGCTAAAATGCTCGAATGTGAAGTGCAGTGATTAATAAAAAATCTATCTGTTAGCACCTTGGAATAACAGGTGCTGTAAGCTTTTCTTACATGAGTTTAATTCACTTTCCAGCTAACATGCTCGAATGTGAAGTGCAGTGATAAAAAAATTTATCTGTTAGCTCCTTTTTATACCATGTGCTATAAGCTTTTCGTGCATCACTTTTATTTACTCGTCAGCTAAAATTCTCAAATGTGAAGTGATTAATCAGAAAATCTATCTGTTAGCACACTGGATTACCAGGTGGTGTATGCTTTTCTTGCATGAGTTTAATTTACCTCCCAGCTAACATGCTCGAATGTGAAGTGCAGTGATAAAAAAGCTATCTGTTAGCACCTTTTTATAGCAAGTGCTATATGCTTTTACTGCATCAATTTTATTTACTCGCCAGCTAAAATGCTCGAATGTGAAGTGCGGTGAGTAATAAAAAATTGATCTGTTAGCACCTTGGAATACCAGGTGCAGTAAGCTTATCTTGTATTAGTTTAAACTGCTTTCCAACTAACATGCTCGAACGTGAAGTGCAGTGATAGATAAAATAAAAGCAATCTGTTAGCAAAGCATTACGTTCATCACTTTAATTTACTTTCCAGCTAAGATGCTTCAAAGTCAAGTGAAGTGATTAATCAGAAAATCTATCTGTTAGTACAATGGAATATCAGGTGGGGTAATCTTTTCTTGCATGAATTTTATTTACTTTCCAGCTAACATGGACGAATGTGAAGTGCAGTGATCAACAAAAAAGCTATCTGTTAGCTCCTTTTTATACCAAGTTCTATAAGCTTTTCATACATCACTTTTATTTACTCTCCAGCTAAAATGCTCGAATGTGAAATGCAGTTATTAATAAAAAATCTATCTGTTAGCACCTTGGAATAGCAGGTGCTGTAAGCTTTTCTTACATGAGTTTAATTCACTTTCCAGCTAACATGCTCGAACGTGAAGTGCAGTGATTGATAAAAAACAAGCAATCTGTTAGCGCAGCTTTACTTTCATCACTTTAATTAATTTCTACCTAAAATGGTTCAATGTGAAGTGATTAATCAGAAAATCTATCTGTTAGCACACTGGATTACCAGGTGGTGTATGCTTTTCTTGCATGAGTTTAATTTACCTTCCAGCTAACATGCTCAAATGTGAAGTTAAGTGATAAAAAAGCTATCTGTTAGCACCTTTTTATACCAAGTGCTGTATGCTTTTACTGCATCAATTTTATTTACTCGCCAGCTAAAATGCTCGAATGTGAAGTGCGGTGAGTAATAAAACATCGATCTGTTAGCACCTTGGAATACCAGGTGCAATGAGCTTTTCTTGTATGAGTTTAAACTGCTTTCCAGCTAACATGCTCGAACATGAAGTGCAGTGATTGATAAAATAAAAGCAATCTGTTAGCAAAGCATTACGTTCATCACTTTAATTTACTTTCCAGCTAAGATGCTTCAAAGTCAAGTGAAGTGATTAATCAGAAAATCTATCTGTTAGTACAATGGATTATCAGGTGGTGTAATCTTTTCTTGCATGACTTTAATTTACTTTCCAGCTAAAATGGACGAATGTGAAGTGCAGTGATCAACAAAAAAGCTATCTGTTAGCACCTTTTTATATTAAGTGCTATAAGTATTTCGTACATCACCTTTATTTACTCTCCAGCTAAAATGCTCGAATGTGAAGTGCAGTTATTAATAAAAAATCTATCTGTTAGCACCTTGGAATAGCAGGTGCTGTAAGCTTTTCTTACATGAGTTTAATTCACTTTCCAGCTAACATGCTCGAACGTGAAGTGCAGTGATTGATAAAAAACACGCAATCTGTTAGCGCAGCTTTACTTTCAACACTTTAATTAATTTCTACCTAAAATGGTTCAATGTGAAGTGATTAATCAGAAAATCTATCTGTTAGCACACTGAATTACCAGGTGGTGTATGCTTTTCTTGCATGAGTTTAATTTACCTTCCAGCTAACATGCTCAAATGTGAAGTGCAGTGATAAAAAAGCTATCTGTTAGCTCCTTTTTATACCAAGTGCTATTAGTTTTTCGTGCATCAATTTTATTTACTCGCCAGCTAAAATGCTCGAATGTGAAGTGTGGTGAGTAATTAAAAATCGATCTGTTAGCACCTTGGAATACCAGGTGCAATAAGCTTTTCTTGTATGAGTTTAAAGTGCTTTCCAGCTAACATGCTCGAACATGAAGTGCAGTGATTGATAAAATAAAAGCAATCTGTTAGCAAAGCATTACGTTCATCACTTTAATTTACTTTCCAGCTAAGATGCTTCAAAGTCAAGTGAAGTGATTAATCAGAAAATCTATCTGTTAGTACAATGGATTATCAGGTGGTGTAATCTTTTCTTGCATGACTTTAATTTACTTTCCAGCTAACATGGACGAATGTGAAGTGCAGTGATCAACAAAAAAGCTATATGTTAGCTACTTTTTATATCAAGTGCTGTAAGCTTTTAGTGCATCACTTTTATTTACTCGCCAGCTAAAATACTCGAATGTGAAGTGCAGTGATTAATAAAAAATCTATCTGTTAGCACCTTGGAATAACAGGTGCTGTAAGCTTTTCTTACATGAGTTTAATTCACTTTCCAGCTAACATGCTCGAATGTGAAGTGCAGTGATAAAAAAAATCTATCTGTTAGCTCCTTTTTATACCAAGTGCTATAAGCTTTTCATACATCACTTTTATTTACTCTCCAGCTAAAATGCTCGAATGTGAAATGCAGTTATTAATAAAAAATCTATCTGTTAGCACCTTGGAATAGCAGGTGCTGTAAGCTTTTCTTACATGAGTTTAATTCACTTTGCAGCTAACATGCTCGAACGTGAAGTGCAGTGATTGATAAAAAACACGCAATCTGTTAGCGCAGCTTTACTTTCATCACTTTAATTAATTTCTACCTAAAATGGTTCAATGTGAAGTGATTAATCAGAAAATCTATCTATTAGCACACTGGATTACCAGGTGGTGTATGCTTTTCTTGCATGAGTTTAATTTACCTTCCAGCTAACATGCTCAAATGTGAAGTGCAGTGATAAAAAAGCTATCTGTTAGCACCTTTTTATACCAAGTGCTGTATGCTTTTACTGCATCAATTTTATTTACTCGCCAGCTAAAATGCTCGAATGTGAAGTGCGGTGAGTAATAAAACATCGATCTGTTAGCACCTTGGAATACCAGGTGCAATGAGCTTTTCTTGTATGAGTTTAAACTGCTTTCCAGCTAACATGCTCGAACATGAAGTGCAGTGATTGATAAAATAAAAGCAATCTGTTAGCAAAGCATTACGTTCATCACTTTAATTTACTTTCCAGCTAAGATGCTTCAAAGTCAAGTGAAGTGATTAATCAGAAAATCTATCTGTTAGTACAATGGATTATCAGGTGGTGTAATCTTTTCTTGCATGACTTTAATTTACTTTCCAGCTAACATGGATGAATGTGAAGTGCAGTGATCAACAAAAAAGCTATCTGTTAGCACCTTTTTATATTAAGTGCTATAAGTATTTCGTACATCACCTTTATTTACTCTCCAGCTAAAATGCTCGAATGTGAAGTGCAGTTATTAATAAAAAATCTATCTGTTAGCACCTTGGAATAGCAGGTGCTGTAAGCTTTTCTTACATGAGTTTAATTCACTTTCCAGCTAACATGCTCGAACGTGAAGTGCAGTGATTGATAAAAAACACGCAATCTGTTAGCGCAGCTTTACTTTCAACACTTTAATTAATTTATACCTAAAATGGTTCAATGTGAAGTGATTAATCAGAAAATCTATCTGTTAGCACACTGGATTACCAGGTGGTGTATGCTTTTCTTGCATGAGTTTAATTTACCTTCCAGCTAACATGCTCAAATGTGAAGTGCAGTGATTAATAAAAAATCTAACTGTTAGCACCTTGGAATAGCAGGTGCTGTAAGCTTTTCTT
The DNA here is from genome assembly GCF_041902795.1 of Electrophorus electricus. NCBI lineage: Eukaryota > Metazoa > Chordata > Actinopteri > Gymnotiformes > Gymnotidae > Electrophorus > Electrophorus electricus. The sequence continues at coordinate 18,438,115 of NC_137499.1, forward strand.
ACATGAGTTTAATTCACTTTCCAGCTAACATGCTCGAACGTGAAGTGCAGTGATTGATAAAAAACACGCAATCTGTTAGCGCAGCTTTACTTTCATCACTTTAATTAATTTCTACCTAAAATGGTTCAATGTGAAGTGATTAATCAGAAAATCTATCTGTTAGCACACTGGATTACCACGTGGTGTATGCTTTTCTTGCATGAGTTTAATTTACCTTCCAGCTAACATGCTCAAATGTGAAGTGCAGTGATAAAAAAGCTATCTGTTAGCACCTTTTTATACCAAGTGCTGTATGCTTTTACTGCATCAATTTTATTTACTCGCCAGCTAAAATGCTCGAATGTGAAGTGCGGTGAGTAATAAAACATCGATCTGTTAGCACCTTGGAATACCAGGTGCAATAAGCTTTTCTTGTATGAGTTTAAACTGCTTTCCAGCTAACATGCTCGAACATGAAGTGCAGTGATTGATAAAATAAAAGCAATCTGTTAGCAAAGCATTACATTCATCACTTTAATTTACTTTCCAGCTAAGATGCTTCAAAGTCAAGTGAAGTGATTAATCAGAAAATCTATCTGTTAGTACAATGGATTATCAGGTGATGTAATCTTTTCTTGCATGACTTTAATTTACTTTCCAGCTAACATGGACGAATGTGAAGTGCAGTGATCAACAAAAAAGCTATCTGTTAGCACCTTTTTATATTAAGTGCTATAAGCATTTCGTACATCACCTTTATTTACTCTCCAGCTAAAATGCTCGAATGTGAAGTGCAGTTATTAATAAAAAATCGATCTGTTAGCACCTTGGAATAGCAGGTGCTGTAAGCTTTTCTTACATGAGTTTAATTCACTTTCCAGCTAACATGCTCGAACGTGAAGTGCAGTGATTGATAAAAAACACGCAATCTGTTAGCGCAGCTTTACTTTCATCACTTTAATTAATTTCTACCTAAAATGGTTCAATGTGAAGTGATTAATCAGAAAATCTATCTGTTAGCACACTGGATTACCACGTGGTGTATGCTTTTCTTGCATGAGTTTAATTTACCTCCCAGCTAACATGCTCGAATGTGAAGTGCAGTGATAAAAAAAGCTATCTGTTAGCACCTTTTTATACCAAGTGCTGTATGCTTTTACTGCATCAATTTTATTTACTCGCCAGCTAAAATGCTCGAATGTGAAGTGCGGTGAGTAATAAAACATCGATCTGTTAGCACCTTGGAATACCAGGTGCAATAAGCTTTTCTTGTATGAGTTTAAACTGCTTTCCAGCTAACATGCTCGAACATGAAGTGCAGTGATTGATAAAATAAAAGCAATCTGTTAGCAAAGCATTACATTCATCACTTTAATTTACTTTCCAGCTAAGATGCTTCAAAGTCAAGTGAAGTGATTAATCAGAAAATCTATCTGTTAGTACAATGGATTATCAGGTGGTGTAATCTTTTCTTGCATGACTTTAATTTACTTTCCAGCTAACATGGACGAATGTGAAGTGCAGTGATCAACAAAAAAGCTATCTGTTAGCACCTTTTTATATTAAGTGCTATAAGCATTTCGTACATCACCTTTATTTACTCTCCAGCTAAAATGCTCGAATGTGAAGTGCAGTTATTAATAAAAAATCGATCTGTTAGCACCTTGGAATAGCAGGTGCTGTAAGCTTTTCTTACATGAGTTTAATTCACTTTCCAGCTAACATTCTCGAACGTGAAGTGCAGTGATTTATAAAATAAACGCAATCTGTTAGCACAGCTTTACCTTCATCACTTTAATTTACTTTCTATCTAAAATGGTTCAATGTGAAGTGATTAATCAGAAAATCTATCTGTTAGCACACTGGATTACCAGGTGGTGTATGCTTTTCATGCATTAGTTTAATTTACCTCCCAGCTAACATGCTCGAATGTGAAGTGCAGTGATAAAAAAAGCTATCTGTTAGCACCTTTTTATACCAAGTGCTGTATGCTTTTACTGCATCAATTTAATTTACTCGCCAGCTAAAATGCTCGAATGTGAAGTGCGGTGAGCAATAAAAAATCGATCTGTTAGCACCTTGGAATACAAGGTGCAGTAAGCTTTTCTTGCATGAGTTTAAACTGCTTTCCAGCTAACATGCTCGAACGTGAAGTGCAGTGATTGATAAAATAAAAGCAATCTGTTAGCAAAGCATTACGTTCATCACTTTAATTTACTTTCCAGCTAAGATGCTTCAAAGTCAAGTGAAGTGATTAATCAGAAAATCTATCTGTTAGTACAATGGATTATCAGGTGGTGTAATCTTTTCTTGCATGACTTTAATTTACTTTCCAGCTAACATGGACGAATGTGAAGTGCAGTGATCAACAAAAAAGCTATCTGTTAGCACCTTTTTATATTAAGTGCTATAAGCATTTCGTACATCACCTTTATTTACTCTCCAGCTAAAATGCTCGAATGTGAAGTGCAGTTATTAATAAAAAATCGATCTGTTAGCAGCTTGGAATAGCAGGTGCTGTAAGCTTTTCTTACATGAGTTTAATTCACTTTCCAGCTAACATTCTCAAACGTGAAGTGCAGTGATTTATAAAATAAACGCAATCTGTTAGCACAGCTTTACCTTCATCACTTTAATTTACTTTCTATCTAAAATGGTTCAATGTGAAGTGATTAATCAGAAAATCTATCTGTTAGCACACTGGATTACCAGGTGGTGTATGCTTTTCATGCATTAGTTTAATTTACCTCCCAGCTAACATGCTCGAATGTGAAGTGCAGTGATAAAAAAAGCTATCTGTTAGCACCTTTTTATACCAAGTGCTGTATGCTTTTACTGCATCAATTTAATTTACTCGCCAGCTAAAATGCTCGAATGTGAAGTGCGGTGAGTAATAAAAAATCGATCTGTTAGCACCTTGGAATACAAGGTGCAGTAAGCTTTTCTTGCATGAGTTTAAACTGCTTTCCAGCTAACATGCTCGAACGTGAAGTGCAGTGATTGATAAAATAAAAGCAATCTGTTAGCAAAGCATTACGTTCATCACTTTAATTTACTTTCCAGCTAAGATGCTTCAAAGTCAAGTGAAGTGATTAATCAGAAAATCTATCTGTTAGTACAATGGAATATCAGGTTTTGTAATCTTTTCTTGCATGACTTAAAATTACCCTCCAGCTACCATGGACGAATGTGAAGTGCAGTGATCAACAAAAAAGCTATCTGTTAGCTACTTTTTATATCAAGTGCTATAAGCTTTTAGTGCATTACTTTTATTTACTCACCAGCTAAAATGCTCGAATGTGAAGTGCAGTGATTAATAAAAAATCTATCTGTTAGCACCTTGGAATAACAGGTGCTGTAAGCTTTTCTTACATGAGTTTAATTCACTTTCCAGCTAACATGCTCGAATGTGAAGTGCAGTGATAAAAAAATTTATCTGTTAGCTCCTTTTTATACCAAGTGCTATAAGCTTTTCGTGCATCACTTTTATTTACTCGTCAGCTAAAATTCTCAAATGTGAAGTGATTAATCAGAAAATCTATCTGTTAGCACACTGGATTACCAGGTGGTGTATGCTTTTCTTGCATGAGTTTAATTTACCTCCCAGCTAACATGCTCGAATGTGAAGTGCAGTGATAAAAAAGCTATCTGTTAGCACCTTTTTATAGCAAGTGCTATATGCTTTTACTGCATCAATTTTATTTACTCGCCAGCTAAAATGCTCGAATGTGAAGTGCGGTGAGTAATAAAAAATTGATCTGTTAGCACCTTGGAATACCAGGTGCAGTAAGCTTATCTTGTATTAGTTTAAACTGCTTTCCAGCTAACATGCTCGAACGTGAAGTGCAGTGATAGATAAAATAAAAGCAATCTGTTAGCAAAGCATTACGTTCATCACTTTAATTTACTTTCCAGCTAAGATGCTTCAAAGTCAAGTGAAGTGATTAATCAGAAAATCTATCTGTTAGTACAATGGAATATCAGGTGGTGTAATCTTTTCTTGCATGATTTTAATTTACTTTCCAGCTAACATGGACGAATGTGAAGTGCAGTGATCAACAAAAAAGCTATCTGTTAGCTCCTTTTTATACCAAGTGCTATAAGCTTTTCATACATCACTTTTATTTACTCTCCAGCTAAAATGCTCGAATGTGAAATGCAGTTATTAATAAAAAAATCTATCTGTTAGCACCTTGGAATAGCAGGTGCTGTAAGCTTTTCTTACATGAGTTTAATTCACTTTCCAGCTAACATGCTCGAACGTGAAGTGCAGTGATTGATAAAAAACACGCAATCTGTTAGCGCAGCTTTACTTTCATCACTTTAATTAATTTCTACCTAAAATGGTTCAATGTGAAGTGATTAATCAGAAAATCTATCTGTTAGCACACTGGATTACCAGGTGGTGTATGCTTTTCTTGCATGAGTTTAATTTACCTCCCAGCTAACATGCTCAAATGTGAAGTGCAGTGATAAAAAAAGCTATCTGTTAGCACCTTTTTATACCAAGTGCTGTATGCTTTTACTGCATCAATTTTATTTACTCGCCAGCTAAAATGCTCGAATGTGAAGTGCGGTGAGTAATAAAAAATCGATCTGTTAGCACCTTGGAATACCAGGTGCAATAAGCTTTTCTTGTATGAGTTTAAACTGCTTTCCAGCTAACATGCTCGAACATGAAGTGCAGTGATTGATAAAATAAAAGCAATCTGTTAGCAAAGCATTACGTTCATCACTTTAATTTACTTTCCAGCTAAGATGCTTCAAAGTCAAGTGAAGTGATTAATCAGAAAATCTATCTGTTAGTACAATGGATTATCAGGTGGTGTAATCTTTTCTTGCATGACTTTAATTTACTTTCCAGCTAACATGGACGAATGTGAAGTGCAGTGATCAACAAAAAAGCTATCTGTTAGCACCTTTTTATATTAAGTGCTATAAGCATTTTGTACATCACCTTTATTTACTCTCCAGCTAAAATGCTCGAATGTGAAGTGCAGTTATTAATAAAAAATCTATCTGTTAGCACCTTGGAATAGCAGGTGCTGTAAGCTTTTCTTACATGAGTTTAATTCACTTTCCAGCTAACATTCTCGAACGTGAAGTGCAGTGATTTACAAAATAAACGCAATCTGTTAGCACAGCTTTACCTTCATCACTTTAATTTACTTTCTATCTAAAATGGTTCAATGTGAAGTGATTAATCAGAAAATCTATCTGTTAGCACACTGGATTACCAGGTGGTGTATGCTTTTCATGCATTAGTTTAATTTACCTCCCAGCTAACATGCTCGAATGTGAAGTGCAGTGATAAAAAAAGCTATCTGTTAGCACCTTTTTATACCAAGTGCTGTATGCTTTTACTGCATCAATTTTATTTACTCGCCAGCTAAAATGCTCGAATGTGAAGTGCGGTGAGTAATAAAAAATCGATCTGTTAGCACCTTGGAATACCAGGTGCAATAACCTTTTCTTGTATGAGTTTAAACTGCTTTCCAGCTAACATGCTCGAACATGAAGTGCAGTGATTGATAAAATAAAAGCAATCTGTTAGCAAAGCATTACGTTCATCACTTTAATTTACTTTCCAGCTAAGATGCTTCAAAGTCAAGTGAAGTGATTAATCAGAAAATCTATCTGTTAGTACAATGGAATATCAGGTGGTGTAATCTTTTCTTGCATGACTTAAAATTACCCTCCAGCTACCATGGACGAATGTGAAGTGCAGTGATCAACAAAAAAGCTATCTGTTAGCTACTTTTTATATCAAGTGCTATAAGCTTTTAGTGCATTACTTTTATTTACTCACCAGCTAAAATGCTCGAATGTGAAGTGCAGTTATTAATAAAAAATCTATCTGTTAGCACCTTGGAATAGCAGGTGCTGTAAGCTTTTCTTACATGAGTTTAATTCAATTTCCAGCTAACATTCTCGAACGTGAAGTGCAGTGATTTATAAAATAAACGCAATCTGTTAGCACAGCTTTAGCTTCATCACTTTAATTTACTTTCTATCTAAAATTGTTCAATGTGAAGTGATTAATCAGAAAATCTATCTGTTAGCACACTGGATTACCAGGTGGTGTATGCTTTTCATGCATTAGTTTAATTTACCTCCCAGCTAACATGCTCGAATGTGAAGTGCAGTGATAAAAAAAAGCTATCTGTTAGCAACTTTTTATACCAAGTGCTGTATGCTTTTACTGCATCAATTTAATTTATTCGCCAGCTAAAATGCTCGAATGTGAAGTGCGGTGAGTAATAAAAAATCGATCTGTTAGCACCTTGGAATACAAGGTGCAGTAAGCTTTTCTTGCATGAGTTTAAACTGCTTTCCAGCTAACATGCTCGAACGTGAAGTGCAGTGATTGATAAAATAAAAGCAATCTGTTAGCAAAGCATTACGTTCATCACTTTAATTTACTTTCCAGCTAAGATGCTTCAAAGTCAAGTGAAGTGATTAATCAGAAAATCTATCTGTTAGTACAATGGAATATCAGGTGGTGTAATCTTTTCTTGCATGACTTAAAATTACCCTCCAGCTACCATGGACGAATGTGAAGTGCAGTGATCAACAAAAAAGCTATCTGTTAGCTACTTTTTATATCAAGTGCTGTAAGCTTTTAGTGCATCACTTTTATTTACTCGCCAGCTAAAATGTTCGAATGTGAAGTGCAGTGATTAATAAAAAATCTATCTGTTAGCACCTTGGAATAACAGGTGCTGTAAGCTTTTCTTACATGAGTTTAATTCACTTTCCAGCTAACATGCTCGAATGTGAAGTGCAGTGATTAATAAAAAATCTATCTGTTAGCACCTTGGAATAGCAGGTGCTGTAAGCTTTTCTTACATGAGTTTAATTCACTTTCCAGCTAACATGCTCGAACGTGAAGTGCAGTGATTGATAAAAAACACGCAATCTGTTAGCGCAGCTTTACTTTCATCACTTTAATTAATTTCTACCTAAAATGGTTCAATGTGAAGTGATTAATCAGAAAATCTATCTGTTAGCACACTGGATTACCAGGTGGTGTATGCTTTTCTTGCATGAGTTTAATTTACCTTCCAGCTAACATGCTCAAATGTGAAGTGCAGTGATAAAAAAGCTATCTGTTAGCACCTTTTTATACCAAGTGCTGTATGCTTTTACTGCATCAATTTTATTTACTCGCCAGCTAAAATGCTCGAATGTGAAGTGCGGTGAGTAATAAAAAATCGATCTGTTAGCACCTTGGAATACCAGGTGCAGTAAGCTTTTCTTGTATGAGTTTAAACTGCTTTCCAGCTAACATGCTCAAATGTGAAGTGCAGTGATTGATAAAATAAAAGCAATCTGTTAGCAAAGCATTACATTCATCACTTTAATTTACTTTCCAGCTAAGATGCTTCAAAGTCAAGTGAAGTGATTAATCAGAAAATCTATCTGTTAGTACAATGGAATATCAGGTGGTGTAATCTTTTCTTGCATGATTTTAATTTATTTCCAGCTAACAAGGACGAATGTGAAGTGCAGTGATCAACAAAAAAGCTATATGTTAGCTACTTTTTATATCAAGTGCTGAAAGCTTTTAGTGCATCACTTTTATTTACTCGCCAGCTAAAATGCTCGAACGTGAAGTGCAATGATTAATAAAAAATCTATCTGTTAGCACCTTGGAATAACAGGTGCTGTAAGATTTTCTTACATGAGTTATTTCACTTTCCAGCTAACATGCTCGAATGTGAAGTGCAGTGATAAAAAAATCTATCTGTTAGCTCCTTTTTATACCAAGTGCTATAAGTTTTTCATGCATCAATTTTATTTACTCGTCAGCTAAAATGCTCGAATGTGAAGTGCGGTGAGTAATAAAAAATCGATCTGTTAGCACCTTGGAATACAAGGTGCAGTAAGCTTTTCTTGCATGAGTTTAAACTGCTTTCCAGCTAACATGCTCGAACGTGAAGTGCAGTGATTGATAAAATAAAAGCAATCTCTTAGCAAAGCATTACGTTCATCACTTTAATTTACTTTCCAGCTAAGATGCTTCAAAGTCAAGTGAAGTGATTAATCAGAAAATCTATCTGTTAGTACAATGGATTATCAGGTGGTGTAATCTTTTCTTGCATGACTTAAAATTACCCTCCAGCTACCATGGATGAATGTGAAGTGCAGTGATCAACAAAAAAGCTATCTGTTAGCTACTTTTTATATCAAGTGCTATAAGCTTTTAGTGCATTACTTTTATTTACTCACCAGCTAAAATGCTCGAATGTGAAATGCAGTTATTAATAAAAAATCTATCTATTAGCACCTTGGAATAGCAGGTGCTGTAAGCTTTTCTTACATAAGTTTAATTCACTTTCCAGCTAACATGCTCGAACGTGAAGTGCAGTGATTGATAAAAAAACACGCAATCTGTTAGCGCAGCTTTACTTTCATCACTTTAATTAATTTCTACCTAAAATGGTTAAATGTGAAGTGATTAATCAGAAAATCTATCTGTTAGCACACTGGATTACCAGGTGGTGTATGCTTTTCTTGCATGAGTTTAATTTACCTTCCAGCTAACATGCTCAAATGTGAAGTGCAGTGATAAAAAAAGCTATCTGTTAGCACCTTTTTATACCAAGTGCTGTATGCTTTTACTGCATCAATTTTATTTACTCGCCAGCTAAAATGCTCGAATGTGAAGTGCGGTGAGTAATAAAAAATCGATCTGTTAGCACCTTGGAATACAAGGTGCAGTAAGCTTTTCTTGCATGAGTTTAAACTGCTTTCCAGCTAACATGCTCGAACATGAAGTGCAGTGATTGATAAAATAAAAGCAATCTGTTAGCAAAGCATTACGTTCATCACTTTAATTTACTTTCCAGCTAAAATGCTTCAAAGTCAAGTGAAGTGATTAATCAGAAAATCTATCTGTTAGTACAATGGAATATCAGGTGGTGTAATCTTTTCTTGCATGACTTAAAATTACCCTCCAGCTACCATGGACGAATGTGAAGTGCAGTGATCAACAAAAAAGCTATCTGTTAGCTACTTTTTATATCAAGTGCTATAAGCTTTTAGTGCATTACTTTTATTTACTCACCAGCTAAAATGCTCGAATGTGAAGTGCAGTGATTAATAAAAAATCTATCTGTTAGCACCTTGGAATAACAGGTGCTGTAAGCTTTTCTTACATGAGTTTAATTCACTTTCCAGCTAACATGCTCGAATGTGAAGTGCAGTGAAAAAAAAATCTATGTTAGCTCCTTTTTATACCAAGTGCTATAAGCTTTTCGTACATCACTTTTATATACTCGCGAGCTAAAATGCTCGAATGTGAAGTACCGTGAGTAATAAAAAATCGATCTGTTAGCACCTTAGAATAACAGGTGCCTTAAGCTTTTCTTACATGAGTTATTTCACTTTCCAGCTAACATGCTCGAATGTGAAGTGCAGTGATAAAAAATCTATCTGTTAGCTCCTTTTTATACCAAGTGCTATAAGCTTTTTGTGCATCACTTTTATTTAATCGTCAGCTAAAATTCTCAAATGTGAAGTGATTCATCAGAAAATCTATCTGTTAGCACACTGGATTACCAGGTGGTGTAATCTTTTCTTGCATGATTTTAATTTACTTTCCAGCTAAAATGCTCGAATGTGAAGTGCAGTTATTAATAAAAAATCTATCTGTTAGCACCTTGGAATAGCAGGTGCTGTAAGCTTTTCTTACATGAGTTTAATTCACTTTCCAGCTAACATGCTCGAACGTGAAGTGCAGTGATTGATAAAAAACACGCAATCTGTTAGCGCAGCTTTACCTTCATCACTTTAATTAATTTCTACCTAAAATGGTTCAATGTGAAGTGATTAATCAGAAAATCTATCTGTTAGCACACTGGATTACCAGGTGGTGTATGCTTTTCATGCATTAGTTTAATTTACCTCCCAGCTAACATGCTCGAATGTGAAGTGCAGTGATAAAAAAAGCTATCTGTTAGCACCTTTTTATACCAAGTGCTGTATGCTTTTACTGCATCAATTTAATTTACTCGCCAGCTAAAATGCTCGAATGTGAAGTGCGGTGAGTAATAAAAAATCGATCTGTAAGCACCTTGGAATACCAGGTGCAATAAGCTTTTCTTGTATGAGTTTAAACTGCTTTCCAGCTAACATGCTCGAACATGAAGTGCAGTGATTGATAAAATAAAAGCAATCTGTTAGCAAAGCATTACGTTCATCACTTTAATTTACTTTCCAGCTAAGATGCTTCAAAGTCAAGTGAAGTGATTAATCAGAAAATCTATCTGTTAGTACAATGGATTATCAGGTGGTGTAATCTTTTCTTGCATGATTTTAATTTATTTCCAGCTAACAAGGACGAATGTGAAGTGCAGTGATCAACAAAAAAGCTATATGTTAGCTACTTTTTATATCAAGTGCTGTAAGCTTTTAGTGCATCACTTTTATTTACTCGCCAGCTAAAATGCTCGAATGTGAAGTGCAGTGATTAATAAAAAATCTATCTGTTAGCACCTTGGAATAACAGGTGCTGTAAGATTTTCTTACATGAGTTATTTCACTTTCCAGCTAACATGCTCGAATGTGAAGTGCAGTGATTAATAAAAAATCTATCTGTTAGCACCTTGGAATAGCAGGTGCTGTAAGCTTTTCTTACATGAATGTAATTCACTTTCCAGCTAACATGCTCGAACGTGAAGTGCAGTGATTGATAAAAAACACGCAATCTGTTAGCGCAGCTTTACTTTCATCACTTTAATTAATTTCTACCTAAAATGGTTCAATGTGAAGTGATTAATCAGAAAATCTATCTGTTAGCACACTGGATTACCAGGTGGTGTATGCTTTTCTTGCATGAGTTTAATTTACCTTCCAGCTAACATGCTCAAATGTGAAGTGCAGTGATAAAAAAGCTATCTGTTAGCACCTTTTTATACCAAGTGCTGTAAGCTTTTCGTGCATCACTTTTATATACTCGCGAGCTAAAATGCTCGAATGTGAAGTACCGTGAGTAATAAAAAATCGATCTGTTAGCACCTTAGAATAACAGGTGCCTTAAGCTTTTCTTACATGAGTTATTTCACTTTCCAGCTAACATGCTCAAATGTGAAGTGCAGTGATAAAAAATCTATCTGTTAGCTCCTTTTTATACCAAGTGCTATAAGCTTTTTGTGCATCACTTTTATTTAATCGTCAGCTAAAATTCTCAAATGTGAAGTGATTCATCAGAAAATCTATCTCTTAGCACACTGGATTACCAGGTGGTGTAATCTTTTCTTGCATGATTTTAATTTACTTTCCAGCTAACATGCTCGAATGTGAAGTGCAGTGATTGATAAAATAAAAGCAATCTCTTAGCAAAGCATTACGTTCATCACTTTAATTTACTTTCCAGCTAAGATGCTTCAAAGTCAAGTGAAGTGATTAATCAGAAAATCTATCTGTTAGTACAATGGAATATCAGGTGGTGTAATCTTTTCTTGCATGACTTAAAATTACCCTCCAGCTACCATGGACGAATGTGAAGTGCAGTGATCAACAAAAAAGCTATCTGTTAGCTACTTTTTATATCAAGTGCTATAAGCTTTTAGTGCATTACTTTTATTTACTCACCAGCTAAAATGCTCGAATGTGAAATGCAGTTATTAATAAAAAATCTATCTATTAGCACCTTGGAATAGCAGGTGCTGTAAGCTTTTCTTACATAAGTTTAATTCACTTTCCAGCTAACATGCTCGAACGTGAAGTGCAGTGATTGATAAAAAAACACGCAATCTGTTAGCGCAGCTTTACTTTCATCACTTTAATTAATTTCTACCTAAAATGGTTAAATGTGAAGTGATTAATCAGAAAATCTATCTGTTAGCACACTGGATTACCAGGTGGTGTATGCTTTTCTTGCATGAGTTTAATTTACCTTCCAGCTAACATGCTCAAATGTGAAGTGCAGTGATAAAAAAAGCTATCTGTTAGCACCTTTTTATACCAAGTGCTGTATGCTTTTACTGCATCAATTTTATTTACTCGCCAGCTAAAATGCTCGAATGTGAAGTGCGGTGAGTAATAAAAAATCGATCTGTTAGCACCTTGGAATACAAGGTGCAGTAAGCTTTTCTTGCATGAGTTTAAACTGCTTTCCAGCTAACATGCTCGAACGTGAAGTGCAGTGATTGATAAAATAAAAGCAATCTGTTAGCAAAGCATTACGTTCATCACTTTAATTTACTTTCCAGCTAAAATGCTTCAAAGTCAAGTGAAGTGATTAATCAGAAAATCTATCTGTTAGTACAATGGAATATCAGGTGGTGTAATCTTTTCTTGCATGACTTAAAATTACCCTCCAGCTACCATGGACGAATGTGAAGTGCAGTGATCAACAAAAAAGCTATCTGTTAGCTACTTTTTATATCAAGTGCTATAAGCTTTTAGTGCATTACTTTTATTTACTCACCAGCTAAAATGCTCGAATGTGAAGTGCAGTGATTAATAAAAAATCTATCTGTTAGCACCTTGGAATAACAGGTGCTGTAAGCTTTTCTTACATGAGTTTAATTCACTTTCCAGCTAACATGCTCGAATGTGAAGTGCAGTGAAAAAAAAATCTATCTGTTAGCTCCTTTTTATACCAAGTGCTATAAGCTTTTCGTGCATCACTTTTATATACTCGCGAGCTAAAATGCTCGAATGTGAAGTACCGTGAGTAATAAAAAATCGATCTGTTAGCACCTTAGAATAACAGGTGCCTTAAGCTTTTCTTACATGAGTTATTTCACTTTCCAGCTAACATGCTCGAATGTGAAGTGCAGTGATAAAAAATCTATCTGTTAGCTCCTTTTTATACCAAGTGCTATAAGCTTTTTGTGCATCACTTTTATTTAATCGTCAGCTAAAATTCTCAAATGTGAAGTGATTCATCAGAAAATCTATCTGTTAGCACACTGGATTACCAGGTGGTGTAATCTTTTCTTGCATGATTTTAATTTACTTTCCAGCTAAAATGCTCGAATGTGAAGTGCAGTTATTAATAAAAAATCTATCTGTTAGCACCTTGGAATAGCAGGTGCTGTAAGCTTTTCTTACATGAGTTTAATTCACTTTCCAGCTAACATGCTCGAACGTGAAGTGCAGTGATTGATAAAAAACACGCAATCTGTTAGCGCAGCTTTACCTTCATCACTTTAATTAATTTCTACCTAAAATGGTTCAATGTGAAGTGATTAATCAGAAAATCTATCTGTTAGCACACTGGATTACCAGGTGGTGTATGCTTTTCATGCATTAGTTTAATTTACCTCCCAGCTAACATGCTCAAATGTGAAGTGCAGTGATAAAAAAAGCTATCTGTTAGCACCTTTTTATACCAAGTGCTGTATGCTTTTACTGCATCAATTTAATTTACTCGCCAGCTAAAATGCTCGAATGTGAAGTGCGGTGAGTAATAAAAAATCGATCTGTAAGCACCTTGGAATACCAGGTGCAATAAGCTTTTCTTGCATGAGTTTAAACTGCTTTCCAGCTAACATGCTCGAACGTGAAGTGCAGTGATTGATAAAATAAAAGCAATCTGTTAGCAAAGCATTACGTTCATCACTTTAATTTACTTTCCAGCTAAGATGCTTCAAAGTCAAGTGAAGTGATTAATCAGAAAATCTATCTGTTAGTACAATGGATTATCAGGTGGTGTAATCTATTCTTGCATGATTTTAATTTATTTCCAGCTAACAAGGACGAATGTGAAGTGCAGTGATCAACAAAAAAGCTATATGTTAGCTACTTTTTATATCAAGTGCTGTAAGCTTTTAGTGCATCACTTTTATTTACTCGCCAGCTAAAATGCTCGAATGTGAAGTGCAGTGATTAATAAAAAATCTATCTGTTAGCACCTTGGAATAACAGGTGCTGTAAGATTTTCTTACATGAGTTATTTCACTTTCCAGCTAACATGCTCGAATGTGAAGTGCAGTGATTAATAAAAAATCTATCTGTTAGCACCTTGGAATAGCAGGTGCTGTAAGCTTTTCTTACATGAATTTAATTCACTTTCCAGCTAACATGCTCGAACGTGAAGTGCAGTGATTGATAAAAAACACGCAATCTGTTAGCGCAGCTTTACTTTCATCACTTTAATTAATTTCTACCTAAAATGGTTCAATGTGAAGTGATTAATCAGAAAATCTATCTGTTAGCACACTGGATTACCAGGTGGTGTATGCTTTTCTTGCATGAGTTTAATTTACCTTCCAGCTAACATGCTCAAATGTGAAGTGCAGTGATAAAAAAGCTATCTGTTAGCACCTTTTTATACCAAGTGCTGTAAGCTTTTCGTGCATCACTTTTATATACTCGCGAGCTAAAATGCTCGAATGTGAAGTACCGTGAGTAATAAAAAATCGATCTGTTAGCACCTTAGAATAACAGGTGCCTTAAGCTTTTCTTACATGAGTTATTTCACTTTCCAGCTAACATGCTCAAATGTGAAGTGCAGTGATAAAAAATCTATCTGTTAGCTCCTTTTTATACCAAGTGCTATAAGCTTTTTGTGCATCACTTTTATTTAATCGTCAGCTAAAATTCTCAAATGTGAAGTGATTCATCAGAAAATCTATCTGTTAGCACACTGGATTACCAGGTGGTGTAATCTTTTCTTGCATGATTTTAATTTACTTTCCAGCTAACATGCTCGAATGTGAAGTGCAGTGATTGATAAAATAAAAGCAATCTCTTAGCAAAGCATTACGTTCATCACTTTAATTTACTTTCCAGCTAAGATGCTTCAAAGTCAAGTGAAGTGATTAATCAGAAAATCTATCTGTTAGTACAATGGAATATCAGGTGGTGTAATCTTTTCTTGCATGACTTAAAATTACCCTCCAGCTACCATGGACGAATGTGAAGTGCAGTGATCAACAAAAAAGCTATCTGTTAGCTACTTTTTATATCAAGTGCTATAAGCTTTTAGTGCATTAATTTTATTTACTCACCAGCTAAAATGCTCGAATGTGAAATGCAGTTATTAATAAAAAATCTATCTATTAGCACCTTGGAATAGCAGGTGCTGTAAGCTTTTCTTACATAAGTTTAATTCACTTTCCAGCTAACATGCTCGAACGTGAAGTGCAGTGATTGATAAAAAAACATGCAATCTGTTAGCGCAGCTTTACTTTCATCACTTTAATTAATTTCTACCTAAAATGGTTAAATGTGAAGTGATTAATCAGAAAATCTATCTGTTAGCACACTGGATTACCAGGTGGTGTATGCTTTTCTTGCATGAGTTTAATTTACCTTCCAGCTAACATGCTCAAATGTGAAGTGCAGTGATAAAAAAAAGCTATCTGTTAGCACCTTTTTATACCAAGTGCTGTATGCTTTTACTGCATCAATTTTATTTACTCGCCAGCTAAAATGCTCGAATGTGAAGTGCGGTGAGTAATAAAAAATCGATCTGTTAGCACCTTGGAATACAAGGTGCAGTAAGCTTTTCTTGCATGAGTTTAAACTGCTTTCCAGCTAACATGCTCGAACGTGAAGTGCAGTGATTGATAAAATAAAAGCAATCTGTTAGCAAAGCATTACGTTCATCACTTTAATTTACTTTCCAGCTAAAATGCTTCAAAGTCAAGTGAAGTGATTAATCAGAAAATCTATCTGTTAGTACAATGGAATATCAGGTGGTGTAATCTTTTCTTGCATGACTTAAAATTACCCTCCAGCTACCATGGACGAATGTGAAGTGCAGTGATCAACAAAAAAGCTATCTGTTAGCTACTTTTTATATCAAGTGCTATAAGCTTTTAGTGCATTACTTTTATTTACTCACCAGCTAAAATGCTCGAATGTGAAGTGCAGTGATTAATAAAAAATCTATCTGTTAGCACCTTGGAATAACAGGTGCTGTAAGCTTTTCTTACATGAGTTTAATTCACTTTCCAGCTAACATGCTCGAATGTGAAGTGCAGTGAAAAAAAAATCTATCTGTTAGCTCCTTTTTATACCAAGTGCTATAAGCTTTTCGTGCATCACTTTTATATACTCGCGAGCTAAAATGCTCGAATGTGAAGTACCGTGAGTAATAAAAAATCGATCTGTTAGCACCTTAGAATAACATGTGCCTTAAGCTTTTCTTACATGAGTTATTTCACTTTCCAGCTAACATGCTCGAATGTGAAGTGCAGTGATAAAAAATCTATCTGTTAGCTCCTTTTTATACCAAGTGCTATAAGCTTTTTGTGCATCACTTTTATTTAATCGTCAGCTAAAATTCTCAAATGTGAAGTGATTCATCAGAAAATCTATCTGTTAGCACACTGGATTACCAGGTGGTGTAATCTTTTCTTGCATGATTTTAATTTACTTTCCAGCTAAAATGCTCGAATGTGAAGTGCAGTTATTAATAAAAAATCTATCTGTTAGCACCTTGGAATAGCAGGTGCTGTAAGCTTTTCTTACATGAGTTTAATTCACTTTCCAGCTAACATGCTCGAACGTGAAGTGCAGTGATTGATAAAAAACACGCAATCTGTTAGCGCAGCTTTACCTTCATCACTTTAATTAATTTCTACCTAAAATGGTTCAATGTGAAGTGATTAATCAGAAAATCTATCTGTTAGCACACTGGATTACCAGGTGGTGTATGCTTTTCATGCATTAGTTTAATTTACCTCCCAGCTAACATGCTCAAATGTGAAGTGCAGTGATAAAAAAAGCTATCTGTTAGCACCTTTTTATACCAAGTGCTGTATGCTTTTACTGCATCAATTTAATTTACTCGCCAGCTAAAATGCTCGAATGTGAAGTGCGGTGAGTAATAAAAAATCGATCTGTAAGCACCTTGGAATACCAGGTGCAATAAGCTTTTCTTGTATGAGTTTAAACTGCTTTCCAGCTAACATGCTCGAACATGAAGTGCAGTGATTGATAAAATAAAAGCAATCTGTTAGCAAAGCATTACGTTCATCACTTTAATTTACTTTCCAGCTAAGATGCTTCAAAGTCAAGTGAAGTGATTAATCAGAAAATCTATCTGTTAGTACAATGGATTATCAGGTGGTGTAATCTATTCTTGCATGATTTTAATTTATTTCCAGCTAACAAGGACGAATGTGAAGTGCAGTGATCAACAAAAAAGCTATATGTTAGCTACTTTTTATATCAAGTGCTGTAAGCTTTTAGTGCATCACTTTTATTTACTCGCCAGCTAAAATGCTCGAATGTGAAGTGCAGTGATTAATAAAAAATCTATCTGTTAGCACCTTGGAATAACAGGTGCTGTAAGATTTTCTTACATGAGTTATTTCACTTTCCAGCTAACATGCTCGAATGTGAAGTGCAGTGATTAATAAAAAATCTATCTGTTAGCACCTTGGAATAGCAGGTGCTGTAAGCTTTTCTTACATGAATTTAATTCACTTTCCAGCTAACATGCTCGAACGTGAAGTGCAGTGATTGATAAAAAACACGCAATCTGTTAGCGCAGCTTTACTTTCATCACTTTAATTAATTTCTACCTAAAATGGTTCAATGTGAAGTGATTAATCAGAAAATCTATCTGTTAGCACACTGGATTACCAGGTGGTGTATGCTTTTCTTGCATGAGTTTAATTTACCTTCCAGCTAACATGCTCAAATGTGAAGTGCAGTGATAAAAAAGCTATCTGTTAGCACCTTTTTATACCAAGTGCTGTAAGCTTTTCGTGCATCACTTTTATATACTCGCGAGCTAAAATGCTCGAATGTGAAGTACCGTGAGTAATAAAAAATCGATCTGTTAGCACCTTAGAATAACAGGTGCCTTAAGCTTTTCTTACATGAGTTATTTCACTTTCCAGCTAACATGCTCAAATGTGAAGTGCAGTGATAAAAAATCTATCTGTTAGCTCCTTTTTATACCAAGTGCTATAAGCTTTTTGTGCATCACTTTTATTTAATCGTCAGCTAAAATTCTCAAATGTGAAGTGATTCATCAGAAAATCTATCTGTTAGCACACTGGATTACCAGGTGGTGTAATCTTTTCTTGCATGATTTTAATTTACTTTCCAGCTAACATGCTCGAATGTGAAGTGCAGTTATTAATAAAAAATCTATCTGTTAGCACCTTGGAATAGCAGGTGCTGTAAGCTTTTCTTACATGAGTTTAATTCACTTTCCAGCTAACATGCTCGAACGTGAAGTGCAGTGATTGATAAAAAACACGCATTCTGTTAGCGCAGCTTTACCTTCATCACTTTAATTAATTTCTACCTAAAATGGTTCAATGTGAAGTGATTAATCAGAAAATCTATCTGTTAGCACACTGGATTACCAGGTGGTGTATGCTTTTCATGCATTAGTTTAATTTACCTCCCAGCTAACATGCTCGAATGTGAAGTGCAGTGATAAAAAAAGCTATCTGTTAGCACCTTTTTATACCAAGTGCTGTATGCTTTTAGTGCATCACTTTTATTTACTCGCCAGCTAAAATGCTCGAATGTGAAGTGCAGTGATTAATAAAAAATCTATCTGTTAGCACCTTGGAATAACAGGTGCTGTAAGATTTTCTTACATGAGTTATTTCACTTTCCAGCTAACATGCTCGAATGTGAAGTGCAGTGATTAATAAAAAATCTATCTGTTAGCACCTTGGAATAGTAGGTGCTGTAAGCTTTTCTTACATGAGTTTAATTCACTTTCCAGCTAACATGCTCGAACGTGAAGTGCAGTGATTGATAAAAAACACGCAATCTGTTAGCACAGCTTTACTTTCATCACTTTAATTAATTTCTACCTAAAATGGTTCAATGTGAAGTGATTAATCAGAAAATCTATCTGTTAGCACACTGGATTACCAGGTGGTGTATGCTTTTCTTGCATGAGTTTAATTTACCTTCCAGCTAACATGCTCAAATGTGAAGTGCAGTGATAAAAAAGCTATCTGTTAGCACCTTTTTATACCAAGTGCTGTATGCTTTTACTGCATCAATTTTATTTACTCGCCAGCTAAAATGCTCGAATGTGAAGTGCGGTGAGTAATAAAACATCGATCTGTTAGCACCTTGGAATACCAGGTGCAATAAGCTTTTCTTGTATGAGTTTAAACTGCTTTCCAGCTAACATGCTCGAACATGAAGTGCAGTGATTGATAAAATAAAAGCAATCTGTTAGCAAAGCATTACGTTCATCACTTTAATTTACTTTCCAGCTAAGATGCTTCAAAGTTAAGTGAAGTGATTAATCAGAAAATCTATCTGACAGTACAATGGATTATCAGGTGGTGTAATCTTTTCTTGCATGACTTTAATTTACTTTCCAGCTAACATGGACGAATGTGAAGTGCAGTGATCAACAAAAAAGCTATCTGTTAGCACCTTTTTATATTAAGTGCTATAAGCATTTCGTACATCACCTTTATTTACTCTCCAGCTAAAATGCTCGAATGTGAATTGCAGTTATTAATAAAAAATCTATCTGTTAGCACCTTGGAATAGCAGGTGCTGTAAGCTTTTCTTACATGAGTTTAATTCACTTTCCAGCTAACATGCTCGAATGTGAAGTGCAGTGAAAAAAAAATCTATCTGTTAGCTCCTTTTTATACCAAGTGCTATAAGCTTTTCGTGCATCACTTTTATTTACTCGTCAGCTAAAATTCTCAAATGTGAAGTGATTAATCAGAAAATCTATCTGTTAGCACACTGGATTACCAGGTGGTGTATGCTTTTCATGCATTAGTTTAATTTACCTCCCAGCTAACATGCTCGAATGTGAAGTGCAGTGATAAAAAAAGCTATCTGTTAGCACCTTTTTATACCAAGTGCTGTATGCTTTTACTGCATCAATTTAATTTACTCGCCAGCTAAAATGCTCGAATGTGAAGTGCGGTGAGTAATAAAAAATCGATCTGTTAGCACCTTGGAATACAAGGTGCAGTAAGCTTTTCTTGCATGAGTTTAAACTGCTTTCCAGCTAACATGCTCGAACGTGAAGTGCAGTGATTGATAAAATAAAAGCAATCTGTTAGCAAAGCATTACGTTCATCACTTTAATTTACTTTCCAGCTAAGATGCTTCAAAGTCAAGTGAAGTGATTAATCAGAAAATCTATCTGTTAGTACAATGGAATATCAGGTGGTGTAATCTTTTCTTGCATGACTTAAAATTACCCTCCAGCTACCATGGACGAATGTGAAGTGCAGTGATCAACAAAAAATCTATCTGTTAGCTCCTTTTTATACTAAGTGCTATAAGCTTTTCGTGCATCACTTTTATATACTCGCGAGCTAAAATGCTCGAATGTGAAGTACCGTGAGTAATAAAAAATCGATCTGTTAGCACCTTAGAATAACAGGTGCCTTAAGCTTTTCTTACATGAGTTATTTCACTTTCTAGCTAACATGCTCGAATGTGAAGTGCAGTGATAAAAAAATCTATCTGTTAGCTCCTTTTTATACCAAGTGCTATAAGCTTTTCGTGCATCACTTTTATTTACTCGTCAGCTAAAATTCTCAAATGTGAAGTGATTAATCAGAAAATCTATCTGTTAGCACACTGGATTACCAGGTGGTGTAATCTTTTCTTGCATGATTTTAATTTACTTTCCAGCTAACATGCTCGAATGTGAAGTGCAGTTATTAATAA
Source organism: Electrophorus electricus (assembly GCF_041902795.1). Classification (NCBI taxonomy): domain Eukaryota; kingdom Metazoa; phylum Chordata; class Actinopteri; order Gymnotiformes; family Gymnotidae; genus Electrophorus; species Electrophorus electricus. The sequence continues at coordinate 18,458,689 of NC_137499.1, forward strand.
AAAATCTATCTGTTAGCACCTTGGAATAGCAGGTGCTGTAAGCTTTTCTTACATGAGTTTAATTCACTTTCCAGCTAACATGCTCGAACGTGAAGTGCAGTGATTGATAAAAAACACGCAATCTGTTAGCGCAGCTTTACTTTCATCACTTTAATTAATTTCTACCTAAAATGGTTCAATGTGAAGTGATTAATCAGAAAATCTATCTGTTATCACACTGGATTACCAGGTGGTGTATGCTTTTCTTGCATGAGTTTAATTTACCTTCCAGCTAACATGCTCAAATGTGAAGTGCAGTGATAAAAAAGCTATCTGTTAGCACATTTTTATACCAAGTGCTGTATGCTTTTACTGCATCAATTTTATTTACTCGCCAGCTAAAATGCTCGAATGTGAAGTATGGTGAGTAATAAAAAATCTATCTGTTAGCACCTTGGAATACCAGGTGCAGTAAGCTTTTCTTGTATGAGTTTAAACTGCTTTCCAGCTAACATGCTCAAACGGGAAGTGCAGTGATTGATAAAATAAAAGCAATCTGTTAGCAAAGCATTACATTCATCACTTTAATTTACTTTCCAGCTAAGATGCTTCAAAGTCAAGTGAAGTGATTAATCAGAAAATCTATCTGTTAGCACCTTGGAATATCAGGTCCTGTAAGATTTTCTTACATGAGTTATTTCACTTTCCAGCTAACATGCTCGAATGTGAAGTGCAGTGATAAAAAAATCTATCTGTTAGCTACTTTTTATATCAAGTGCTGTAAGCTTTTAGTGCATCACTTTTATAAACTCGCCAGCTAAAATGCTCGAATGTGAAATGCAGTGATTAATAAAAAATCTATCTGTTAGCACCTTGGAATAACAGGTGCTGTAAGCTTTTCTTACATGAGTTTAATTCACTTTCCAGCTAACATGCTCGAATGTGAAGTGCAGTGATAAAAAAAATCTATCTGTTAGCTCCTTTTTATACCAAGTGCTATAAGCTTTTCGTACATCACTTTTATTTACTCTCCAGCTAAAATGCTCGAATGTGAAGTGCAGTTATTAATAAAAAATCTATCTGTTAGCACCTTGGAATAGCAGGTGCTGTAAGCTTTTCTTACATGAGTTTAATTCACTTTCCAGCTAACATGCTCAAACGTGAAGTGCAGTGATTGATAAAATAAAAGCAATCTGTTAGCGCAGCTTTACTTTCATCACTTTAATTAATTTCTACCTAAAATGGTTAAATGTGAAGTGATTAATCAGAAAATCTATCTGTTAGCACACTGGATTACCAGGTGGTGTATGCTTTTCTTGCATGAGTTTAATTTACCTTCCAGCTAACATGCTCAAATGTGAAGTGCAGTGATAAAAAAAGCTATCTGTTAGCACCTTTTTATACCAAGTGCTGTATGCTTTTACTGCATCAATTTTATTTACTCGCCAGCTAAAATGCTCGAATGTGAAGTGCGGTGAGTAATAAAAAATCGATCTGTTAGCACCTTGGAATACAAGGTGCAGTAAGCTTTTCTTGCATGAGTTTAAACTGCTTTCCAGCTAACATGCTCGAACGTGAAGTGCAGTGATTGATAAAATAAAAGCAATCTGTTAGCAAAGCATTACGTTCATCACTTTAATTTACTTTCCAGCTAAAATGCTTCAAAGTCAAGTGAAGTGATTAATCAGAAAATCTATCTGTTAGTACAATGGAATATCAGGTGGTGTAATCTTTTCTTGCATGACTTAAAATTACCCTCCAGCTACCATGGACGAATGTGAAGTGCAGTGATCAACAAAAAAGCTATCTGTTAGCTACTTTTTATATCAAGTGCTATAAGCTTTTAGTGCATTACTTTTATTTACTCACCAGCTAAAATGCTCGAATGTGAAGTGCAGTGATTAATAAAAAATCTATCTGTTAGCACCTTGGAATAACAGGTGCTGTAAGCTTTTCTTACATGAGTTTAATTCACTTTCCAGCTAACATGCTCGAATGTGAAGTGCAGTGAAAAAAAAATCTATCTGTTAGCTCCTTTTTATACCAAGTGCTATAAGCTTTTCGTGCATCACTTTTATATACTCGCGAGCTAAAATGCTCGAATGTGAAGTACCGTGAGTAATAAAAAATCGATCTGTTAGCACCTTAGAATAACAGGTGCCTTAAGCTTTTCTTACATGAGTTATTTCACTTTCCAGCTAACATGCTCGAATGTGAAGTGCAGTGATAAAAAATCTATCTGTTAGCTCCTTTTTATACCAAGTGCTATAAGCTTTTTGTGCATCACTTTTATTTAATCGTCAGCTAAAATTCTCAAATGTGAAGTGATTCATCAGAAAATCTATCTGTTAGCACACTGGATTACCAGGTGGTGTAATCTTTTCTTGCATGATTTTAATTTACTTTCCAGCTAAAATGCTCGAATGTGAAGTGCAGTTATTAATAAAAAATCTATCTGTTAGCACCTTGGAATAGCAGGTGCTGTAAGCTTTTCTTACATGAGTTTAATTCACTTTCCAGCTAACATGCTCGAACGTGAAGTGCAGTGATTGATAAAAAACACGCAATCTGTTAGCGCAGCTTTACCTTCATCACTTTAATTAATTTCTACCTAAAATGGTTCAATGTGAAGTGATTAATCAGAAAATCTATCTGTTAGCACACTGGATTACCAGGTGGTGTATGCTTTTCATGCATTAGTTTAATTTACCTCCCAGCTAACATGCTCAAATGTGAAGTGCAGTGATAAAAAAAGCTATCTGTTAGCACCTTTTTATACCAAGTGCTGTATGCTTTTACTGCATCAATTTAATTTACTCGCCAGCTAAAATGCTCGAATGTGAAGTGCGGTGAGTAATAAAAAATCGATCTGTAAGCACCTTGGAATACCAGGTGCAATAAGCTTTTCTTGCATGAGTTTAAACTGCTTTCCAGCTAACATGCTCGAACGTGAAGTGCAGTGATTGATAAAATAAAAGCAATCTGTTAGCAAAGCATTACGTTCATCACTTTAATTTACTTTCCAGCTAAGATGCTTCAAAGTCAAGTGAAGTGATTAATCAGAAAATCTATCTGTTAGTACAATGGATTATCAGGTGGTGTAATCTATTCTTGCATGATTTTAATTTATTTCCAGCTAACAAGGACGAATGTGAAGTGCAGTGATCAACAAAAAAGCTATATGTTAGCTACTTTTTATATCAAGTGCTGTAAGCTTTTAGTGCATCACTTTTATTTACTCGCCAGCTAAAATGCTCGAATGTGAAGTGCAGTGATTAATAAAAAATCTATCTGTTAGCACCTTGGAATAACAGGTGCTGTAAGATTTTCTTACATGAGTTATTTCACTTTCCAGCTAACATGCTCGAATGTGAAGTGCAGTGATTAATAAAAAATCTATCTGTTAGCACCTTGGAATAGCAGGTGCTGTAAGCTTTTCTTACATGAATTTAATTCACTTTCCAGCTAACATGCTCGAACGTGAAGTGCAGTGATTGATAAAAAACACGCAATCTGTTAGCGCAGCTTTACTTTCATCACTTTAATTAATTTCTACCTAAAATGGTTCAATGTGAAGTGATTAATCAGAAAATCTATCTGTTAGCACACTGGATTACCAGGTGGTGTATGCTTTTCTTGCATGAGTTTAATTTACCTTCCAGCTAACATGCTCAAATGTGAAGTGCAGTGATAAAAAAGCTATCTGTTAGCACCTTTTTATACCAAGTGCTGTAAGCTTTTCGTGCATCACTTTTATATACTCGCGAGCTAAAATGCTCGAATGTGAAGTACCGTGAGTAATAAAAAATCGATCTGTTAGCACCTTAGAATAACAGGTGCCTTAAGCTTTTCTTACATGAGTTATTTCACTTTCCAGCTAACATGCTCAAATGTGAAGTGCAGTGATAAAAAATCTATCTGTTAGCTCCTTTTTATACCAAGTGCTATAAGCTTTTTGTGCATCACTTTTATTTAATCGTCAGCTAAAATTCTCAAATGTGAAGTGATTCATCAGAAAATCTATCTGTTAGCACACTGGATTACCAGGTGGTGTAATCTTTTCTTGCATGATTTTAATTTACTTTCCAGCTAACATGCTCGAATGTGAAGTGCAGTGATTGATAAAATAAAAGCAATCTCTTAGCAAAGCATTACGTTCATCACTTTAATTTACTTTCCAGCTAAGATGCTTCAAAGTCAAGTGAAGTGATTAATCAGAAAATCTATCTGTTAGTACAATGGAATATCAGGTGGTGTAATCTTTTCTTGCATGACTTAAAATTACCCTCCAGCTACCATGGACGAATGTGAAGTGCAGTGATCAACAAAAAAGCTATCTGTTAGCTACTTTTTATATCAAGTGCTATAAGCTTTTAGTGCATTAATTTTATTTACTCACCAGCTAAAATGCTCGAATGTGAAATGCAGTTATTAATAAAAAATCTATCTATTAGCACCTTGGAATAGCAGGTGCTGTAAGCTTTTCTTACATAAGTTTAATTCACTTTCCAGCTAACATGCTCGAACGTGAAGTGCAGTGATTGATAAAAAAACATGCAATCTGTTAGCGCAGCTTTACTTTCATCACTTTAATTAATTTCTACCTAAAATGGTTAAATGTGAAGTGATTAATCAGAAAATCTATCTGTTAGCACACTGGATTACCAGGTGGTGTATGCTTTTCTTGCATGAGTTTAATTTACCTTCCAGCTAACATGCTCAAATGTGAAGTGCAGTGATAAAAAAAAGCTATCTGTTAGCACCTTTTTATACCAAGTGCTGTATGCTTTTACTGCATCAATTTTATTTACTCGCCAGCTAAAATGCTCGAATGTGAAGTGCGGTGAGTAATAAAAAATCGATCTGTTAGCACCTTGGAATACAAGGTGCAGTAAGCTTTTCTTGCATGAGTTTAAACTGCTTTCCAGCTAACATGCTCGAACGTGAAGTGCAGTGATTGATAAAATAAAAGCAATCTGTTAGCAAAGCATTACGTTCATCACTTTAATTTACTTTCCAGCTAAAATGCTTCAAAGTCAAGTGAAGTGATTAATCAGAAAATCTATCTGTTAGTACAATGGAATATCAGGTGGTGTAATCTTTTCTTGCATGACTTAAAATTACCCTCCAGCTACCATGGACGAATGTGAAGTGCAGTGATCAACAAAAAAGCTATCTGTTAGCTACTTTTTATATCAAGTGCTATAAGCTTTTAGTGCATTACTTTTATTTACTCACCAGCTAAAATGCTCGAATGTGAAGTGCAGTGATTAATAAAAAATCTATCTGTTAGCACCTTGGAATAACAGGTGCTGTAAGCTTTTCTTACATGAGTTTAATTCACTTTCCAGCTAACATGCTCGAATGTGAAGTGCAGTGAAAAAAAAATCTATCTGTTAGCTCCTTTTTATACCAAGTGCTATAAGCTTTTCGTGCATCACTTTTATATACTCGCGAGCTAAAATGCTCGAATGTGAAGTACCGTGAGTAATAAAAAATCGATCTGTTAGCACCTTAGAATAACATGTGCCTTAAGCTTTTCTTACATGAGTTATTTCACTTTCCAGCTAACATGCTCGAATGTGAAGTGCAGTGATAAAAAATCTATCTGTTAGCTCCTTTTTATACCAAGTGCTATAAGCTTTTTGTGCATCACTTTTATTTAATCGTCAGCTAAAATTCTCAAATGTGAAGTGATTCATCAGAAAATCTATCTGTTAGCACACTGGATTACCAGGTGGTGTAATCTTTTCTTGCATGATTTTAATTTACTTTCCAGCTAAAATGCTCGAATGTGAAGTGCAGTTATTAATAAAAAATCTATCTGTTAGCACCTTGGAATAGCAGGTGCTGTAAGCTTTTCTTACATGAGTTTAATTCACTTTCCAGCTAACATGCTCGAACGTGAAGTGCAGTGATTGATAAAAAACACGCAATCTGTTAGCGCAGCTTTACCTTCATCACTTTAATTAATTTCTACCTAAAATGGTTCAATGTGAAGTGATTAATCAGAAAATCTATCTGTTAGCACACTGGATTACCAGGTGGTGTATGCTTTTCATGCATTAGTTTAATTTACCTCCCAGCTAACATGCTCAAATGTGAAGTGCAGTGATAAAAAAAGCTATCTGTTAGCACCTTTTTATACCAAGTGCTGTATGCTTTTACTGCATCAATTTAATTTACTCGCCAGCTAAAATGCTCGAATGTGAAGTGCGGTGAGTAATAAAAAATCGATCTGTAAGCACCTTGGAATACCAGGTGCAATAAGCTTTTCTTGTATGAGTTTAAACTGCTTTCCAGCTAACATGCTCGAACATGAAGTGCAGTGATTGATAAAATAAAAGCAATCTGTTAGCAAAGCATTACGTTCATCACTTTAATTTACTTTCCAGCTAAGATGCTTCAAAGTCAAGTGAAGTGATTAATCAGAAAATCTATCTGTTAGTACAATGGATTATCAGGTGGTGTAATCTATTCTTGCATGATTTTAATTTATTTCCAGCTAACAAGGACGAATGTGAAGTGCAGTGATCAACAAAAAAGCTATATGTTAGCTACTTTTTATATCAAGTGCTGTAAGCTTTTAGTGCATCACTTTTATTTACTCGCCAGCTAAAATGCTCGAATGTGAAGTGCAGTGATTAATAAAAAATCTATCTGTTAGCACCTTGGAATAACAGGTGCTGTAAGATTTTCTTACATGAGTTATTTCACTTTCCAGCTAACATGCTCGAATGTGAAGTGCAGTGATTAATAAAAAATCTATCTGTTAGCACCTTGGAATAGCAGGTGCTGTAAGCTTTTCTTACATGAATTTAATTCACTTTCCAGCTAACATGCTCGAACGTGAAGTGCAGTGATTGATAAAAAACACGCAATCTGTTAGCGCAGCTTTACTTTCATCACTTTAATTAATTTCTACCTAAAATGGTTCAATGTGAAGTGATTAATCAGAAAATCTATCTGTTAGCACACTGGATTACCAGGTGGTGTATGCTTTTCTTGCATGAGTTTAATTTACCTTCCAGCTAACATGCTCAAATGTGAAGTGCAGTGATAAAAAAGCTATCTGTTAGCACCTTTTTATACCAAGTGCTGTAAGCTTTTCGTGCATCACTTTTATATACTCGCGAGCTAAAATGCTCGAATGTGAAGTACCGTGAGTAATAAAAAATCGATCTGTTAGCACCTTAGAATAACAGGTGCCTTAAGCTTTTCTTACATGAGTTATTTCACTTTCCAGCTAACATGCTCAAATGTGAAGTGCAGTGATAAAAAATCTATCTGTTAGCTCCTTTTTATACCAAGTGCTATAAGCTTTTTGTGCATCACTTTTATTTAATCGTCAGCTAAAATTCTCAAATGTGAAGTGATTCATCAGAAAATCTATCTGTTAGCACACTGGATTACCAGGTGGTGTAATCTTTTCTTGCATGATTTTAATTTACTTTCCAGCTAACATGCTCGAATGTGAAGTGCAGTTATTAATAAAAAATCTATCTGTTAGCACCTTGGAATAGCAGGTGCTGTAAGCTTTTCTTACATGAGTTTAATTCACTTTCCAGCTAACATGCTCGAACGTGAAGTGCAGTGATTGATAAAAAACACGCATTCTGTTAGCGCAGCTTTACCTTCATCACTTTAATTAATTTCTACCTAAAATGGTTCAATGTGAAGTGATTAATCAGAAAATCTATCTGTTAGCACACTGGATTACCAGGTGGTGTATGCTTTTCATGCATTAGTTTAATTTACCTCCCAGCTAACATGCTCGAATGTGAAGTGCAGTGATAAAAAAAGCTATCTGTTAGCACCTTTTTATACCAAGTGCTGTATGCTTTTAGTGCATCACTTTTATTTACTCGCCAGCTAAAATGCTCGAATGTGAAGTGCAGTGATTAATAAAAAATCTATCTGTTAGCACCTTGGAATAACAGGTGCTGTAAGATTTTCTTACATGAGTTATTTCACTTTCCAGCTAACATGCTCGAATGTGAAGTGCAGTGATTAATAAAAAATCTATCTGTTAGCACCTTGGAATAGTAGGTGCTGTAAGCTTTTCTTACATGAGTTTAATTCACTTTCCAGCTAACATGCTCGAACGTGAAGTGCAGTGATTGATAAAAAACACGCAATCTGTTAGCACAGCTTTACTTTCATCACTTTAATTAATTTCTACCTAAAATGGTTCAATGTGAAGTGATTAATCAGAAAATCTATCTGTTAGCACACTGGATTACCAGGTGGTGTATGCTTTTCTTGCATGAGTTTAATTTACCTTCCAGCTAACATGCTCAAATGTGAAGTGCAGTGATAAAAAAGCTATCTGTTAGCACCTTTTTATACCAAGTGCTGTATGCTTTTACTGCATCAATTTTATTTACTCGCCAGCTAAAATGCTCGAATGTGAAGTGCGGTGAGTAATAAAACATCGATCTGTTAGCACCTTGGAATACCAGGTGCAATAAGCTTTTCTTGTATGAGTTTAAACTGCTTTCCAGCTAACATGCTCGAACATGAAGTGCAGTGATTGATAAAATAAAAGCAATCTGTTAGCAAAGCATTACGTTCATCACTTTAATTTACTTTCCAGCTAAGATGCTTCAAAGTTAAGTGAAGTGATTAATCAGAAAATCTATCTGACAGTACAATGGATTATCAGGTGGTGTAATCTTTTCTTGCATGACTTTAATTTACTTTCCAGCTAACATGGACGAATGTGAAGTGCAGTGATCAACAAAAAAGCTATCTGTTAGCACCTTTTTATATTAAGTGCTATAAGCATTTCGTACATCACCTTTATTTACTCTCCAGCTAAAATGCTCGAATGTGAATTGCAGTTATTAATAAAAAATCTATCTGTTAGCACCTTGGAATAGCAGGTGCTGTAAGCTTTTCTTACATGAGTTTAATTCACTTTCCAGCTAACATGCTCGAATGTGAAGTGCAGTGAAAAAAAAATCTATCTGTTAGCTCCTTTTTATACCAAGTGCTATAAGCTTTTCGTGCATCACTTTTATTTACTCGTCAGCTAAAATTCTCAAATGTGAAGTGATTAATCAGAAAATCTATCTGTTAGCACACTGGATTACCAGGTGGTGTATGCTTTTCATGCATTAGTTTAATTTACCTCCCAGCTAACATGCTCGAATGTGAAGTGCAGTGATAAAAAAAGCTATCTGTTAGCACCTTTTTATACCAAGTGCTGTATGCTTTTACTGCATCAATTTAATTTACTCGCCAGCTAAAATGCTCGAATGTGAAGTGCGGTGAGTAATAAAAAATCGATCTGTTAGCACCTTGGAATACAAGGTGCAGTAAGCTTTTCTTGCATGAGTTTAAACTGCTTTCCAGCTAACATGCTCGAACGTGAAGTGCAGTGATTGATAAAATAAAAGCAATCTGTTAGCAAAGCATTACGTTCATCACTTTAATTTACTTTCCAGCTAAGATGCTTCAAAGTCAAGTGAAGTGATTAATCAGAAAATCTATCTGTTAGTACAATGGAATATCAGGTGGTGTAATCTTTTCTTGCATGACTTAAAATTACCCTCCAGCTACCATGGACGAATGTGAAGTGCAGTGATCAACAAAAAATCTATCTGTTAGCTCCTTTTTATACTAAGTGCTATAAGCTTTTCGTGCATCACTTTTATATACTCGCGAGCTAAAATGCTCGAATGTGAAGTACCGTGAGTAATAAAAAATCGATCTGTTAGCACCTTAGAATAACAGGTGCCTTAAGCTTTTCTTACATGAGTTATTTCACTTTCTAGCTAACATGCTCGAATGTGAAGTGCAGTGATAAAAAAATCTATCTGTTAGCTCCTTTTTATACCAAGTGCTATAAGCTTTTCGTGCATCACTTTTATTTACTCGTCAGCTAAAATTCTCAAATGTGAAGTGATTAATCAGAAAATCTATCTGTTAGCACACTGGATTACCAGGTGGTGTAATCTTTTCTTGCATGATTTTAATTTACTTTCCAGCTAACATGCTCGAATGTGAAGTGCAGTTATTAATAAAAAATCTATCTGTTAGCACCTTGGAATAGCAGGTGCTGTAAGCTTTTCTTACATGAGTTTAATTCACTTTCCAGCTAACATGCTCGAACGTGAAGTGCAGTGATTGATAAAAAACACGCAATCTGTTAGCGCAGCTTTACTTTCATCACTTTAATTAATTTCTACCTAAAATGGTTCAATGTGAAGTGATTAATCAGAAAATCTATCTGTTATCACACTGGATTACCAGGTGGTGTATGCTTTTCTTGCATGAGTTTAATTTACCTTCCAGCTAACATGCTCAAATGTGAAGTGCAGTGATAAAAAAGCTATCTGTTAGCACATTTTTATACCAAGTGCTGTATGCTTTTACTGCATCAATTTTATTTACTCGCCAGCTAAAATGCTCGAATGTGAAGTATGGTGAGTAATAAAAAATCTATCTGTTAGCACCTTGGAATACCAGGTGCAGTAAGCTTTTCTTGTATGAGTTTAAACTGCTTTCCAGCTAACATGCTCAAACGGGAAGTGCAGTGATTGATAAAATAAAAGCAATCTGTTAGCAAAGCATTACATTCATCACTTTAATTTACTTTCCAGCTAAGATGCTTCAAAGTCAAGTGAAGTGATTAATCAGAAAATCTATCTGTTAGCACCTTGGAATATCAGGTCCTGTAAGATTTTCTTACATGAGTTATTTCACTTTCCAGCTAACATGCTCGAATGTGAAGTGCAGTGATAAAAAAATCTATCTGTTAGCTACTTTTTATATCAAGTGCTGTAAGCTTTTAGTGCATCACTTTTATAAACTCGCCAGCTAAAATGCTCGAATGTGAAATGCAGTGATTAATAAAAAATCTATCTGTTAGCACCTTGGAATAACAGGTGCTGTAAGCTTTTCTTACATGAGTTTAATTCACTTTCCAGCTAACATGCTCGAATGTGAAGTGCAGTGATAAAAAAAATCTATCTGTTAGCTCCTTTTTATACCAAGTGCTATAAGCTTTTCGTACATCACTTTTATTTACTCTCCAGCTAAAATGCTCGAATGTGAAGTGCAGTTATTAATAAAAAATCTATCTGTTAGCACCTTGGAATAGCAGGTGCTGTAAGCTTTTCTTACATGAGTTTAATTCACTTTCCAGCTAACATGCTCAAACGTGAAGTGCAGTGATTGATAAAATAAAAGCAATCTGTTAGCAAAGCATTACATTCATCACTTTAATTTACTTTCCAGCTAAGATGCTTCAAAGTCAAGTGAAGTGATTAATCAGAAAATCTATCTGTTAGTACAATGGAATATCAGGTGGTGTAATCTTTTCTTGCATGATTTTAATTTATTTCCAGTTAACAAGGACGAATGTGAAGTGCAGTGATCAACAAAAAAGCTATATGTTAGCTACTTTTTATATCAAGTGCTGTAAGCTTTTAGTGCATCACTTTTATTTACTCGCCAGCTAAAATGCTCGAATGTGAAGTGCAGTGATTAATAAAAAATCTATCTGTTAGCACCTTGGAATAGCAGGTGCTGTAACCTTTTCTTACATGAGTTTAATTCACTTTCCAGCTAACATGCTCGAACGTGAAGTGCAGTGATTGATAAAAAACACGCAATCTGTTAGCGCAGCTTTACTTTCAACACTTTAATTAATTTCTACCTAAAATGGTTCAATGTGAAGTGATTAATCAGAAAATCTATCTGTTAGCACACTGGATTACCAGGTGGTGTATGCTTTTCTTGCATGAGTTTAATTTACCTTCCAGGTAACATGCTCAAATGTGAAGTGCAGTGATAAAAAAGCTATCTGTTAGCACCTTTTTATACCAAGTGCTGTATGCTTTTACTGCATCAATTTTATTTACTCGCCAGCTAAAATGCTCGAATGTGAAGTGCGGTGAGTAATAAAAAATCGATCTGTTAGCACCTTGGAATACCAGGTGCAGTAAGCTTTTCTTGTATGAGTTTAAACTGCTTTCCAGCTAACATGCTCAAACGTGAAGTGCAGTGATTGATAAAATAAAAGCAATCTGTTAGCAAAGCATTACATTCATCACTTTAATTTACTTTCCAGCTAAGATGCTTCAAAGTCAAGTGAAGTGATTAATCAGAAAATCTATCTGTTAGTACAATGGAATATCAGGTGGTGTAATCTTTTCTTGCATGATTTTAATTTATTTCCAGCTAACAAGGACGAATGTGAAGTGCAGTGATCAACAAAAAAGCTATATGTTAGCTACTTTTTATATCAAGTGCTGTAAGCTTTTAGTGCATCACTTTTATTTACTCGCCAGCTAAAATGCTCGAATGTGAAGTGCAGTGATTAATAAAAAATCTATCTGTTAGCACCTTGGAATAACAGGTGCTGTAAGATTTTCTTAAAATGAGTTATTTCACTTTCCAGCTAACATGCTCGAATGTGAAGTGCAGTGATAAAAAAATCTATATGTTAGCTCCTTTTTATACCAAGTGCTATAAGCTTTTAGTGCATCACTTTTATTTACTCGCCAGCTAAAATGCTCGAATGTGAAGTGCAGTGAGTAATAAAAAATCGATCTGTTAGCACCTTGGAATAGCAGGTGCTGTAAGCTTTTCTTACATGAGTTTAATTCACTTTCCAGCTAACATTCTCGAACGTGAAGTGCAGTGATTTATAAAATAAACGCAATCTGTTAGCACAGCTTTACTTTCATCACTTTAATTTACTTTCTATCTAAAATGGTTCAATGTGAAGTGATTAATCAGAAAATATATCTGTTAGCAAACTGGATTACCAGGTGGTGTATGCTTTTCATGCATTAGTTTAATTTACCTCCCAGATAACATGCTCGAATGTGAAGTGCAGTGATAAAAAAAGCTATCTGTTAGCAACTTTTTATACCAAGTGCTGTATGCTTTTACTGCATCAATTTAATTTACTCGCCAGCTAAAATGCTCGAATGTGAAGTGCGGTGAGTAATAAAAAATCGATCTGTTAGCACCTTGGAATACACGGTGCAGTAAGCTTTTCTTGCATGAGTTTAAACTGCTTTCCAGCTAACATGCTCGAATGTTAAGTGCAGTGATTGATAAAATAAAAGCAATCTGTTAGCAAAGCATTACGTTCATCACTTTAATTTACTTTCCAGCTAAGATGCTTCAAAGTCAAGTGAAGTGATTAATCAGAAAATCTATCTGTTAGTACAATGGAATATAAGGTGGTGTAATCTTTTCTTGCATGACTTAAAATTACCCTCCAGCTACCATGGACGAATGTGAAGTGCAGTGATCAACAAAAAAGCTATCTGTTAGCTACTTTTTATATCAAGTGCTATAAGCTTTTAGTGCATCACTTTTATTTACTCGCCAGCTAAAATGCTCGAATGTGAAGTGCAGTTATTAATAAAAAATCTATCTGTTAGCACATTCGAATAACAGGTGCTGTAAGCTTTTCTTACATGAGTTTAATTCACTTTCCAGCTAACATGCTCGAATGTGAAGTGCAGTGATAAAAAAATCTATCTGTTAACTCCTTTTTATACTAAGTGCTGTATGCTTTTACTGCATCAATTTTATTTACTCGCCAGCTAAAATGCTCGAAAGTAAAGTGCGGTGAGTAATATAAAATCGATCTGTTAGCACCTTGGAATAGCAGGTGCTGTAAGCTTTTCTTACATGAGTTTAATTCACTTTCCAGCTAACATGCTCAAACGTGAAGTGCAGTGATTGATAAAATAAAAGCAATCTGTTAGCAAAGCATTACATTCATCACTTTAATTTACTTTCCAGCTAAGATGCTTCAAAGTCAAGTGAAGTGATTAATCAGAAAATCTATCTGTTAGTACAATGGAATATCAGGTGGTGTAATCTTTTCTTGCATGATTTTAATTTATTTCCAGTTAACAAGGACGAATGTGAAGTGCAGTGATCAACAAAAAAGCTATATGTTAGCTACTTTTTATATCAAGTGCTGTAAGCTTTTAGTGCATCACTTTTATTTACTCGCCAGCTAAAATGCTCGAATGTGAAGTGCAGTGATTAATAAAAAATCTATCTGTTAGCACCTTGGAATAGCAGGTGCTGTAAGCTTTTCTTACATGAGTTTAATTCACTTTCCAGCTAACATGCTCGAACGTGAAGTGCAGTGATTGATAAAAAACACGCAATCTGTTAGCGCAGCTTTACTTTCAACACTTTAATTAATTTCTACCTAAAATGGTTCAATGTGAAGTGATAATCAGAAAATCTATCTGTTAGCACACTGGATTACCAGGTGGTGTATGCTTTTCTTGCATGAGTTTAATTTACCTTCCAGGTAACATGCTCAAATGTGAAGTGCAGTGATAAAAAAGCTATCTGTTAGCACCTTTTTATACCAAGTGCTGTATGCTTTTACTGCATCAATTTTATTTACTCGCCAGCTAAAATGCTCGAATGTGAAGTGCGGTGAGTAATAAAAAATCGATCTGTTAGCACCTTGGAATACCAGGTGCAGTAAGCTTTTCTTGTATGAGTTTAAACTGCTTTCCAGCTAACATGCTCAAACGTGAAGTGCAGTGATTGATAAAATAACAGCAATCTGTTAGCAAAGCATTACATTCATCACTTTAATTTACTTTCCAGCTAAGATGCTTCAAAGTCAAGTGAAGTGATTAATCAGAAAATCTATCTGTTAGTACAATGGAATATCAGGTGGTGTAATCTTTTCTTGCATGATTTTAATTTATTTCCAGCTAACAAGGACGAATGTGAAGTGCAGTGATCAACAAAAAAGCTATATGTTAGCTACTTTTTATATCAAGTGCTGTAAGCTTTTAGTGCATCACTTTTATTTACTCGCCAGCTAAAATGCTCGAATGTGAAGTGCAGTGATTAATAAAAAATCTATCTGTTAGCACCTTGGAATAACAGGTGCTGTAAGATTTTCTTACATGAGTTATTTCACTTTCCAGCTAACATGCTCGAATGTGAAGTGCAGTGATAAAAAAATCTATCTGTTAGCTCCTTTTTAAAACAAGTGCTATAAGCTTTTCGTGCATCACTTTTATTTACTCGCCAGCTAAAATGCTCGAATGTGAAGTGCAGTGAGTAATATGATATCGATCTGTTAGCACCTTGGAATAGCAGGTGCTGTAAGTTTTTCTTACATGAGTTTATTTCACTCTGCAGCTATCATGCTCAAACGTGAACTGCAGTGATTGATAAAATCAAAGCAATCTGTTAGCACAGCATTACTTTCATCACTTTAATTTACTTTCCAGCTAAGATGCTTCAAAGTCAAGTGAAGTGATTAATCAGAAAATCTATCTGTTAGTACAATGGAATATCAGGTGGTGTAATTTTTTCTTGCATGAGTTTAATTTACTTTCTAGCTAACATCGACGAATGTGAAGTGCAGTGATCAATTAAAAAGCTATCTGTTAGCTGCTTTTTATATCAAGTGCTGTAAGCTTTTAGTGCATCACTTTTATTTACTCGCCAGCTAAAATGCTCGAATGTGAAGTGCAGTGAGTAATAAAAAATCGATCTGTTAGCACCTTGGAATAGCAGGTGCTGTAAGATTTTCTTACATGAGTTATTTCACTTTCCAGCTAACATTCTCGAACGTGAAGTGCAGTGATTTATAAAATAAACGCAATCTGTTAGCACAGCTTTACTTTCATCACTTTAATTTACTTTCTATCTAAAATGGTTCAATGTGAAGTGATTAATCAGAAAATCTATCTGTTAGCACACTGGATTACCAGGTGGTGTATGCTTTTCATGCATTAGTTTAATTTACCTCCCAGCTAACATGCTCGAATGTGAAGTGCAGTGATAAAAAAATCTATCTGTTAGCACCTTTTTATACCAAGTGCTGTATGCTTTTACTGCATCAATTTAGTTTACTCGCCAGCTAAAATGCTCGAATGTGAAGTGCGGTGAGTAATAAAAAATCGATCTGTTAGCACCTTGGAATACAAGGTGCAGTAAGCTTTTCTTGCATGAGTTTAAACTGCTTTCCAGCTAACATGCTCGAACGTGAAGTGCAGTGATTGATAAAATAAAAGCAATCTGTTAGCAAAGCATTATGTTCTTCACTTTAATTTACTTTCCAGCTAAGATGCTTCAAAGTCAAGTGAAGTGATTAATCAGAAAATATATCTGTTAGTACAATGGAATATCAGGTGGTGTAATCTTTTCTTGCATGACTTAAAATTACCCTCCAGCTACCATGGACGAATGTGAAGTGCAGTGATCAACAAAAAAGCTATCTGTTAGCTACTTTTTATATCAAGTGCTATAAGCTTTTAGTGCATCACTTTTACCAAGTTTTGTAAGCTTTTCGTGCATCACTTTTATTTAATCGCCAGCTAAATTGCTCGAATGTGAAGTGCAGTTATTAATAAAAAAATCTATCTGTTAGCACCTTGGAATAGCAGGTGCTGTAAGCTTTTCTTACATGAGTTTAATTCACTCTCCAGCTAACATGCTCGAACGTGAAGTGCAATGATTTATAAAATAAACGCAATCTGTAAGCACAGCTTTACTTTCATCACTTTAATTTACTTTCTATCTAAAATGGTTCAATGTGAAGTGATTAATCAGAAAATCTATCTGTTAGCACACTGGATTACCAGGTGGTGTATGCTTTTCTTGCATGAGTTTAATTTATCTCCCAGCTAACATGCTCGAATGTGAAGTGCAGTGATAAAAAAGCTATCTGTTAGCACCTTTTTATACCAAGTGCTGTATGCTTTTACTGCATCACTTTTATTTACCCGCCAGCTAAAATGCTCGAAAGTAAAGTGCAGTGAGTAATAAAAAATCGATCTGTTAGCACCTTGGAATACCAGTTGCAGTAAGCTTTTCTTGTATGAGTTTAAACTGCTTTCCAGCTAACATGCTCGAACGTGAAGTGCAGTGATGGATAAAATAAAAGCAATCTGTTTGCAATTCATTACATTCATCACTTCAATTTACTTTCCAGCTAAGATGCTTCAAAGTCAAGTGAAGTGATTAATCAGAAAATCTATCTGTTAGTACAATGGAATATCAGGTGGTGTAATCTTTTCTTGCATGATTTTAATTTACTTTCCAGCTAACAAGGATGAATGTGAAGTGCAGTGATCAACAAAAAAGCTATATGTTAGCTACTTTTTATATCAAATGCTGTAAGCTTTTAGTGCATCACTTTTATTTACTCGCCAGCTAAAATGCTCGAATGTGAAGTGCAGTGATTAATAAAAAATGTATCTGTTAGCACCTTGGAATAACAGGTGCTGTAAGATTTTCTTGTATGAGTTTAAACAGCTTTCCAGCTAACATGCTCGAACGTGATGTGCAGTGACTGATAAAATAAAAGCAATCTGTTAGCAAAGCATTACATTCATCACTTTAATTTACTTTCCAGCTAAGATGCTTCAAAGTCAAGTGAAGTGATTAATCAGAATATCTATCTGTTAGTACAATGGAATATCAGGTGGTGTAATCTTTTCTTGCATGAGTTATTTCACTTTCCAGCTAACATGCTCGAATGTGAAGTGCAGTGATAAAAAAATCTATATGTTAGCTCCTTTTTATACCAAGTGCTATAAGCTTTTAGTGCATCACTTTTATTTACTCGCCAGCTAAAATGCTCGAATGTGAAGTGCAGTGAGTAATAAAAAATTGACTGTTAGCACCTTGGAATAGCAGGTGCTGTAAGCTTTTCTTACATGAGTTTAATTCACTCTCCAGCTATCATACTCGAACGTGAACTGCAGTGATTGATAAAATAAACGCAATCTGTTAGCACAGCTTTACTTTCAACACTTTAATTTACTTTCTATCTAAAATGGTTCAATGTGAAGTGATTAATTAGAAAATCTATCTGTTAGCACACTGGATTACCAGGTGATGTATGCTTTTCTTGCATGAGTTTAATTTACCTCCCAGCTAACATGCTCGGATGTGAAGTGCAGTGATAAAAAAAAGCTATCTGTTAGTACCTTTTTATACCAAGTGCTGTATACTTTTACTGCATCACTTTTATTTACTCGCCAGCTAAAATGCTCGAATGTAAAGTGCGGTGAGTAATAAAAATCGATCTGTTAGCACCTTGGAATAGCAGGTGCTGTAAGCCTTTCTTTTATGAGTTTAAACTGCTTTACAGCTAACATGCTCGAACGTGAAGTGCAGTGATTGATAAAATAAAAGCAATCTGTTAGCAAAGCATTACGTTCATCACTTTAATTTACTTTCCAGCTAAGATGCTTCAAAGTCAAGTGAAGTGATTAATCAGAAAATCTATCTGTTAGTACAATGGAATATCAGGTGGTGTAATCTTTTCTTGCATGATTTTAATTTACTTTCCAGCTAACATGGACGTATGTGAAGTGCAGTGATTGATAAAATAAAAGCAATCTGTTAGCAAAGCATTACGTTCATCACTTTAATTTACTTTCCAGCTAAGATGCTTCAGTCAAGTGAAGTGATTAATCAGAAAATCTATCTGTTAGTACAATGGAATATCAGGTGGTGTAATCTTTTCTTGCATGATTTTAATTAACTTTCCAGCTAACATGGACGAATGTGAAGTGCAGTGATCAACAAAAAAGCTATATGTTAACTACTTTTTATATCAAGTGCTGTAAGCTTTTAGTGCATCACTTTTATTTACTCACCAGCTAAAATGCTCGAATGTGAAGTGCAGTGATTAATAAAAAATCTATCTGTTAGCACCTTGGAATAACAGGTGCTGTAAGCTTTTCTTACATGAGTTTAATTCACTTTCCAGCTAACATGGACGAATGTGAAGTGCAGTGATCAATAAAAAAGCTATCTATTAGCTCCTTTTTATACCAATTGCTGTAAGCTTTTCGTGCATCACTTTTATTTACTCGCCAGCTAAAATGCTCGAATGTGAAGTGCAGTGATTAATAAAAATCTATCTGTTAGCACCTTGGAATAACAGGTGCTGTAAACCTTTTTTGCATCACTTTTATTTACTCACCAGTTAATATGCTCAAATGTGAAGTGTAGTGATTCATAAAAAATCGATCTTTTAGCAACTTGGAATAGCAGGTGTTGTAAGCTTTTCTTGGATGAGTTTAATTTACTTTCCAGCTAACATGCTTGTATGTGAAGTGCAGTGATTAATAAAAAATCTATCTGATAACACTTTTGAACACCAGGTGCTGTAATCTTTTCTTGCAGTGGTCATAACAAAAGCTATCTGTTAGACCCTTTTTATACCAAGTGATGTAAGGTTTTCTTGCATCACTTTTAATTAATCAACAGATAATATGCTCGAATGTGAAGTGCAGTGATTAATAAGAAATCTAACTGATAGCACTTTGGAATACCAGGTGCTGTAAGCTTTTCTTGCAAGAGTTTAATTCATGTTCCAGTTAACATGCTCGAACGTGACGTGCAGTGATTTATAAAATAAAAGCAATCTGTTAGCACTACTTTCATTACCTTAATTTACTTTCCAGCTAACATGCTTCAATGTGAAGTGAAGTGATTAATCAGAAAATCTATCTGTTAGCACACTGGATTACCAGGTGCTGTAAGCTTTTCTTGTATGAGTTTAATTTACTTTCCAGCTAACATGCTTGAATGTGAAGTGCAGTGATTAATAAAAAACAGTTATCTGTTAGCACCTTAGAATACCAGGTGCTGTAAGCTTTTCTTGCATTAGTTTAAACTGCTTTCCAGCGAACATGCTCGAACATCAAGTGCAGTGATTGATAAAATAAAAGCAATCTGTTAGCACAGCTTTACTTACATCAGTTTAATTTACTTTCTAGCTAACATGCTTCAATATGAAGTGAAGCAATTAATCACATTATCTATCTGTTAACATTCAAGCATGTTAGCTGGAAAATAAATTAAAGTGATGCAAAAAAAAGCATACAGCAGCTACTATTCCCATGCTGTAACAGATAGGTTTTTTAGTAATCACTGCACTTCATGTTTGACCATGTTAGCTGGAAAGCACTTTAAACTCATGCAAGAAAAGCTTACAGCACCTGGTATTCCAAGGTGCTAACAGATAGATTTTTTATTAATCATTGCACTTCACATTTGAGTATGTTAGCAGGAAAGTAAATAAAAGTGATGCAAGAAAAGCTTACAGCACTTGGTATTCCAAGGTGCTAACAGATAGATTTTTTAGTTATCACTGCACTTCACATTCGAGCATGTTAGCTGCAAAGCAACATAAAGTGATGCAAGAAAAGCTTACAGCACCTGGTATTCCAAGGTACTATCAGCTAGATTTCATTGTTATTAATCACTGCACTTCACATTCAAGCATGTTAGCTGGAAAATAAATTAAGGTCATGCAAAAAAATCATGCAGCAGCTACTATTCCCAGGTAGTAACAGATACTTTTTGTAAATAATCAATGCACTTCACATTTGAGCATGTTAGCAGGAAAGTTAAAAAAAGGTGATCCAAGAAAAGATTACAGCACCTGGAATTCCCAGGCAGGGTCCCACCTAGGTACTAACCAAGCCCAAACCTGTTTAGCTTCCGAGATCACGCAAGATCAGGAATTGCCAAGCTGGTGTGGCTGTATGCTTTAAAAATTTTCTCAAAATGCCTATTCATAGCAAATGAGATCACTGCGCAAATTAACATATCATTTTTTTTTTATTATGCCCTTTACGCTCTGGCAGTTTTAAGCTCATTTTTTGAATGATTTGTACTTGTTCACTTTAACACTAGATCTTTGAAATTGTACACATAGCACAATGATCATTCAGGATTCAAATTGAAGTAGACATCTGGGACTAGAAAGCCATTCACATCCAGGCTTATTTCTCCATCATTTAGGTTCCATTTGAGCTCATCTAATAGATGTCAAAAAGCAAAAAACGCCTTTTTTGCTCGAATGTGAAGTGCAGTGATTAATAAAAAATGTATCTATTAGCACCTTGGAATAACAGGTGCTGTAAGATTTTCTAACATGAGTTATTTCACTTTCCAGCTAACATGCTCGAATGTGAAGTGCAGTGATAAAAAAATCTATATGTTAGATCCTTTTTATACCAAGTGCTATAAGCTTTTAGTGCATCACTTTTATTTACTCGCCAGCTAAAATGCTCGAATGTGAAGTGCAGTGAGTAATAAAAAATCGATCTGTTAGCACCTTGGAATAGCAGGTGCTGTAAGCTTTTCTTACATGAGTTTAATTCACTTTCCAGCTAACATTCTCGAACGTGAAGTGCAGTGATTTATAAAATAAACGCAATCTGTTAGCACAGCTTTACTTTCATCACTTTAATTTACTTTCTATCTAAAATGGTTCAATGTGAAGTGATTAATCAGAAAATATATCTGTTAGCAAACTGGATTACCAGGTGGTGTATGCTTTTCATGCATTAGTTTAATTTACCTCCCAGATAACATGCTCGAATGTGAAGTGCAGTGATAAAAAAAGCTATCTGTTAGCAACTTTTTATACCAAGTGCTGTATGCTTTTACTGCATCAATTTAATTTACTCGCCAGCTAAAATGCTCGAATGTGAAGTGCGGTGAGTAATAAAAAATCGATCTGTTAGCACCTTGGAATACCAGGTGCAATAAGCTTTTCTTGTATGAGTTTAAACTGCTTTCCAGCTAACATGCTCGAACATGAAGTGCAGTGATTGATAAAATAAAAGCAATCTGTTAGCACAGCATTACTTTCATCACTTTAATTTACTTTCCAGCTAAGATGCTTCAAACTCAAGTGAAGTGATTAATCAGAAAATCTATCTGTTAGTACAATGGAATATCAGGTGGTGTAATTTTTTCTTGCATGAGTTTAATTTACTTTCTAGCTAACATCGACGAATGTGAAGTGCAGTGATCAATTAAAAAGCTATCTGTTAGCTGCTTTTTATATCAAGTGCTGTAAGCTTTTAGTGCATCACTTTTATTTACTCACCAGCTAAAATGCTCGAATGTGAAGTGCAGTGATTGATAAAATAAAAGCAATCTGTTAGCAAAGCATTATGTTCTTCACTTTAATTTACTTTCCAGCTAAGATGCTTCAAAGTCAAGTGAAGTGATTAATCAGAAAATCTATCTGTTAGTAGAATGGAATATCAGGTGGTGTAATCTTTTCTTGCATGATTTTAATTTACTTTCCAGCTAACATGGACGTATGTGAAGTGCAGTGATTGATAAAATAAAAGCAATCTGTTAGCAAAGCATTACGTTCATCACTTTAATTTACTTTCCAGCTAAGATGCTTCAGTCAAGTGAAGTGATTAATCAGAAAATCTATCTGTTAGTACAATGGAATATCAGGTGGTGTAATCTTTTCTTGCATGATTTTAATTAACTTTCCAGCTAACATGGACGAATGTGAAGTGCAGTGATCAACAAAAAAGCTATATGTTAACTACTTTTTATATCAAGTGCTGTAAGCTTTTAGTGCATCACTTTTATTTACTCACCAGCTAAAATGCTCGAATGTGAAGTGCAGTGATTAATAAAAAATCTATCTGTTAGCACCTTGGAATAACAGGTGCTGTAAGCTTTTCTTACATGAGTTTAATTCACTTTCCAGCTAACATGGACGAATGTGAAGTGCAGTGATCAATAAAAAAGCTATCTATTAGCTCCTTTTTATACCAATTGCTGTAAGCTTTTCGTGCATCACTTTTATTTACTCGCCAGCTAAAATGCTCGAATGTGAAGTGCAGTGATTAATAAAAATCTATCTGTTAGCACCTTGGAATAACAGGTGCTGTAAACCTTTTTTGCATCACTTTTATTTACTCACCAGTTAATATGCTCAAATGTGAAGTGTAGTGATTCATAAAAAATCGATCTTTTAGCAACTTGGAATAGCAGGTGCTGTAAGCTTTTCTTGGATGAGTTTAATTTACTTTCCAGCTAACATGCTTGTATGTGAAGTGCAGTGATTAATAAAAAATCTATCTGATAACACTTTTGAACACCAGGTGCTGTAATCTTTTCTTGCAGTGGTCATAACAAAAGCTATCTGTTAGACCCTTTTTATACCAAGTGATGTAAGGTTTTCTTGCATCACTTTTAATTAATCAACAGATAATATGCTCGAATGTGAAGTGCAGTGATTAATAAGAAATCTAACTGATAGCACTTTGGAATACCAGGTGCTGTAAGCTTTTCTTGCAAGAGTTTAATTCATGTTCCAGTTAACATGCTCGAACGTGACGTGCAGTGATTTATAAAATAAAAGCAATCTGTTAGCACTACTTTCATTACCTTAATTTACTTTCCAGCTAACATGCTTCAATGTGAAGTGAAGTGATTAATCAGAAAATCTATCTGTTAGCACACTGGATTACCAGGTGCTGTAAGCTTTTCTTGTATGAGTTTAATTTACTTTCCAGCTAACATGCTTGAATGTGAAGTGCAGTGATTAATAAAAAACAGTTATCTGTTAGCACCTTAGAATACCAGGTGCTGTAAGCTTTTCTTGCATTAGTTTAAACTGCTTTCCAGCGAACATGCTCGAACATCAAGTGCAGTGATTGATAAAATAAAAGCAATCTGTTAGCACAGCTTTACTTACATCAGTTTAATTTACTTTCTAGCTAACATGCTTCAATATGAAGTGAAGCAATTAATCACATTATCTATCTGTTAACATTCAAGCATGTTAGCTGGAAAATAAATTAAAGTGATGCAAAAAAAAAGCATACAGCAGCTACTATTCCCATGCTGTAACAGATAGGTTTTTTAGTAATCACTGCACTTCATGTTTGACCATGTTAGCTGGAAAGCACTTTAAACTCATGCAAGAAAAGCTTACAGCACCTGGTATTCCAAGGTGCTAACAGATAGATTTTTTATTAATCATTGCACTTCACATTTGAGTATGTTAGCAGGAAAGTAAATAAAAGTGATGCAAGAAAAGCTTACAGCACTTGGTATTCCAAGGTGCTAACAGATAGATTTTTTAGTTATTACTGCACTTCACATTCGAGCATGTTAGCTGCAAAGCAACATAAAGTGATGCAAGAAAAGCTTACAGCACCTGGTATTCCAAGGTACTATCAGCTAGATTTCATTGTTATTAATCACTGCACTTCACATTCAAGCATGTTAGCTGGAAAATAAATTAAGGTCATGCAAAAAAATCATGCAGCAGCTACTATTCCCAGGTAGTAACAGATACTTTTTGTAAATAATCAATGCACTTCACATTTGAGCATGTTAGCAGGAAAGTTAAAAAAAGGTGATCCAAGAAAAGATTACAGCACCTGGAATTCCCAGGCAGGGTCCCACCTAGGTACTAACCAAGCCCAAACCTGTTTAGCTTCCGAGATCACGCAAGATCAGGAATTGCCAAGCTGGTGTGGCTGTATGCTTTAAAAATTTTCTCAAAATGCCTATTCATAGCAAATGAGATCACTGCGCAAATTAACATATCATTTTTTTTTTATTATGCCCTTTACGCTCTGGCAGTTTTAAGCTCATTTTTTGAATGATTTGTACTTGTTCACTTTAACACTAGATCTTTGAAATTGTACACATAGCACAATGATCATTCAGGATTCAAATTGAAGTAGACATCTGGGACTAGAAAGCCATTCACATCCAGGCTTATTTCTCCATCATTTAGGTTCCATTTGAGCTCATCTAATAGATGTCAAAAAGCAAAAAACGCCTTTTTTGCTCGAATGTGAAGTGCAGTGATTAATAAAAAATGTATCTATTAGCACCTTGGAATAACAGGTGCTGTAAGATTTTCTAACATGAGTTATTTCACTTTCCAGCTAACATGCTCGAATGTGAAGTGCAGTGATAAAAAAATCTATATGTTAGCTCCTTTTTATACCAAGTGCTATAAGCTTTTAGTGCATCACTTTTATTTACTCGCCAGCTAAAATGCTCGAATGTGAAGTGCAGTGAGTAATAAAAAATCGATCTGTTAGCACCTTGGAATAGCAGGTGCTGTAAGCTTTTCTTACATGAGTTTAATTCACTTTCCAGCTAACATTCTCGAACGTGAAGTGCAGTGATTTATAAAATAAACGCAATCTGTTAGCACAGCTTTACTTTCATCACTTTAATTTACTTTCTATCTAAAATGGTTCAATGTGAAGTGATTAATCAGAAAATATATCTGTTAGCAAACTGGATTACCAGGTGGTGTATGCTTTTCATGCATTAGTTTAATTTACCTCCCAGATAACATGCTCGAATGTGAAGTGCAGTGATAAAAAAAGCTATCTGTTAGCAACTTTTTATACCAAGTGCTGTATGCTTTTACTGCATCAATTTAATTTACTCGCCAGCTAAAATGCTCGAATGTGAAGTGCGGTGAGTAATAAAAAATCGATCTGTTAGCACCTTGGAATACACGGTGCAGTAAGCTTTTCTTGCATGAGTTTAAACTGCTTTCCAGCTAACATGCTCGAACGTTAAGTGCAGTGATTGATAAAATAAAAGCAATCTGTTAGCAAAGCATTACGTTCATCACTTTAATTTACTTTCCAGCTAAGATGCTTCAAAGTCAAGTGAAGTGATTAATCAGAAAATCTATCTGTTAGTACAATGGAATATAAGGTGGTGTAATCTTTTCTTGCATGACTTAAAATTACCCTCCAGCTACCATGGACGAATGTGAAGTGCAGTGATCAACAAAAAAGCTATCTGTTAGCTACTTTTTATATCAAGTGCTATAAGCTTTTAGTGCATCACTTTTATTTACTCGCCAGCTAAAATGCTCGAATGTGAAGTGCAGTTATTAATAAAAAATCTATCTGTTAGCACATTCGAATAACAGGTGCTGTAAGCTTTTCTTACATGAGTTTAATTCACTTTCCAGCTAACATGCTCGAATGTGAAGTGCAGTGATAAAAAAATCTATCTGTTAACTCCTTTTTATACCAAGTGCTGTATGCTTTTACTGCATCAATTTTATTTACTCGCCAGCTAAAATGCTCGAAAGTAAAGTGCGGTGAGTAATAAAAAATCGATCTGTTAGCACCTTGGAATACCAGGTGTAGTAAGGTTTTCTTGTATGAGTTTAAACAGCTTTCCAGCTAACATGCTCGAACGTGATGTGCAGTGACTGATAAAATAAAAGCAATCTGTTAGCAAAGCATTACATTCATCACTTTAATTTACTTTCCAGCTAAGATGCTTCAAAGTCAAGTGAAGTGATTAATCAGAATATCTATCTGTTAGTACAATGGAATATCAGGTGGTGTAATCTTTTCTTGCATGATTTTAATTTACTTTCCAGCTAACAAGGACGAATGTGAAGTGCAGTGATCAACAAAAAAGCTATATGTAGCTACTTTTTATATCAAGTGCTGTAAGCTTTTAGTGCATCACTTTTATTTACTCGCCAACTAAAATGCTCGAATGTGAAGTGCAGTGATTAATAAAAAATCTATCTGTTAGCAACGTAGAATAACAGGTGCCTTAAGCTTTTCTTACATGAGTTATTTCACTTTCCAGCTAACATGCTCGAATGTGAAGTGCAGTGATAAAAAAATCTATCTGTTAGCTCCTTTTTAAAACAAGTGCTATAAGCTTTTCGTGCATCACTTTTATTTACTCGCCAGCTAAAATGCTCGAATGTGAAGTGCAGTGAGTAATATGATATCGATCTGTTAGCACCTTGGAATAGCAGGTGCTGTAAGTTTTTCTTACATGAGTTTATTTCACTCTGCAGCTATCATGCTCAAACGTGAACTGCAGTGATTGATAAAATCAAAGCAATCTGTTAGCACAGCATTACTTTCATCACTTTAATTTACTTTCCAGCTAAGATGCTTCAAACTCAAGTGAAGTGATTAATCAGAAAATCTATCTGTTAGTACAATGGAATATCAGGTGGTGTAATTTTTTCTTGCATGAGTTTAATTTACTTTCTAGCTAACATCGACGAATGTGAAGTGCAGTGATCAATTAAAAAGCTATCTGTTAGCTGCTTTTTATATCAAGTGCTGTAAGCTTTTAGTGCATCACTTTTATTTACTCGCCAGCTAAAATGCTCGAATGTGAAGTGCAGTGATTGATAAAATAAAAGCAATCTGTTAGCAAAGCATTATGTTCTTCACTTTAATTTACTTTCCAGCTAAGATGCTTCAAAGTCAAGTGAAGTGATTAATCAGAAAATCTATCTGTTAGTAGAATGGAATATCCGGTGGTGTAATCTTTTCTTGCATGATTTTAATTTACTTTCCAGCTAACATGGACGTATGTGAAGTGCAGTGATTGATAAAATAAAAGCAATCTGTTAGCAAAGCATTACGTTCATCACTTTAATTTACTTTCCAGCTAAGATGCTTCAGTCAAGTGAAGTGATTAATCAGAAAATCTATCTGTTAGTACAATGGAATATCAGGTGGTGTAATCTTTTCTTGCATGATTTTAATTAACTTTCCAGCTAACATGGACGAATGTGAAGTGCAGTGATCAACAAAAAAGCTATATGTTAACTACTTTTTATATCAAGTGCTGTAAGCTTTTAGTGCATCACTTTTATTTACTCACCAGCTAAAATGCTCGAATGTGAAGTGCAGTGATTAATAAAAAATCTATCTGTTAGCACCTTGGAATAACAGGTGCTGTAAGCTTTTCTTACATGAGTTTAATTCACTTTCCAGCTAACATGGACGAATGTGAAGTGCAGTGATCAATAAAAAAGCTATCTATTAGCTCCTTTTTATACCAATTGCTGTAAGCTTTTCGTGCATCACTTTTATTTACTCGCCAGCTAAAATGCTCGAATGTGAAGTGCAGTGATTAATAAAAATCTATCTGTTAGCACCTTGGAATAACAGGTGCTGTAAACCTTTTTTGCATCACTTTTATTTACTCACCAGTTAATATGCTCAAATGTGAAGTGTAGTGATTCATAAAAAATCGATCTTTTAGCAACTTGGAATAGCAGGTGCTGTAAGCTTTTCTTGGATGAGTTTAATTTACTTTCCAGCTAACATGCTTGTATGTGAAGTGCAGTGATTAATAAAAAATCTATCTGATAACACTTTTGAACACCAGGTGCTGTAATCTTTTCTTGCAGTGGTCATAACAAAAGCTATCTGTTAGACCCTTTTTATACCAAGTGATGTAAGGTTTTCTTGCATCACTTTTAATTAATCAACAGATAATATGCTCGAATGTGAAGTGCAGTGATTAATAAGAAATCTAACTGATAGCACTTTGGAATACCAGGTGCTGTAAGCTTTTCTTGCAAGAGTTTAATTCATGTTCCAGTTAACATGCTCGAACGTGACGTGCAGTGATTTATAAAATAAAAGCAATCTGTTAGCACTACTTTCATTACCTTAATTTACTTTCCAGCTAACATGCTTCAATGTGAAGTGAAGTGATTAATCAGAAAATCTATCTGTTAGCACACTGGAATGCCAGGTAGAGTAAGCTTTTCTTGAATGAATTTAAGTAACTTTCCAGCTAACATGCTCGAATGTGACGTGCAAGGATAATTTAAAAAAAGCTATCTATTAGCACTTTGGAATACCAGGTGCTGTAAGCGTTTCTTCGATCACTTTCATTTACTCACCAGCTAACATGCTCGAATGTGAAGTGCGGTGATACATACAAAATCTATCTGATAGCACCTTGGAATAGCAGGTGCTGTAAGCTTTTCTTACATGAGTTTAATTCACTTTCCAGCTAACATGTTCGAACGTGAAGTGCAGTGATTAAAAAAAGCTATTTGTTAGCACCTTTTTATACCAAGTGCTGTAAGCTTTTCTTGCATCACTTTTATGTAGTCATCAGCTAAAATGCTTGAATGTGAAGTGTAGTGATTAATAAAAAATATATTTGATAGCATTTTGGAATACCAGGTGCTGTAAGGTTTTCTTGCATGAGTTTAAATTGCTTTCCAGCTAACTTGCTTGATCAAGAATTGCAATGATTAATACAAAATCTATCTGTTAGCACCTTGGAATACCAGGTGCTGTAAGCTTTTCTTGCATCACTTTTACTTTCTCACCAGTTAACATGCTCAAATGTGAAGTAGAGTGATTCATAAAAAATCTATCTGTTAGCACCTTGGAATAGCAGGTGCTGTAAGCTTTTCTTACATGAGTTTAATTCACTTTCCAGCTAACATGCTTGAACGTGGAGTGCATTGATTGATAAAATAAAAGCAATCTGTTAGCACAGCTTTACTTTCATCACTTTAATTTACTTTCCATCTAAAATGGTTCAATGTGAAGTGATTAATCAGAAAATCTATCTGTTAGCACACTGGATTACCAGGTGCTGTAAGCTTTTCTTGTATGAGTTTAATTTACTTTCCAGCTAACATGCTTGAATGTGAAGTGCAGTGATTAATAAAAAACAGTTATCTGTTAGCACCTTAGAATACCAGGTGCTTTAAGCTTTTCTTGCATTAGTTTAAACTGCTTTCCAGCGAACATGCTCGAACATCAAGTGCAGTGATTGATAAAATAAAAGCAATCTGTTAGCACAGCTTTACTTACATCAGTTTAATTTACTTTCTAGCTAACATGCTTCAATATGAAGTGAAGCAATTAATCACATTATCTATCTGTTAACATTCAAGCATGTTAGCTGGAAAATAAATTAAAGTGATGCAAAAAAAAGCATACAGCAGCTACTATTCCCATGCTGTAACAGATAGGTTTTTTAGTAATCACTGCACTTCATGTTTGACCATGTTAGCTGGAAAGCACTTTAAACTCATGCAAGAAAAGCTTACAGCACCTGGTATTCCAAGGTGCTAACAGATAGATTTTTTATTAATCATTGCACTTCACATTTGAGTATGTTAGCAGGAAAGTAAATAAAAGTGATGCAAGAAAAGCTTACAGCACTTGGTATTCCAAGGTGCTAACAGATAGATTTTTTAGTTATCACTGCACTTCACATTCGAGCATGTTAGCTGCAAAGCAACATAAAGTGATGCAAGAAAAGCTTACAGCACCTGGTATTCCAAGGTACTATCAGCTAGATTTCATTGTTATTAATCACTGCACTTCACATTCAAGCATGTTAGCTGGAAAATAAATTAAGGTCATGCAAAAAAATCATGCAGCAGCTACTATTCCCAGGTAGTAACAGATACTTTTTGTAAATAATCAATGCACTTCACATTTGAGCATGTTAGCAGGAAAGTTAAAAAAAGGTGATCCAAGAAAAGATTACAGCACCTGGAATTCCCAGGCAGGGTCCCACCTAGGTACTAACCAAGCCCAAACCTGTTTAGCTTCCGAGATCACGCAAGATCAGGAATTGCCAAGCTGGTGTGGCTGTATGCTTTAAAAATTTTCTCAAAATGCCTATTCATAGCAAATGAGATCACTGCGCAAATTAACATATCATTTTTTTTTTATTATGCCCTTTACGCTCTGGCAGTTTTAAGCTCATTTTTTCAATGATTTGTACTTGTTCACTTTAACACTAGATCTTTGAAATTGTACACATAGCACAATGATCATTCAGGATTCAAATTGAAGTAGACATCTGGGACTAGAAAGCCATTCACATCCAGGCTTATTTCTCCATCATTTAGGTTCCATTTGAGCTCATCTAATAGATGTCAAAAAGCAAAAAACGCCTTTTTTGCTCGAATGTGAAGTGCAGTGATTAATAAAAAATGTATCTATTAGCACCTTGGAATAACAGGTGCTGTAAGATTTTCTTACATGAGTTATTTCACTTTCCAGCTAACATGCTCGAATGTGAAGTGCAGTGATAAAAAAATCTATATGTTAGCTCCTTTTTATACCAAGTGCTATAAGCTTTTAGTGCATCACTTTTATTTACTCGCCAGCTAAAATGCTCGAATGTGAAGTGCAGTGAGTAATATGATATCGATCTGTTAGCACCTTGGAATAGCAGGTGCTGTAAGTTTTTCTTACATGAGTTTATTTCACTCTGCAGCTATCATGCTCAAACGTGAACTGCAGTGATTGATAAAATCATAGCAATCTGTTAGCACAGCATTACTTTCATCACTTTAATTTACTTTCCAGCTAAGATGCTTCAAACTCAAGTGAAGTGATTAATCAGAAAATCTATCTGTTAGTACAATGGAATATCAGGTGGTGTAATTTTTTCTTGCATGAGTTTAATTTACTTTCTAGCTAACATCGACGAATGTGAAGTGCAGTGATCAATTAAAAAGCTATCTGTTAGCTGCTTTTTATATCAAGTGCTGTAAGCTTTTAGTGCATCACTTTTATTTACTCGCCAGCTAAAATGCTCGAATGTGAAGTGCAGTGAGTAATAAAAAATCGATCTGTTAGCACCTTGGAATAGCAGGTGCTGTAAGATTTTCTTACATGAGTTGTTTCACTTTCCAGCTAACATTCTCGAACGTGAAGTGCAGTGATTTATAAAATAAACGCAATCTGTTAGCACAGCTTTACTTTCATCACTTTAATTTACTTTCTATCTAAAATGGTTCAATGTGAAGTGATTAATCAGAAAATCTATCTGTTAGCACACTGGATTACCAGGTGGTGTATGCTTTTCATGCATTAGTTTAATTTACCTCCCAGCTAACATGCTCGAATGTGAAGTGCAGTGATAAAAAAATCTATCTGTTAGCACCTTTTTATACCAAGTGCTGTATGCTTTTACTGCATCAATTTAGTTTACTCGCCAGCTAAAATGCTTGAATGTGAAGTGCGGTGAGTAATAAAAAATCGATCTGTTAGCACCTTGGAATACAAGGTGCAGTAAGCTTTTCTTGCATGAGTTTAAACTGCTTTCCAGCTAACATGCTCGAACGTTAAGTGCAGTGATTGATAAAATAAAAGCAATCTGTTAGCAAAGCATTATGTTCATCACTTTAATTTACTTTCCAGCTAAGATGCTTCAAAGTCAAGTGAAGTGATTAATCAGAAAATCTATCTGTTAGTAGAATGGAATATCAGGTGGTGTAATCTTTTCTTGCATGACTTAAAATTACCCTCCAGCTACCATGTACGAATGTGAAGTGCAGTGATCAACAAAAAAGCTATCTGTTAGCTACTTTTTATATCAAGTGCTATGAGCTTTTAGTGCATCACTTTTACCAAGTTTTGTAAGCTTTTCGTGCATCACTTTTATTTAATCGCCAGCTAAATTGCTCGAATGTGAAGTGCAGTTATTAATAAAAAAATCTATCTGTTAGCACCTTGGAATAGCAGGTGCTGTAAGCTTTTCTTACATGAGTTTAATTCATTTTACAGCTAACATGCTCGAATGTGAAGTGCAAGGTTAAAAAAATCTATCTGTTAGCTCCTTTTTATACCAAGTGCTATAAGCTTTTCGTGCATCACTGTTATTTACTCGCCAGCTAAAATGCTCGAATGTGAAGTACAGTGAGTTATAAAAAATCGATCTTTTAGCACCTTGAAATAGCAGGTGCTGTAAGCTTTTCTTACATGAGTTTAATTCACTTTCCAGCTAACATGCTCGAACATGAAGTGCAGTGATTGATAAAATAAACGCAATCTCTTAGCACAGCTTTACTTTCATCACTTTAATTTACTTTCAATCTAAAATGGTTCAATGTGAAGTGATTAATCAGAAAATCTGTCTGTTAGCACACTGGATTACATGGTGGTGTATGCTTTTCTTGCATGAGTTTAATTTACCTCCCAGCTAACATGCTCGAATGTGAAGTGCAGTGATAAAAAAATCTATATGTTAGCTCCTTTTTATACCAAGTGCTATAAGCTTTTAGTGCATCAATTTTATTTACTCGCCAGCTAAAATGCTCGAATGTGAAGTGCATTGAGTAATAAAAAATTGACTGTTAGCACCTTGGAATAGCAGGTGCTGTAAGCTTTTCTTACATGAGTTTAATTCACTCTCCAGCTATCATACTCGAACGTGAACTGCAGTGATTGATAAAATAAAAGCAATCTGTTAGCAAAGCATTACGTTCATCACTTTAATTTACTTTTCAGCTAAGATGCTTCAAAGTCAAGTGAAGTGATTAATCAGAAAATCTATCTGTTAGTACAATGGAATATCAGGTGGTGTAATCTTTTCTTGCATGATTTTAATTTACTTTCCAGCTAACATGGACGTATGTGAAGTGCAGTGATTGATAAAATAAAAGCAATCTGTTAGCAAAGCATTACGTTCATCACTTTAATTTACTTTCCAGCTAAGATGCTTCAGTCAAGTGAAGTGATTAATCAGAAAATCTATCTGTTAGTACAATGGAATATCAGGTGGTGTAATCTTTTCTTGCATGATTTTAATTTACTTTCCAGCTAACATGGACGAATGTGAAGTGCAGTGATCAACAAAAAAGCTATATGTTAGCTGCTTTTTATATCAAGTGCTGTAAGCTTTTAGTGCATCACTTTTATTTACTCACCAGCTAAAATGCTCGAATGTGAAGTGCAGTGATTAATAAAAAATCTATCTGTTAGCACCTTGGAATAACAGGTGCTGTAAGCTTTTCTTACATGAGTTTAATTCACTTTCCAGCTAACATGCTCGAATGTGAAGTGCAGTGATAAAAAAAATCTATCTGTTAGCTCCTTTTTATACCAAGTGCTATAAGCTTTTCGTGCATCACTTTTATTTACTCGCCAGCTAAAATGCTCGAATGTGAAGTGCAGTGAGTAATAAAAAATCGATCTGTTAGCACCTTGGAATAGCAGGTGCTGTAAGCTTTTCTTACATGAGTTTAATTCACTCTCCAGCTATCATGCTCGAACGTGAACTGCAGTGATTGATAAAATAAAAGCAATCTGTTAGCATAGCATTACTTTCATCACTTTAATTTACTTTCCAGCTAAGATGCTTCAAAGTCAAGTGAAGTGATTAATCAGAAAATCTATCTGTTAGTACAATGGAATATCAGGTGGGGTAATCTTTTCTTGCATGAATTTTATTTACTTTCCAGCTAACATGGACGAATGTGAAGTGCAGTGATCAATAAAAAAGCTATCTATTAGCTCCTTTTTATACCAATTGGTGTAAGCTTTTCGTGCATCACTTTTATTTACTCGCCAGCTAAAATGCTCGAATGTGAAGTGCAGTGATTAATAAAAATCTATCTGTTAGCACCTTGGAATAACAGGTGCTGTAAACCTTTTTTGCATCACTTTTATTTACTCACCAGTTAATATGCTCAAATGTGAAGTGTAGTGATTCATAAAAAATCGATCTTTTAGCAACTTGGAATAGCAGGTGCTGTAAGCTTTTCTTGGATGAGTTTAATTTACTTTCCAGCTAACATGCTTGTATGTGAAGTGCAGTGATTAATAAAAAATCTATCTGATAACACTTTTGAACACCAGGTGCTGTAATCTTTTCTTGCAGTGGTCATAACAAAAGCTATCTGTTAGACCCTTTTTATACCAAGTGATGTAAGGTTTTCTTGCATCACTTTTAATTAATCAACAGATAATATGCTCGAATGTGAAGTGCAGTGATTAATAAGAAATCTAACTGATAGCACTTTGGAATACCAGGTGCTGTAAGCTTTTCTTGCAAGAGTTTAATTCATGTTCCAGTTAACATGCTCGAACGTGACGTGCAGTGATTTATAAAATAAAAGCAATCTGTTAGCACTACTTTCATTACCTTAATTTACTTTCCAGCTAACATGCTTCAATGTGAAGTGAAGTGATTAATCAGAAAATCTATCTGTTAGCACACTGGAATGCCAGGTAGAGTAAGCTTTTCTTGAATGAATTTAAGTAACTTTCCAGCTAACATGCTCGAATGTGAAGTGCAAGGATAATTTAAAAAAAGCTATCTATTAGCACTTTGGAATACCAGGTGCTGTAAGCGTTTCTTCGATCACTTTCATTTACTCACCAGCTAACATGCTCGAATGTGAAGTGCGGTGATACATACAAAATCTATCTGATAGCACCTTGGAATAGCAGGTGCTGTAAGCTTTTCTTACATGAGTTTAATTCACTTTCCAGCTAACATGTTCGAACGTGAAGTGCAGTGATTAAAAAAAGCTATTTGTTAGCACCTTTTTATACCAAGTGCTGTAAGCTTTTCTTGCATCACTTTTATGTAGTCATCAGCTAAAATGCTTGAATGTGAAGTGTAGTGATTAATAAAAAATATATTTGATAGCATTTTGGAATACCAGGTGCTGTAAGGTTTTCTTGCATGAGTTTAAATTGCTTTCCAGCTAACTTGCTTGATCAAGAATTGCAATGATTAATACAAAATCTATCTGTTAGCACCTTGGAATACCAGGTGCTGTAAGCTTTTCTTGCATCACTTTTACTTACTCACCAGTTAACATGCTCAAATGTGAAGTAGAGTGATTCATAAAAAATCTATCTGTTAGCACCTTGGAATAGCAGGTGCTGTAAGCTTTTCTTACATGAGTTTAATTCACTTTCCAGCTAACATGCTCGAACGTGAAGTGCATTGATTGATAAAATAAAAGCAATCTGTTAGCACAGCTTTACTTTCATCACTTTAATTTACTTTCCATCTAAAATGGTTCAATGTGAAGTGATTAATCAGAAAATCTATCTGTTAGCACACTGGATTACCAGGTGCTGTAAGCTTTTCTTGTATGAGTTTAATTTACTTTCCAGCTAACATGCTTGAATGTGAAGTGCAGTGATTAATAAAAAACAGTTATCTGTTAGCACCTTAGAATACCAGGTGCTGTAAGCTTTTCTTGCATTAGTTTAAACTGCTTTCCAGCGAACATGCTCGAACATCAAGTGCAGTGATTGATAAAATAAAAGCAATCTGTTAGCACAGCTTTACTTACATCAGTTTAATTTACTTTCTAGCTAACATGCTTCAATATGAAGTGAAGCAATTAATCACATTATCTATCTGTTAACATTCAAGCATGTTAGCTGGAAAATAAATTAAAGTGATGCAAAAAAAAGCATACAGCAGCTACTATTCCCATGCTGTAACAGATAGGTTTTTTAGTAATCACTGCACTTCATGTTTGACCATGTTAGCTGGAAAGCACTTTAAACTCATGCAAGAAAAGCTTACAGCACCTGGTATTCCAAGGTGCTAACAGATAGATTTTTTATTAATCATTGCACTTCACATTTGAGTATGTTAGCAGGAAAGTAAATAAAAGTGATGCAAGAAAAGCTTACAGCACTTGGTATTCCAAGGTGCTAACAGATAGATTTTTTAGTTATCACTGCACTTCACATTCGAGCATGTTAGCTGCAAAGCAACATAAAGTGATGCAAGAAAAGCTTACAGCACCTGGTATTCCAAGGTACTATCAGCTAGATTTCATTGTTATTAATCACTGCACTTCACATTCAAGCATGTTAGCTGGAAAATAAATTAAGGTCATGCAAAAAAATCATGCAGCAGCTACTATTCCCAGGTAGTAACAGATACTTTTTGTAAATAATCAATGCACTTCACATTTGAGCATGTTAGCAGGAAAGTTAAAAAAAGGTGATCCAAGAAAAGATTACAGCACCTGGAATTCCCAGGCAGGGTCCCACCTAGGTACTAACCAAGCCCAAACCTGTTTAGCTTCCGAGATCACGCAAGATCAGGAATTGCCAAGCTGGTGTGGCTGTATGCTTTAAAAATTTTCTCAAAATGCCTATTCATAGCAAATGAGATCACTGCGCAAATTAACATATCATTTTTTTTTTATTATGCCCTTTACGCTCTGGCAGTTTTAAGCTCATTTTTTGAATGATTTGTACTTGTTCACTTTAACACTAGATCTTTGAAATTGTACACATAGCACAATGATCATTCAGGATTCAAATTGAAGTAGACATCTGGGACTAGAAAGCCATTCACATCCAGGCTTATTTCTCCATCATTTAGGTTCCATTTGAGCTCATCTAATAGATGTCAAAAAGCAAAAAACGCCTTTTTTGCTCGAATGTGAAGTGCAGTGATTAATAAAAAATGTATCTATTAGCACCTTGGAATAACAGGTGCTGTAAGATTTTCTTACATGAGTTATTTCACTTTCCAGCTAACATGCTCGAATGTGAAGTGCAGTGATAAAAAAATCTATATGTTAGCTCCTTTTTATACCAAGTGCTATAAGCTTTTAGTGCATCACTTTTATTTACTCGCCAGCTAAAATGCTCGAATGTGAAGTGCAGTGAGTAATAAAAAATCGATCTGTTAGCACCTTGGAATAGCAGGTGCTGTAAGCTTTTCTTACATGAGTTTAATTCACTTTCCAGCTAACATTCTCGAACGTGAAGTGCAGTGATTTATAAAATAAACGCAATCTGTTAGCACAGCTTTACTTTCATCACTTTAATTTACTTTCTATCTAAAATGGTTCAATGTGAAGTGATTAATCAGAAAATATATCTGTTAGCAAACTGGATTACCAGGTGGTGTATGCTTTTCATGCATTAGTTTAATTTACCTCCCAGATAACATGCTCGAATGTGAAGTGCAGTGATAAAAAAAGCTATCTGTTAGCAACTTTTTATACCAAGTGCTGTATGCTTTTACTGCATCAATTTAATTTACTCGCCAGCTAAAATGCTCGAATGTGAAGTGCGGTGAGTAATAAAAAATCGATCTGTTAGCACCTTGGAATACACGGTGCAGTAAGCTTTTCTTGCATGAGTTTAAACTGCTTTCCAGCTAACATGCTCGAACGTTAAGTGCAGTGATTGATAAAATAAAAGCAATCTGTTAGCAAAGCATTACGTTCATCACTTTAATTTACTTTCCAGCTAAGATGCTTCAAAGTCAAGTGAAGTGATTAATCAGAAAATCTATCTGTTAGTACAATGGAATATAAGGTGGTGTAATCTTTTCTTGCATGACTTAAAATTACCCTCCAGCTACCATGGACGAATGTGAAGTGCAGTGATCAACAAAAAAGCTATCTGTTAGCACATTCGAATAACAGGTGCTGTAAGCTTTTCTTACATGAGTTTAATTCACTTTCCAGCTAACATGCTCGAATGTGAAGTGCAGTGATAAAAAAATCTATCTGTTAACTCCTTTTTATACCAAGTGCTGTATGCTTTTACTGCATCAATTTTATTTACTCGCCAGCTAAAATGCTCGAAAGTAAAGTGCGGTGAGTAATAAAAAATCGATCTGTTAGCACCTTGGAATACCAGGTGTAGTAAGGTTTTCTTGTATGAGTTTAAACAGCTTTCCAGCTAACATGCTCGAACGTGATGTGCAGTGACTGATAAAATAAAAGCAATCTGTTAGCAAAGCATTACATTCATCACTTTAATTTACTTTCCAGCTAAGATGCTTCAAAGTCAAGTGAAGTGATTAATCAGAATATCTATCTGTTAGTACAATGGAATATCAGGTGGTGTAATCTTTTCTTGCATGATTTTAATTTACTTTCCAGCTAACAAGGACGAATGTGAAGTGCAGTGATCAACAAAAAAGCTATATGTTAGCTACTTTTTATATCAAGTGCTGTAAGCTTTTAGTGCATCACTTTTATTTACTCGCCAACTAAAATGCTCGAATGTGAAGTGCAGTGATTAATAAAAAATCTATCTGTTAGCAACTTAGAATAACAGGTGCCTTAAGCTTTTCTTACATAAGTTATTTCACTTTCCAGCTAACATGCTCGAATGTGAAGTGCAGTGATAAAAAAATCTATCTGTTAGCTCCTTTTTACAACAAGTGCTATAAGCTTTTCGTGCATCACTTTTATTTACTCGCCAGCTAAAATGCTCGAATGTGAAGTGCAGTGAGTAATATGATATCGATCTGTTAGCACCTTGGAATAGCAGGTGCTGTAAGTTTTTCTTACATGAGTTTATTTCACTCTGCAGCTATCATGCTCAAACGTGAACTGCAGTGATTGATAAAATCATAGCAATCTGTTAGCACAGCATTACTTTCATCACTTTAATTTACTTTCCAGCTAAGATGCTTCAAACTCAAGTGAAGTGATTAATCAGAAAATCTATCTGTTAGTACAATGGAATATCAGGTGGTGTAATTTTTTCTTGCATGAGTTTAATTTACTTTCTAGCTAACATCGACGAATGTGAAGTGCAGTGATCAATTAAAAAGCTATCTGTTAGCTGCTTTTTATATCAAGTGCTGTAAGCTTTTAGTGCATCACTTTTATTTACTCGCCAGCTAAAATGCTCGAATGTGAAGTGCAGTGAGTAATAAAAAATCGATCTGTTAGCACCTTGGAATAGCAGGTGCTGTAAGATTTTCTTACATGAGTTATTTCACTTTCCAGCTAACATTCTCGAACGTGAAGTGCAGTGATTTATAAAATAAACGCAATCTGTTAGCACAGCTTTACTTTCATCACTTTAATTTACTTTCTATCTAAAATGGTTCAATGTGAAGTGATTAATCAGAAAATCTATCTGTTAGCACACTGGATTACCAGGTGGTGTATGCTTTTCATGCATTAGTTTAATTTACCTCCCAGCTAACATGCTCGAATGTGAAGTGCAGTGATAAAAAAATCTATCTGTTAGCACCTTTTTATACCAAGTGCTGTATGCTTTTACTGCATCAATTTAGTTTACTCGCCAGCTAAAATGCTTGAATGTGAAGTGCGGTGAGTAATAAAAAATCGATCTGTTAGCACCTTGGAATACAAGGTGCAGTAAGCTTTTCTTGCATGAGTTTAAACTGCTTTCCAGCTAACATGCTCGAACGTTAAGTGCAGTGATTGATAAAATAAAAGCAATCTGTTAGCAAAGCATTATGTTCATCACTTTAATTTACTTTCCAGCTAAGATGCTTCAAAGTCAAGTGAAGTGATTAATCAGAAAATCTATCTGTTAGTAGAATGGAATATCAGGTGGTGTAATCTTTTCTTGCATGACTTAAAATTACCCTCCAGCTACCATGGACGAATGTGAAGTGCAGTGATCAACAAAAAAGCTATCTGTTAGCTACTTTTTATATCAAGTGCTATGAGCTTTTAGTGCATCACTTTTACCAAGTTTTGTAAGCTTTTCGTGCATCACTTTTATTTAATCGCCAGCTAAATTGCTCGAATGTGAAGTGCAGTTATTAATAAAAAAATCTATCTGTTAGCACCTTGGAATAGCAGGTGCTGTAAGCTTTTCTTACATGAGTTTAATTCATTTTACAGCTAACATGCTCGAATGTGAAGTGCAAGGTTAAAAAAATCTATCTGTTAGCTCCTTTTTATACCAAGTGCTATAAGCTTTTCGTGCATCACTGTTATTTACTCGCCAGCTAAAATGCTCGAATGTGAAGTACAGTGAGTTATAAAAAATCGATCTTTTAGCACCTTGAAATAGCAGGTGCTGTAAGCTTTTCTTACATGAGTTTAATTCACTTTCCAGCTAACATGCTCGAACATGAAGTGCAGTGATTGATAAAATAAACGCAATCTCTTAGCACAGCTTTACTTTCATCACTTTAATTTACTTTCAATCTAAAATGGTTCAATGTGAAGTGATTAATCAGAAAATCTGTCTGTTAGCACACTGGATTACATGGTGGTGTATGCTTTTCTTGCATGAGTTTAATTTACCTCCCAGCTAACATGCTCGAATGTGAAGTGCAGTGATAAAAAAATCTATATGTTAGCTCCTTTTTATACCAAGTGCTATAAGCTTTTAGTGCATCAATTTTATTTACTCGCCAGCTAAAATGCTCGAATGTGAAGTGCATTGAGTAATAAAAAATTGACTGTTAGCACCTTGGAATAGCAGGTGCTGTAAGCTTTTCTTACATGAGTTTAATTCACTCTCCAGCTATCATACTCGAACGTGAACTGCAGTGATTGATAAAATAAAAGCAATCTGTTAGCAAAGCATTACGTTCATCACTTTAATTTACTTTTCAGCTAAGATGCTTCAAAGTCAAGTGAAGTGATTAATCAGAAAATCTATCTGTTAGTACAATGGAATATCAGGTGGTGTAATCTTTTCTTGCATGATTTTAATTTACTTTCCAGCTAACATGGACGTATGTGAAGTGCAGTGATTGATAAAATAAAAGCAATCTGTTAGCAAAGCATTACGTTCATCACTTTAATTTACTTTCCAGCTAAGATGCTTCAGTCAAGTGAAGTGATTAATCAGAAAATCTATCTGTTAGTACAATGGAATATCAGGTGGTGTAATCTTTTCTTGCATGATTTTAATTTACTTTCCAGCTAACATGGACGAATGTGAAGTGCAGTGATCAACAAAAAAGCTATATGTTAGCTACTTTTTATATCAAGTGCTGTAAGCTTTTAGTGCATCACTTTTATTTACTCACCAGCTAAAATGCTCGAATGTGAAGTGCAGTGATTAATAAAAAATCTATCTGTTAGCACCTTGGAATAACAGGTGCTGTAAGCTTTTCTTACATGAGTTTAATTCACTTTCCAGCTAACATGCTCGAATGTGAAGTGCAGTGATAAAAAAAATCTATCTGTTAGCTCCTTTTTATACCAAGTGCTATAAGCTTTTCGTGCATCACTTTTATTTACTCGCCAGCTAAAATGCTCGAATGTGAAGTGCAGTGAGTAATAAAAAATCGATCTGTTAGCACCTTGGAATAGCAGGTGCTGTAAGCTTTTCTTACATGAGTTTAATTCACTCTCCAGCTATCATGCTCGAACGTGAACTGCAGTGATTGATAAAATAAAAGCAATCTGTTAGCATAGCATTACTTTCATCACTTTAATTTACTTTCCAGCTAAGATGCTTCAAAGTCAAGTGAAGTGATTAATCAGAAAATCTATCTGTTAGTACAATGGAATATCAGGTGGGGTAATCTTTTCTTGCATGAATTTTATTTACTTTCCAGCTAACATGGACGAATGTGAAGTGCAGTGATCAATAAAAAAGCTATCTATTAGCTCCTTTTTATACCAATTGGTGTAAGCTTTTCGTGCATCACTTTTATTTACTCGCCAGCTAAAATGCTCGAATGTGAAGTGCAGTGATTAATAAAAATCTATCTGTTAGCACCTTGGAATAACAGGTGCTGTAAACCTTTTTTGCATCACTTTTATTTACTCACCAGTTAATATGCTCAAATGTGAAGTGTAGTGATTCATAAAAAATCGATCTTTTAGCAACTTGGAATAGCAGGTGCTGTAAGCTTTTCTTGGATGAGTTTAATTTACTTTCCAGCTAACATGCTTGTATGTGAAGTGCAGTGATTAATAAAAAATCTATCTGATAACACTTTTGAACACCAGGTGCTGTAATCTTTTCTTGCAGTGGTCATAACAAAAGCTATCTGTTAGACCCTTTTTATACCAAGTGATGTAAGGTTTTCTTGCATCACTTTTAATTAATCAACAGATAATATGCTCGAATGTGAAGTGCAGTGATTAATAAGAAATCTAACTGATAGCACTTTGGAATACCAGGTGCTGTAAGCTTTTCTTGCAAGAGTTTAATTCATGTTCCAGTTAACATGCTCGAACGTGACGTGCAGTGATTTATAAAATAAAAGCAATCTGTTAGCACTACTTTCATTACCTTAATTTACTTTCCAGCTAACATGCTTCAATGTGAAGTGAAGTGATTAATCAGAAAATCTATCTGTTAGCACACTGGAATGCCAGGTAGAGTAAGCTTTTCTTGAATGAATTTAAGTAACTTTCCAGCTAACATGCTCGAATGTGAAGTGCAAGGATAATTTAAAAAAAGCTATCTATTAGCACTTTGGAATACCAGGTGCTGTAAGCGTTTCTTCGATCACTTTCATTTACTCACCAGCTAACATGCTCGAATGTGAAGTGCGGTGATACATACAAAATCTATCTGATAGCACCTTGGAATAGCAGGTGCTGTAAGCTTTTCTTACATGAGTTTAATTCACTTTCCAGCTAACATGTTCGAACGTGAAGTGCAGTGATTAAAAAAAGCTATTTGTTAGCACCTTTTTATACCAAGTGCTGTAAGCTTTTCTTGCATCACTTTTATGTAGTCATCAGCTAAAATGCTTGAATGTGAAGTGTAGTGATTAATAAAAAATATATTTGATAGCATTTTGGAATACCAGGTGCCCTAAGGTTTTCTTGCATGAGTTTAAATTGCTTTCCAGCTAACTTGCTTGATCAAGAATTGCAATGATTAATACAAAATCTATCTGTTAGCACCTTGGAATACCAGGTGCTGTAAGCTTTTCTTGCATCACTTTTACTTACTCACCAGTTAACATGCTCAAATGTGAAGTAGAGTGATTCATAAAAAATCTATCTGTTAGCACCTTGGAATAGCAGGTGCTGTAAGCTTTTCTTACATGAGTTTAATTCACTTTCCAGCTAACATGCTCGAACGTGAAGTGCATTGATTGATAAAATAAAAGCAATCTGTTAGCACAGCTTTACTTTCATCACTTTAATTTACTTTCCATCTAAAATGGTTCAATGTGAAGTGATTAATCAGAAAATCTATCTGTTAGCACACTGGATTACCAGGTGCTGTAAGCTTTTCTTGTATGAGTTTAATTTACTTTCCAGCTAACATGCTTGAATGTGAAGTGCAGTGATTAATAAAAAACAGTTATCTGTTAGCACCTTAGAATACCAGGTGCTGTAAGCTTTTCTTGCATTAGTTTAAACTGCTTTCCAGCGAACATGCTCGAACATCAAGTGCAGTGATTGATAAAATAAAAGCAATCTGTTAGCACAGCTTTACTTACATCAGTTTAATTTACTTTCTAGCTAACATGCTTCAATATGAAGTGAAGCAATTAATCACATTATCTATCTGTTAACATTCAAGCA
Organism: Electrophorus electricus; assembly: GCF_041902795.1. NCBI lineage: Eukaryota > Metazoa > Chordata > Actinopteri > Gymnotiformes > Gymnotidae > Electrophorus > Electrophorus electricus. Next base: position 18,502,235 of record NC_137499.1, read on the forward strand.
TGTTAGCTGGAAAATAAATTAAAGTGATGCAAAAAAAAGCATACAGCAGCTACTATTCCCATGCTGTAACAGATAGGTTTTTTAGTAATCACTGCACTTCATGTTTGACCATGTTAGCTGGAAAGCACTTTAAACTCATGCAAGAAAAGCTTACAGCACCTGGTATTCCAAGGTGCTAACAGATAGATTTTTTATTAATCATTGCACTTCACATTTGAGTATGTTAGCAGGAAAGTAAATAAAAGTGATGCAAGAAAAGCTTACAGCACTTGGTATTCCAAGGTGCTAACAGATAGATTTTTTAGTTATCACTGCACTTCACATTCGAGCATGTTAGCTGCAAAGCAACATAAAGTGATGCAAGAAAAGCTTACAGCACCTGGTATTCCAAGGTACTATCAGCTAGATTTCATTGTTATTAATCACTGCACTTCACATTCAAGCATGTTAGCTGGAAAATAAATTAAGGTCATGCAAAAAAATCATGCAGCAGCTACTATTCCCAGGTAGTAACAGATACTTTTTGTAAATAATCAATGCACTTCACATTTGAGCATGTTAGCAGGAAAGTTAAAAAAAGGTGATCCAAGAAAAGATTACAGCACCTGGAATTCCCAGGCAGGGTCCCACCTAGGTACTAACCAAGCCCAAACCTGTTTAGCTTCCGAGATCACGCAAGATCAGGAATTGCCAAGCTGGTGTGGCTGTATGCTTTAAAAATTTTCTCAAAATGCCTATTCATAGCAAATGAGATCACTGCGCAAATTAACATATCATTTTTTTTTTATTATGCCCTTTACGCTCTGGCAGTTTTAAGCTCATTTTTTGAATGATTTGTACTTGTTCACTTTAACACTAGATCTTTGAAATTGTACACATAGCACAATGATCATTCAGGATTCAAATTGAAGTAGACATCTGGGACTAGACAGCCATTCACATCCAGGCTTATTTCTCCATCATTTAGGTTCCATTTGAGCTCATCTAATAGATGTCAAAAAGCAAAAAACGCCTTTGAGTTTAGAGGCTTATAAATGTTTCCATTGATGCTGAAGATTCATTTTCATTCAATCTCTACATTTTCTGATTCACCAGGGTCTTGTACAACTACTTGCAAAATTTGAGGCAGATGCAATGAAGTATTCAAGAGCTACACAGTATTTTCCACATGGTCTCCTCAGGCGTCTCCAAAGAACCCAAAACCTCTCCAAAGTGCCCAGATTTTCAAAAAGTCACTGGTCACTATATGAGTGTGCATTTTTATTTTTGGGATAAAAACAAGTTAACTTGTGATCTTACAACTTATGAAACAGCAAATATTAACAAAACTATTTACATATATATTTATTCTATTAGTTTTCAGTCATGCCACTCCATGAAGCACATCCTATCAACCATAACACAAAGTGGAACACTGCAAGATCAGCACATGAACATTGTCTTCATTTTGCTGTGCACACATTTTCTCCTCCCTTGTGTGGCTTTTTGTCTAATATGTCAGTAGATGGCTCACACACCGGAATAGGGAAGCACCCCTGTGGTCTCTGATCTGGGACTTGAGGAGGAGATGAAGAGGCACTCATAGCTTCTACCTGTCGGGATTCCTGTGGTCCCCCAACACCAGCCAGCTGTGAACACAATACCTCCCTGAAGTGCTTTTGGTTGAGGGGCTTCTTCTTTTTTTTCCAGGGCCATCTCCTTTTGAATGATGAAGCCACCACAAAGTCCATGAAATTTAAAAACATCTTCATATACCAGCATATGCACTTCTGTGTCACGGAGGAGTATTTTATGAGGGCATCAGACATGTTAACTCCTCCCATGAACTTGTTGTATGCCTTCACAGAGTCTGGTACAGGGATCTGTTGGGTGGACCAGGTGCCACTTTTACTTCTCACCTGTTACTGCAGTTTTCCCACTGTAAGCTTTGTGGACTGTGGAGCACATTGTGACATCTCACGTGTCCCTCCACTTTACAAACAGCAACGGGTCATCCCTGATCCATCTCATGTTTTCCATGGGCAGCCTTTTTGGGCAGGTCATTGGAAGCTGTCTTTGGAAAACCTATCCTATTCTCCCAGATGGTTTCACAAGCCCCAAAACAAATTCTGTGCAGGTAATGGAATAGCAGCGAATTTGTGTAAAAATTGTCCACATATATTGTGCATCCTGTGCCCAGATAAGGAACATGCATTAGGGTGACCACAGCATCAAAACTCAAACCTTTTCAGATGGTTTCCTTGCCTTCCCCTCATACACACTGAACTTGAATGGGTAACCGTTGGAGCTGTTGGCCAGTACAAAGAGCTTGTATCCCCACTTGGTGGGCTTGTCCTTCATGCTTCATGGAAATCCTTGCCTTGATGGCCACCATCCTTTCACCCATGGCAATGTTCTGGTGTGGATGGTAATATGTTTGACAGGTAGTCAGGGTCTGTTCCATGAGTGGCTTGAAGCGGAAGAGACAATCATAGCCAGGTTGACCTCTGAGCTGATCGTTGATGGCATCTGCCGTTGGGTCACTCATGTGCACGTTTGCACTGATGGCCTCATACCGCTTCCCAGTCAGTCCACTGTCTCCTCATGCCCTTCTCTGTTCTCCATGCTGCATACTTGTTGGTGTTGTTGCACAGGGTCAGGAGCACTTCTTGACTGAAGAACAGCTGGAAGATTTCAGAAGGGCTGCAGTCCCTCTGAAAATCCAGCTGGACTTCCAGGGTCCTCCTGGGGTGAAACTGCAATGAAGGAGGCTGCTCATCTTCCTCCAAAACATCACGCCATCTGTCCTCCAGTGCTGCAGGTGGTAGTGTTGCTGGAGCTGTTCTAGTCTTTTTGGCACTTTTTGGTGTTGACACTCTTTGCTTGGGGTGGGCTTGTGCTTCTGCTGCCTCTGTGACTACACAGTCCTGAGGTGTGAGGGGTGTCCATAGATTGGCAGGGGGTAGAAGCTGATGGCCCTGGGAGTGGGCCAGAAGAGGTGTGAAATATCTCAGATGGGGGAGGGCAGGGTGAATCTTCTTCATTGCAAGACAAAGACAGGATAACAGCCAAATGAGTAAAACATGAAGATGAAAATAAATACAAATTGTCAGGCTAAATAAGGCAAAATTATTATTACATTTACTACATGTTACATACATTTACATTATTACATTATTACACTTACATCACTATAGTACCTTTGCATACTCAAGGACGCTTTACAATCATACAACCAAGATACCAATGATGTTGAAATCAATGCTAATGACTAGTGCAAAATACATAAGTTCTATCTCAAACAACAATACATTAACTTTACATTTAGGGCATTTATCAGACACTCTTATCCAGAGTGACTTATGACTTACACAATCAGTTGAATAAACAATACAACAAGTACTAGAGTTTCAGTGAACATAGGAGCAGGTTCAGTGGACATTTGAATATTACACAATCAACTTTTACAATAAAGAATCACGCATGCTATGTGAATTTTATAATTACAGTATATTGAGCACAGCATCAATTCCAAGCTTAAATGTGTCTTGTTCTAGAGAATCCATGCTAGCAGCCATGGAACCGACATTGCTCTCACCTTCCTAATCACTAAATCTAAACAGCTCCTCATGAACCTCCAACACTGTAAATCGCTTCTTCCTCTCCATTACTGTGATAAAAATAAAACATTTTTTACCAAAAGCGAAACGTTTTACAAAGACAAAGCGAACTAGCCAAAATGGAGTAACTTGCATATGCGATGCGTTAGCAAAATGAAAGATGTTAGTGCGCAACAAGGATCTATATTGTGATTACGCATGGCCCGCACTCTGTAGTGTACCATTCAAGGCAAATGAGGTGTCCATGTCTTTTTCTGATGGAATACTATTTGCTGAAACTGGTTCAATCATTTTGGTTTCAATGGCCCATTACTATAAGCTCTCTCAATAGGCAAACAGTGAACAGCAACGCAATACAGAATCTTGCCATAGGTAGAAAAACAAAGCAATAAATACGAATAACAAACACTGAATCTAAGAAAGGAGGGTCTAATGCTCTATTCAGGAGCAGTTTTAGGTTAGTAATGTGCTGTTTGATGTAATTAAAGACTTGCGTATTTCGTAATAGGTTACAAAGGAACCGAACACGTTTTTGCACAAAGACATGAGCAAGCTGATAAAGAGCTTTATTAGGATTCTATATACTTTTTAAACATGTCACACAGTTTATTTGATGGTAATTGAATTTTCTATGACAAAATCTGAAGTTATCTTATACCAGAAGAATGTTTTAAAAGGCAACTTAAAAGGGCAGGCACATTTTTGTGGAAATTTGCCCGAAAAACATGATATCTTCAGTGTGCAATTTCTGGCAAATGGATGCATGTAGGCGGCCAAAAACCGGTAAGCAGGAACTTGGAATAGTTGAAGAAATGTTATATTGATAAATGTACTGTACTTTAAGAATATTTAATGTTATCAAGTAATCTATTTATTATGCCAGTTTGGGCCCATCGACTGACCCACTAGGAGGGTGTTGGTGCATAAGGGGGTTAAAAACAATGTTTTGCACTGAAACAGTTTATAAGTGGAATACAATGCTTAGAAACACTTTTGTAGGGGGCAGAAGAGAAAGAAGAAATTTGCAATTACTGGTAATGAACACATTGCAAGTGTTTCAGTGGCATAAACTATTTTCACTAGAAATATGTGTTACGCAGTGTTTTCTTATCATGCTTTACATTTTGGTTAAACACAGTATGTCTTACCGTGAAACGGTATATAAGTTGATTACAATGCTTGGAAAACCTGTTTCGTAGTTGACAGAAGTGAAAGAACACATTTGCAATTACTTGCGATTTGCACTTTGCAAATGTGTTAAAACCTCGTTTTCACTTGCATAAACTATTTTCACTTGACATATGTGTTACGAAGTGGTTTTTTTCATGATTTACATTTTGGTTAAAAACAATGTTTTGCACTGAAACAGGTCATAAGTAAAGTACAATGCTTGGAAAACCTCTTTTCTAGTTGGCAGAAGTGAAACAACAGAGTTGCAATTAATTGATTTTTGCACTTTGCAAATGTGTAAAAACATCTTGTTTTCAATTGCATAAACTATTTTCACTTGAAATATGTGTTACAAAGTGTTTCTTATCATGCATTACATATTGGTTAAAGCACAGTATGTGTTGCCCTAAAATGGAGTATAAGTCGATTAAAATGCTTGGAAACACTGTTTCGTTTTTGGCAGAAGTGAAAGAACAGAGTTGCAGTTACTTGCATTGTGCACTTTGCAAATGTCTTAAAATATCATCTTTTCACTTGCATAAACAGTTTTCACTTGAATTGTGTTGCAAATTTTTTCTTCTCATACTTTACATTTTCGTGGAAACACAGTATATGTTGCCCTAAAAAAGGGTGTATAAGTCGAGTACAATGCTTTGAAACACTGTTTTGTAGTTGGCAGAAGTGAAAGAACAGAGTTGCAGTTACTTGCTTTGTGCACTTTGCAAATGTGTTAAAACAGCTTCTTTTCACTTGCATAAACTATTTTCACTAGAAATATGTTACACAGTGTTTTCTTATCATGCGTCACATTTTGGTAAAAACAGTATGTGTTGCTCTAAAAAGATTATATAAGTTGAGTAGACCGCATGGAAACACTGTTTCTTAGTGGGCTGAAAAGAAAGAACAGAGTTGCAATTACTTGCAATGTGCACTTTGCAAATGTGTTAAAATATCTTCTTTTCACTTGCCTAAACTATTTTCACTTGAAATACAAAGTGTTTTCTCATCATGCTTTACATTTTGGTTAAAAACAATGTTTTGCATGGAAACAGTTCATAAGTCGAGTACAATGCTTGGAAAACGTGTTTCATAGTAGGTTGAAGAAAAAAAACAGTTGCAATTATTATTAATGTGCACATTGCAAATGTGTTAAAACATCTTGCTTTCAATTGCATGAATTATTTTCACTTGAATTGTGTTACAAAGATTTTTGTTATCATGATTTACATTTTGGTTAAAACAGTATGTATTGCCCTAAAAGGGTGCATAAGTCAAGTACAATGCATGGAAACACTGTTTCTTAGTGGGCTGAAAAAAAAGAACATGGTTGCAATTACTTGCAATGTGCATAATTGCAAATATGTTAAAACAGCTTGTTTTCACTTACATAAACAATTTTCCCTTGAAATATGTTACAAGGTGTTGTTTTATTATGCTTTACATTTTGGTTAAAAACAATGTTTTGCATGGAAACAGTTCATAAGTCTTGGAAACATTGTTTTGTAGTGGACAGAAGAGAAAAACAGATTTGCAATTACTGGTAATGAGCACATTGCAAATTCATTAAAACAGCTTGTTTTCACTTGCATAAACTATTTTCACTTGAAATGTGTGTTACACAGTATTTTCTTATCATGCTTTACATTTTGTTTAAAAACAATGTTTTGCACTGAAACATTTCATAAGTTGAGTAGAATGCTTGAAAACACTGTTTCGTAGTGGGCTGAAGAGAAAGAACAGAATTGCAATAACCTTCAATGTGCACATTGCAAATGTGTTAAAACATCTTGTTTTCTTATCATGCTTTACATTTTGTTTAAACAGTTTGTCTTGAACTGAAACAGTGTATAACGTCAGAGAGAGATGGTATTTACTAACCGTCAAAATGATTTATAGCTTGATTTGATTGATTGATTGATTAGACAGCTGTCAATCATCCCCCACCACCACCCTGACCCCTTCCCTCCCCCACATAGTTATTATATATTTATATATATATTATTATTATTATTATTATTATTATTATATGATTTATGATGTGACAATATTATATGAAAATAAATGAAACACAATGAGGGATCCTCAAAATAGGTTTAATGACTTAAAAAAAAAAGTCTTTAATTGAGAAATAATCAAGTGATTAAAGTAAATAAAATGTATGAGTCTTAAACGAATACGTACCACCCAGTCTTTAATGTCCAGTCCGCTCCGCAGCCTGTCATGTACTGATACTCAAACATGCGTAAAGGTCTCAGCTGTGTGTCTCTCTGTCTCTTTCTCTCACTCACCCACTCACTCACCCATCCCACTCCCTCCCATTGGCCGATTCTCTTAGAAGTCACACCTCCTCATAAGTCCTCCTCCCTGCCATGCAGGAAAAACGTTCTGACAAAAATTGATATAAGGTCCCTCACCCTTCCCACTCCCCTCCCATTGGGTGATTCTCTAAGAAGTCACACCTCCGGACAAGTCCTCCCCCATACCATGCAGGAAAAACCTTCTGACAAAATTGATATAAGGTCATCAACCCCCCCCCCCCCCCCATCCCCCCACCCCCACCCCAAAGCCAAACTCCTCACAGGGTCAAAAAGATACTAGGCCAATCAAACTTTGCCACCTTTTCTTTTCTACCCAACCACCCGGTCTAACCTATGTGTATAAGAGGTTTCTTTAATTGAAAAATATTATTTTAGAGTACGTGAAACATTTTAATCGACTGAAACTCTTTTGATCGACTGAAAATCTTTTGATTGACAGCTAGTCTTAGTCTCATGGCTAGCTATATAGAAAAACTAACTTTGAAATAGGTAATTCTATTTCCTTAAATTAAGTATTAAATTATGTAACATCTATTTGTTCTGGTAAGGGGATACCATCATGACGATCTTTTATGCTCACGGTCTATAATTCTGTTCTATGTATTTCCATAGGTTCAGATGATCACAAGTTCTTTGAATCTGTGGAGAGAATTGCCAAGCAAAGTAATTTCTAATTTGTAAACTTTTATACATTTTAATTTTATGTATTTTATTTATCATTTTAATTTTTTGTTATTTTTTATCAGCAGATAAAAGGACACAAGATGATGAAACAGTTTATATACTGAATGAGTTGATACAAGGTATTACATTCTATAGTGAGTCTAACATATGTCGAAATATCGCATTTTGTCTAGTTTATGCAGTGCATTAATTTGTCACACAAAGGCAGAAGGGGTGAATCCCTCTACCATCATCCACTATTCATCGAGCCCTCCGGCTGAGCTCACAATTTTTTCAGGAGACCTCATACAACCGGCGACATCTTTAGAAACGTATGCAGAAGTCACTGTGCCTTATAACATATGTCTAAATAACTCTAGGCCTGTTCAAACTGTTCAACCACTAACCTGTAGGCCACCATCACCCCGTAAGTATAATTTTGAAAGCATGATTATTAATCACATTTCTACTAGAATAATTGAATCAATTTTTTTTAAAGATGGCTCTAACGATGGGGATCAGGAGATGAGTCTGTTCGACTGGGAGGATGATTTAAAAGTGCCTCCCCCATCATGTGGGTGATCTGATAAAGAATTCTAACTAATTACTGAAAAGAATCCATTTTTCCCACTTGATTCCTAAAAGCTGTTATCAATTGTGTTTAGTCAACAGTGACACATCATACCGGGATCAGACACATCAACTGGAAGTGGGAGAAGCAGCAGCATCACCTCCTGACGATCTTTCACAACGGTAACATATGTTGACTGACCTATGTTATGAAAAAGAACTTCTGGATCAAGCATTTGCTAAACTGATCTCTACGCCTGTATATGGTCCTGGGTGCGGGTTTGGTTCTGCATTGTATGACATGTTGAGATTTCTAAATCAGTGTACATCAGAAGGAATATTACTGTTACACATGCATACTGAATATACAGCATCATACTATGGCTCAGAAAGGTCCGAATAATAACCCACTAGGTAATGCTTCAAAAATATTTGAAAACCTACAGGTTAGTCAAAATGACATTTTCTATGAACTGAATCAAAGCTTAATAAATTTACAAAATAGTTTACACCAACAAGATTCTTTGAACCAATATGTACTACACACTGTAAATCAGCTGAATGAAAGTCTAGCTTTAAAGTCAGAATCTGTTAGTCAAAATGAATACAAACTGCAGAGTCCTGAAAACACGCAGGTTAGTCAAAATGACATTTTCTATGAACTGAATCAGTGCTTGGCTGCATTAAATGAGAGGCTCTTAAGTGGTGAATGTACTCAACAGCCGAGTTCAGAGAATTCTTCAACCAGTTTTGATAGCGAAGAACAGAGTCCTAGAATGTATGAAAGTGATGTAGAATTTCTCTCTTCAGATAATACTGAAAACCATATGGAAACAGAACAAATAGGGTATGGGGTAGATCCTGACATTAGAATAATTCATAGAGAAAAGTTCAATAACACAGAAATTAGGAGGAGAGTTAATCTTGCCTCACTGGGTAATGTTAATAGTTTTGCAGAATTTTACAATTACGTTCTAGAGGTTATAAATGGCATGATGGATACCATTAATGAAATAGCTGGTCCAAGAGATGCTGTAAATTTTCTAGTTCAAGGTCCTAATCTGAATGTTTCATAACAATGAATTGTTGAATAACGGGGCCATGGAACTAGACTCTTTTCTAACCACACTTGAGAAAGCTATGCAGAGCAATCTTGAGATCCTGGCAAGTGATAGTATGGAACTGGTGATTCAGATCCACCCCCCTTCCCCCAAAGGCGGTGTTAGGAATAAAATAGCACACCTCTTCAGATCAGACGTTTTTCGAAAGAAGATGAGACTGTATGTTTTTTACAACACTGACAGCAATCTATGATTTGCCTTATGCATCACACAGCTTTTGAATCCTCAGGAAACACCCCATTACATTGAAAATGTTGCTAGTCAGATGCAGCGGGGTGTAGGATTATCCGATAATGATGCGGTTAGTTTTAATGATATAAACCGATTTGAGAAGTTATTGAATTGTAAAATAGTTGTGTTGTATCAGATGATCAACAAAAGCGGTTACTCTTTTTTTTTTTAAACTAGGAGGAAACCCCATGAGAAAACCATTTTCTTTTCCTTACACGACAACCATTACTACAGTGTTAAAAATATTGAGGGTCTTCTCGGGTTCACAAGTATGATAAAACACAAATGCGAGTATTACTGTAACGTATGTCTTGATCCAGAATGTTATAGTTGTACTCAGAATACATTGCAGTGTTCAGATTGTCTAAGACTGTGTAGGTCAGATTACTGCTACGGAAAACACAAAGAAGAGATGTGAAACTTGTTGGGTGATACATATTCGTTATGCAAAATAGGATTCTACTGCCCCAAATGCGGAATGGTAGAACATCTGAGCCCCTTTAGCACAGGTAAAAAAAGAACATAAATGTGCTCAGCCTCAGTGCAAAATTTGTAGTGAAAAACACGAATGTTTCATATAACCGTTACAGGTAGAGATGGCGGACAAACGTTACATATCTTATGATATAGAGTCCAGACAGGAAACAGGTATACATATAACTAATTTTATATACTGCATGGGGTTTAATGAGGGTGTGTGGACGGCTGAAGGGGATGGGTGCATCGAAGCATTCAAAGGATGCACATTTGTAGCACATAATGCAAGGGGTTATGAATTCCTATCTTTTGTTGAATTATCTAGTGAAAGAAGGGGCTACTCCTACTCTCATAGCACAAGGGGGGAAAATGTTGTGCTTTGAAGACACCGCTTTTCAACAGAGATTTATAGACAGTCTCTCATTCCTACCTATGAAACTTGGCGCCATTCCAAAAGCCATGGCGTTTACAGACGCTAAAAAAGGAATATTCCTCCACTTCTACAACACCCTAGAGAATCAGAACTATGTGGGGTCGTAGCCTCAGCCTGAGTTTTATGGTGTGGATATGATGAAGCCCAAAGAGAGGCAAGATTTCTATGATTGGTATGAAACGGTCACTGATAAAGTCTTTGATTTCAGAAAAGAGATTAAAGAATACTGCTGTAAAGATGTAAAGATTTTGAAAACAGGGTGTAAAATTTTCAGGAGTGAGATTCTGAGAGTCACAGGCGTTGACCCGTTCAAGTCGATTACTATAGCATCTGTATGCAAGAAAATATTCCGCACCATGTTCCTGCCCGAAAACAATTTGGCCATCCCTCCCCTAGATAATTACATCAACTGTCAGAAATCTTTCTCGACGCCATCTATTCAATGGCTGGAGTATGTCTCAGACAAACAGAACATACCCATTCAACGTGCACTTAACAATGGGGAAGCCAAGATCAGAAATTATTTTGTAGATGGTTACTTTGATGGTAAAACGCACAAAGCGTTCGAGTTTCTCAGCTGCTTTTATCACGGATGTGATACATGCTTTCCATCATGCATGCCACACCCTTTAAGTAACGCCTCAGAAACCTTCAGAGATGTTTGTCAGAACAGTCTTAATAAAATTCAGATGCTGCAGTGTATTCACAAATTGTCTGTCACCATCTTGTGGGAACATGAATGGAATGACATGAAAAAGATTGATGAAGATGTAAAAAAGTTTCTCAAAACCTTTGACTTTCCAGAGTGCTTGAATACTCGGCATGCTCTGTTTGGGGGTCGTACCAATGCCCTACAGCTCTATTACACAGCTCAACCTGGTGAAAGAATCCAGGTGAAAGAATTACTACAACTTTACCTCCCTCTACCCTTATGTGAATAAGGTAAAAATGTACCTCATTGGTCACCCCATTATCCTTTATCATGACTTTGGGTCATTGGAAAACTACTTCGGCATCATCAAGGTAAAGGTTGTGGGCTCCTGTTCTTCCCTACCGGGTAAAGAAGAAACTCTTGTTTCCTCTCTGTAGAACCTGCACTGAGCAACAACAGCGTAGCTGTGATCATGGGGATAATGAGAGGGCCCTGACAAGTGCTTGGTGCAGTGTGGAGCTGATGACGGCCCTACAGAAAGAGTACAGAGTGATGAAAGTATTTGAGATTTGGCACTTTCCTAATAGAACAAATGAGCTGTTTTCAGAATACGTTAAAATGTTTTTGAAAACCAAACAAGAGAGCTCAGGTTACCCTTCCTGGGTGGTTGATGAAACCACAAAAAAGGAGTACGTTCAAAAATATGAGAACAAAGGGGTTAAGCTGGAGGAATTGAAAATTTCAGTCAACCCAGCCAAGAGGTCCATAGCTAAACTTGTGATGATTTCTTTGTAGGGTAAGATGTGTCAAAAACCAGACAGGTCAAACACGGTTTTGATCAGAGATCTTGATGAGTTTTTAGAGTGCATGTTCTCAAACCTGTACGATGTAAGTCATTTCTCTTTTCTGAATGACGAGGTGGCAATGGTGCAGTGGCATCACAAGGACATCAGGTGCTATAAACCGGGGTACGCTAACATTTTCACAGGTATTTTTACAACTGCGTATGCTAGGCTCGAGCTGTACAATTTGATAGATCATTCACAAGACCGTTGCTTGTAAACAGACACAAATAGCATCATCTTCAAAAGTCATCAAGGTGATTGGATACCACCTTTGGGCAATTACCTGGGGGGGGGGTCTTACAAGTGAGTTGGACTGTGGTGACAAGATTGTAGAATTTGTCAGCTCAGGACCTAAAACATACAGGTATAGGACTCTCAAAGGTAAAACCATAATGAAAGCCAAGGGTACCATTTTAAACTATTCAAATGCTAAACTCGTAAACCTGAAATCTCTGACAGAACTGGTGTGAAAAATATGTGATCAGTGTGAAAAACGGTGATCAGACTAGAATACTTATGCCCACCCACAATCAAATCATGAGAGATAAAAAGGGCTTTCTCTTGAAAAACAAATCACAAATGAAAAGATTCAGGATTGTTTATGACAAATGTGTTTTGTTGCCTGATTTCAGGACTCTGCCATACTGGTATTAAGAATCTGATTGTATATAGGATTTGTATTTTTTAGTGTTATTGTAAAATGTCTGTAACTCATTGCTTTGATGCTAGAATGCAAATACCAAAATTTATCTATTGTTTGTGGTCCTAGCATTAGCAGAAAAGCTTTTTTCATCAAAACATTACTTCAAAATTGTAATTAGACATTGTCTAAAGTTCCTGATAACATTGTATGGTGTTATACGTGTTGGCAATCTCTGTAGGATGAGCTGATGAACAAAATAAACATTAATTTTGTTCAGGGAATACCAGAATCTTTGTGTGATGATGAACTGTTTCCCCTCAGCAAGACTAACCTAATTCTAGACGATTTGTTGAATAACGCCAGTAAGAACGAAGAAGTAGAAAAGGCGTTTACAGAATATACTCATCACAGGAACCTGAGTGTATTGTATTTGGTACAGAATCTATTTTTTTGTTTTTTTATTTTTTTCAGGGAAAGACCAGCAGAACTATCAACCTGAATGCAAACTACATTATTTTATTTAAGAGCCCCAGAGACCAGTCACAGGTTAGCGTATTGGCTCGTCAGATGTATCCGGGAAATGCCAAATATTTTGTGGAATGTTTTCAAGATGCCACCTCTAGACCTTACGGGTATTTATTTGTAGACTTGAAAGCTCAGATGTCAGAAGACCGTCATCTTAGGTCAAGCACATTATCCTGGGAGACCCCTGCGGTGTATGTTTCTAAGAAAAAAAAGCTTTAAAATATTGGAAAATAAATAAATAAAAATGTCTACATCACTAAAGTCAAATCTAACGATGCTGAATACCCTTTATAAGTCACCCCCCCCAAACCCCCACCCCCCCGGCAGAGGAAGGTTATATTAAGCAAGGTGTCGGCGGATCTCATACTTTCCATTTCCGTATTGGCTTTTAATCTACTCCGTGGTAACATCCCTCTGACGGCTCGTCAGTATCGGCTTTTGAAAAGACATAAAAAGTGGATAAAACTGTTTGCTAATCAAAGAATGTCTATAGATACAAAGAGAAAAGCTATTAATCAGTCCGGATGTTTCCTCTTATCCTTGCTTAGCGTAGCCGTACCCTTTATTAGCAGTTTGATAGCATCGCGAAAAGATTAAAATGGATAAGCAGAGAAGATGTATTTGCTACCGCATCATCAGATGGAAAAACTTAGAAACACCGTTTTCGATAAAACAAATTTAAGACAGACCGTGAAAAACGACCTAGACAAAGTGATGCGACACATTTTAAACTAGACTAACTTGGACCCTTATGAAAAGGCTAAACTTTATGCATCAGTGTTGCAAAGCTTTTTAAATATAGTTAAAAGCGGAGAAGAAGAGATGGCTCGAGTGACCCTAACCCTGCCCGTTGAACGTGAAAATAAGCCGGTGACTGAGGTAAACGAAGAAGCCGGTCGAATGGTTGAGCATGAAATCGCTAAAGAGGATATAGGTAATGTCCCTACGAGAGCTAAAATAAATGCTTCCTACATCATGGACAAAATTGCAAAATCCGGTGATGTAGCATCGTGGCAGGATGAAGGAGAGTTTATTTTCAAAGCAATAACCGTTAAAGGATCGCACATGTTGGAGTTGATTAAAAACTTAACCACGACCCAAAAGATATCTGATGACCGACGACCTTTAGGGTGGTACGAAATACTCCATTCCGTAGCCAAATTAAATAATCCGTATTCAACCATTCCTAATGATGTTGTTCGTTGAAAACAGACATTAAAACATCAAGATCATTGTATTCACCGGTTGTTTCACCTGCTACTCCCTCGTCATTCGATAGCGAAGATTCTTCTTCAATTCTCAGACCTTCTGTTTCCGCTTTCCACTTGGTTGAAATTTGATTAAATACAAAAACACAATTAATATTATTATAACGAAAATCTGTATTAAATAATAAATGTAATTACAAAAGACAATTTACTCATCACGAGTCTGTTATTTCACACATACACATTACATCCGTAAATTAAACTTTTCACAAGTATTAGCACGTTGCATGCAATTAAAGGTACAGTTCATATTTATTCTAGGATACATGTTTTTCACATAAGATAATAACGCTTTATCGTTTCGTTTTAAATCATCGGTATACATCGATATAATCTGATTAAAAGATCGTCATTTAGCCCTTTGACACAAAAAATACACAATGTTGCCCACAACAAACAGAATCAAAACTCTGAACTTGTTTAGAGTTATGTTTTATTTGTTTACAGTTCTTTTTCATAAATGAATAAATAAAATGAGGGAATAGTTCGTAGTTTGTTGGGTTTCTGTACGAATCGAAACATTCTCCTGAGGTTTTGTTGTTGAGATGCAGGACTAACCAGTGTTCCCCAGGCATGTGACTATTGTGAGTGTTCACTATGTACAGAGCAGGGAATCATCTCAGCTTAACCCTAGGCAGCTGGTCACATGGAACCACATAGCAAAAGATCCTCTCCAGATCACGACAGCTTCTCATTACATTCGTGAATTCTCTGGTGTTCATGTTATTTACTTTATTGATAATCGATGAGCATGTTGCAGCAATTGTTAATTTCCAAAATACTATCAGAATTGGCATAGATAATGAGATTTATGATCCTCTGGAGCGGGTCTTTAAATCTGAGTTCCAGTCTCATATTACCCAACTTTATTAATGACAAATGCTGCCCGCAATCATCATCTGGGGATAGATTAAAAGCTATAAGGGTATATCCAGCAGCATATTCTTGCCAATTGATGGACATAGCCTGATCTTTAAGTTGTTTTCCTTAAGCTAGAATTTATGAATACGTTCCCGGACTGAAAATTGGGTTGATACGGTTTTGCAAGATGCTGTGTTCCATCGACATAGAGAGCGATAAACTCTGTGTTGTAGTGTCTAAAATTAAAAGGGTTTTTATGGTAGGCTCCGCTGTAAGCCTCATTGTCAACCATCCTGATAATGAAAGTTTTAGGGAGCGGTCAGAGGAAGAGGTTTTCTTGGGTGCACACATGACTCCCAGATGGCAAACTGAAGGTTTTCATGCAAACTCTGTCGATGGGGTATATGGCAGTTGTGCTTAAAATGCCTTGTGCATAACCTAATTTGACAGCTGGTGAAATGGTTACTTTTTTCATAAACAGGGAAGCCGTGAGTATTTTTAGAACATAATCCCCAGCTCCTTCTTTCATTAGACAAAATTCATCTTCATTCCGCAGCATTTTAATTTTCATATCAACGCCATTCAGTAAAGGTTTATCCTGAAAAAATATGTCAGAGTGTATGTGACCGTTCAAGTCAAAGGTTTTACTTTCGGCGCTGAAAGTGGCTCTGGCCCTGAGTCTGGGGTTACGCCCTGTCATGTCCATCGCCTCCATTTGCCCTGACATGTCTTTGTAAAACAATCTGGCAGAAAACTGTGTTTCCAGGGTGTCACTACTATAGTTCAAAAGACATTCGATGATGGCTCTGTAGGGGTACGTGTTACTCACTTGGCTGATGAGACAGTCACCCAACATAACATCAACTTGTGAAAATAGAGACGCTATAGGATAGTTTACCACGCCAACCTTAGCAATGTTACTCCCGTCGAGGTTTGTGATTTTACATCTTAGGTGCAAAACAGTGTTATTCAAGTCCAGATAATCATCACCATTGCCTGCCACATAAAATTTGTTTGGAGAATTGTCGGTAATGGTTGAAAGCGGTGGGATTTCGACGTTTATGTACTTTTCGATACTCGTTTGGGTATAAGGTAATGTGAAAATGTTTAGTTCCGACTTGGTGCACTTGGTCGACAGAATATATTCTGTCTTCTTCATTTGTAAGAGGAAGTGGATGAAGAATGCTTGTTGCTTCTTTGTCTGTTCTTTTTCACACTGACCTTACTCTTGGTGATGTTGCATTTTTTATTTATGGATACAGCACGCTTTCCTGGAGGACATTTAGCATTCTTGTAAGCGATAGCTGCTAGTCCTGACCCCTCTTGCACATTCGTTTTACGCGTGACGATGTTACTTACCATATCACTTACAATCCCTTTTGTGGCAGATTTTAAATGAGGTTTTGCTATAGAGATACCTCTTTTAATAATGATACAGCCATCCTTTATAGCACTTTGGATATACCACCGAGACCGGAACCATACATCATCGGGGTTCCTGCAAATCCGGTAAGTCCATTCCCCGCCTGGTGCTTGTAGTAGTCCACATAGCCCTGAGGATTCACGTAACTTGCGCCAATCATTTTTTTAAAATGATTATTTATTTAATCAAATAAATAAAGCAAAGCTTTGCCACAAATTTCCCGTACAGAAAGGGTATATGAATGTTTTGATCAGATTTCACCTCGATGGTAATATTGTTTATGAGAGATTTGCTAACAGGTACGTAGTGTGGCTTGTCATACATTAAAGTGATGATTTCGTTGTTCTCCCCAGTTATATGTACACATCTCAGCAAAGGAACAAAACTGTCCCCTACTCTCTGATATTGTATAATATCCGTATACATGAACATGGTGTAAAACCGCACATGAATGTCGGCGGGGAACGGTGCCTCTGGCTCCTCACGTGTGAGTGGTTTATGATCCAGCCCCAGAATGTGTGAAAGGTTTCCTTGAGTCCATAGCGAATAGGGTTTGTTAGTCATCAGACGAATTTTTTTTTTCACAGGTTGATATTCTATTTTTATATCAAGATCTAAACTTTTTATCTCCTTATTTATTTCCTTAACCAGATGCTCTGTAAATAAAATGTAAATACCACACCATTTTCTCCTTCTGCAGAGAGTTTAACAAAAAAGACACTTTTCCGTGTCCAACTCCTTCAGCGAGTACCATGTGTGTGGGTATTGCACCTCGGTGAGTGTGACCTCCCATCCTCCCACCAACTCTATAGGCTTCAAAAATTAGGTTGTGTAGCATGAAATCTTATCGGGGTAAATGTCTTTGGAGGTGTTGCACGGTAGAATCACTTAGAATCCGCTCTCCTCCATAGTGATCAGATTATAATTTCATTTTGATTTAGCACCTCCTTTTAACCTTTCTCAATGTTAAGGACGTCCTCGGCCAGAATCCAGGAGTTAAATTTATCGGGTCACCCAACCCACTTGATCAAGCACATATTTTTTTGGTTCCTAGTTTTTTTCAGATAGAATCTTTTCTTTTTTAAAGGCTTTGTCTTTTCCCACTATAATCTTCTGCAGCTCCTGTTCATAAAAGGTCCCATCTATATTTTCCCCATCAAAATCCCATAATTTATATAGAGGAGGGTCTCTCCTTAGACATTCAGAAATGGTAAAATATTCATCCGTAATGTTCTGCTCGTACCCTTTCTCAAACTGTCTTTTTAATCGTGAAATTCTGACGGTGTCACGGACTCTAAACTTCAATCTTAGTTTTTCCACCTTTTTCAGTTGAAACAACCCATACAAGGTTTTAAACACCTTGAAGGAATTTCCTTCGTTCACTTCAATGGGTTTTATTTTAATGCTGCTGTGATAGCTGTTGTTTTAAGCATGAACCAAGTCCTGTACTACATCGATGTATTTTCTCATATTGACAGCTGTGAAGTATTTCTACATTCTGGTTTTCAACGTCCTGTTGAACCGTGCTTTTTGTCCTGTCCTGGTAGCAAAGTGATTGACGTTATGTTTTTTCATTAATGTTTTGAAGCTGTTATTAAAAAATTCTTTCCCTTCATCAGTCTGAAGTTTTATAGGAACTCTGCCTTCTTTTAGAAATGAAACAAAGGCTTTGGTAACCTCGGCACTTGTCTTGTTTGTCATCACACGTACCCAAGCATACTTGGAAAGGATACCTATACACGTTAGCATAAATTTCATGTTCCTGTTATGTTCCGCTATGTTGGTCATGTCCACCAAATCGGCCTGCCATTGCTCATCTGTGTTTTTTACAATGACTCTGTTTCTTTTAAACTTCACAGAGATTGATTTATGTAGTGTGTACGCATCCTGAGCTACTAACCAGTTTTTGATTTCCTTATCATCAACCCTTTTACTGATTTCATCCACCACAGACCTTTGCAGACTCTCAACCCCTCCATAGGATCCGAGGTTTGAAGGAGTATAGTAAATATTTTTCAGCAGACATTGTCATGGCAAAATGATTGAAACACAATGAAGTGAGTGCAAGAATGGATTATGGTTTTATTAGCATCTTATCAGCAAAAGAGGTTATGTTTACATTACGTTTAACTAAAAATGAAAGCATGCAATCAAAGGTTTTATATACATCAACCTTTTCATCGTTACTTAGTTTCAAAACACATACATCTATTACATAGGTGAATATACATATTAGATGCCTGTTTTTACATTCATCGGGGTTTTCAAACAACATGTATTATTGGCTTCTGATACTAGAGAACTCCACTGACTGTTAGACTCACGTACTACACACATCAGCTTTTCGAAATTATATACAGATTTGATCTTATCGGTAATGTTTACTTTTCTGACTCTATTTTCAAGGGTTTTACAGAACAGCGTGATCAACTCCGTCCTCAGCACTCTTTTTTTTTCAGGTGAAGGACCGGTGCAGGTGTCGAAGAGTTTTCCCATATGACCTGATCACCAGGGTTCAGGCTTTCGTACAGATTCCAGTAGTCCATGATGTCGTCGTGTACCTGCTCCCTGCACACGCTATCGTTTTTTTCTATGAAGTCTTTGAGAGCGGAATTGATGTTCTGTTCCTCCTGCAAGTCGGTTACCACTACCTCAGTGATAGCCTGAATCTTGCTAGAGGATGGAGGTATCTGAATGCCGCACAGCTTCAAAGCTCTGGCTGGAGTGTGTATGAACCACGGCTTGAACAGTTTTTTATATCATCTTAGGTGCGTTGAGGCTGAAATAGGATTCATCCGGATCGTACAGGCATGTGTGCTGATGCTGACTAGGATGGTCAATAGCACAACCATAACAGTTTTCTCTCATATCTTCATCAATAATTCTATACATCAGATTCCCGATCACAGCTCAAACGACCACCAGCACTGGTGCGTTGATGCAGCCATCAGTTTCATTGTTATTCATGTTTTCACAAAAGCTTGTTTCAGAGGGTCTGCTCTCATTGTCATTCACACCTGTAAGTGCCGTTTCATCGTCATATGAGTTCATTGTTTGAGTATAGAATATGAGACCTGTTTCTAGACTCATCGTTTCAAGCTGTAATGTTTCGGGGAGTCCATGCCCCCCTATTTATATTAGATGGGTGGGGTGTGCAGGGTGGGGGTGGGGTTATTGCTCACGGCAGCAACAACGGGCTCGGTTTCAATTTGACACGTGACACTACCTTCTATGTATGGGTATCGAATGTCCGCTTCAAACTTATCAGAGAGCCTCACTTTTAAAGAATCATTAAACAAAACATGTTTCAACTGTTTAAATAACATATCGATAAGGCTGAAATACTTTTGTAGCTGTAACAAGTCGCCACATCCAAAGTTCATTACTGAATCTCTCCCGATATCCGCTCTAGGTTCATGACGTTTATGGCCATGAATCACTGAGAAACAAATGTCTACCTCACTCTTGGAGATCATCTTCGCCACAACGTTGTACGTGCCGTATGGAGGTCTCTGGCTTTTCCATTCATGTTCGCTAACACCCTCGGAACCCCATAGCTCTTTTTCATTAACGTAGTCAAACTCTGTGCGCCATCTTCAGAACTCTTTCCAGTCATAGTGATCAAACATCACTTGTTCTGTAGCTCGTGTCCAATGGGTCTCATCCAGCCCTGAGATCGTGAAAAGCGTTACTTTGCCTTTTTCCGCATCAAAAATGTACCCCGCATTACGATTATCTTTTGATAATTGAATCACGCCATGCCATTTTCTTGATTCTTTCCATAGCAGCGTATCACTTTTTTAGTTGCGTACGGACATATGGTGATTGTTGACATTATTTGATAGTATTAATATTTTGCTATTAAAGAATTCATTCGATGATTCCTACTCATACACCGGGGGTACACACTATACAGGACTGGTCAGACCGGGTGGTTGGGTAAAAAAAAAAAAAGGTGACAAAATGTGATATTTCTGGCCTAGTGTATTTCTGACCCTGTCAGAAAGTTTTTTCCTGCATGGTAGGGGGGAGGACTTGTGAGGAGGTGTAACTTCTTAGAGAATCAGCCAATGGGAGGGAAGTGGAATGGGTGATGGGTCATTTATGTCAATTTACATTTTGTATGCATATAGGTATAAACGTCACACTTAAGATAAGAACAAGATAGTTGACCAGCATGACCAACGATCAAACTGGTCGCCGATTATAATCAGATTGAGTTTTGAAAAGTATAATCCTGCTGACGATAGTTATATATATAATCATCTTGTGATGCCACCTCCACAATTCTCTCATATACTAGCTTCAAACCTGAAGACAGAAGCATATTAACAGAGTGCAGATATATGCTTTAATCCTGTTTGGTGCAGATACAGACTCAGTTTAAAATTCTATTCTCACAGATCCAAACCCAGTTCCCTACAAAATCAGACCCATAGCAAGTAACAGCCAGGTCCTCTTCAACTACATGACTATTTCGTTCCTCACTTCTCCAGTATCTGAAAGAAAAGGGTCACCTGTGTTTCTTAAAGTAATGAAGTACTTCCACACTGATCTGACTCAATTCCGTGATCTCTTACCCAATGGTCAGTGTACCATCCAAGTTCCCTCGCACCCATTTCCAAGTTCCCTCTCTTTTCACTAATTCAAGCAGAAGTGTCAAGCTAATTCAAGCAGAAATATTGTTTTTATGATTAACTGCTGTCATTGTCGTAAGATGGTATGATAAAAATGTTTAGCTACATAAAAATAAAAGTGAATTATTTAAATGTTTGATTTAATTTCATCCATATTTTACAGAACTGTGTAATTAACATTCATTAATAAACTTTCCTAAGCTGTCATGACCTGACCCTGTTGTAATATTTACTATCAGATCTTCACTGTGTCCAAAGCAATTTCATGGTGTAGTGGCCCGAGTGCTGCAGGGCGCGTAGCAGGACGTACAGAATCCTTCAACAGAAACAGACTTTTAATGACATGCAACGCATACAACGATGGCACTCACACATAACATGAACGGTGAACATGAACTCGCATATAACTAGCATGAACAACGTGAACATTAACTACAGCAACATAAACAATGACCAACGATGATGCACACACCAAGAGTGGTTTAAATACACACAGACACACAACATTAAACCGCGTTCAGGTGTGTGCTATCAAAGAGGCTTTTCTGGGTGTTCTACATTTGTTGAGGGTATGTTGGTCCACCTTGTGATTGTAGTCATATGTATGACCCACAGCCTGACAAGAAGTTGGAAATCACGCAAAAAATTGATTCCCTGGACTAGTAGTGATGAAAAACACAGTACTTCTGTAATGAAAATTGGTACCAAAATTTTCAAACTTTGTTCATGTAACAATGTTTACTGCAGTTTGTCACGCATCTGGGGTCTGGGCCACTCAGTGACTGCCTCCACCTTACCAGCTTGCATTTGTATGTAGGCCTCCTTGACGTAACCAAGGAAATTCGTCTCACAGAGGTGAAATTCGTACTTCTCCAACTTGCAATGGAGGCCATCATGTAGGAGAGTATATAGGACTTGGCATATGTCATGTACATGCTGGTCCAGTGAAGGTGAATAGCTCAAGATCTTATCGATGTAAGTAATGAACTAAAACACAGAGGCTACCAAGATGAGGCCATTTTCCCTCCCTAATCCTGATGAGGTGTAGATCAAGCTTCGTGAAGTACTTAACCCCCCGCAGCTGCTCCAGGGCAGCAGGAACTAAAACTAAGGACAGAGTATGGGGGTATTTCAAGAGCAGATGCCTAGTTCATCATCTAATTTAATGTTTAATTCATCTTTAATTAATTGTATGCAAATGAAAGAAGGATCCTGGTTTGTTATTTGTTGGAAATGTTTGTCTCTATACAAAACTTTACACTCTGTATGCAAAATTTACAGACATTATGTTTTTATAAATGAAGGTTCAAAGGGCCTCACACATGAGCATAGTGCAGATACATTTCATGGGTTTCGGCTTGCCCTTGGGCATGATTATTATTAATTAGCAAATTGATTGGTAAGATGATAATACAAGGTGTCCTTTGTATCTTACATTGTGCTAATGTAACATGGCATAGCAAAAAGGAAAACAGAATATAATGCAAATTTAAGTGGTATCAAAGTTTATATGATATATAGATATGAAAGATATAGATATATCAGTGGTAAGACACCTAATTTAAACAGTATATTAACTTTGATATAATACAAACATGAGAGAAATCCAGTGAGTAGTCACAGTAATTTTGATGACATTTGATACATATCCTGTAATATCTAAAACACAGTTATTAAGTCATATCTCAGGTTCCATCCATAGTTACAGCATGTATATTGCTTTCTGAATATAGGTCCAAAAACAATTAGCAATAAATTAATTTTAAAAAAAAAACCTACTTGGCTGGTAAGGTCCTGACTTTGCCACATGGGGGCAGTCAAACCCATCAAACTGGATGTTCAATAAAGTCTCACTATAGCAGCCTGCAGTATCCACCTCCTGCAGTGTCATCTCTTACAGTGCTGCAGAGTAAACATGACTACACATGGGCTTTCTAAGAATATTCCTCACTCATTCATAATTATTAAGCACTATGCCTGGTTTTTATGTAATAAAAATTTGAGGTTTGTAAGAAAAATAAAAAAAACTACATATATGATATCTTGTAATCACTTGTCAAGATGACACTTATCATCACTATCTAACACAATCCTAGGCTATTTATTATTATATGTACACATTTGCATATATATGTCAGTGGCATGAAGATGAAATCACACCCACAGAAGACTAATACTATCAGAGTAGAATGAAGATTAGGGAGGGTATTTATGAAATTTCAGCAATTTCTTCACCAAAGCAGATTGAGGTGACTGTGAGAGAGCGAGAGAATAGTATACACCTTCTGTCAAAATGATTTATTGCTTGTTTTTCACTGATTGATTGACAGCTGTCAATCATCCACTCCACCCAATATGAATGAATACCAGTCTTTAATCTCCGTTCCACTCTGTTCCATTCCCCCGGTCACTCTGACACATACTGATACCCAAACATGTGTACATTCTCAAGTCTGTCTCTCTCTCACTCACCACTCACAGTCCCCTCCCATTGGCTGATTCTCTCAGAAAGACACACCTCCTCTCAACTCCTTCCCCTACCCATATTGGAATACACATTCTGACAAAAAATATATAAAGAATTCACATTTTCCTGCCTTTTTTCTCCCAAACAAAGCCCCTAACCCCTCCCTAACATGGGTTGGGATACACCATTCTGATAAAATAATGTAAGGCCCCCACCATGGCTGGAATACACATTCTGACAAAATGATGTAAGGACCCCACCAAATCCCCTCCCCTCCATGACTGGAATACACCTTCCATCAAAATGATTTATTGCTTTTTATTCACTGATTGATTGATAGATATAAAAATGTTCTGATCTACAGTGTCAAATGCTGCACTCAAATCAAGCAATATAAGCAAAGAAACATAACCCTGGTTAGAAGCCAACAACAGGTCCTTAAATACTTTAATCAGTGCTGTTTCTGCACTATGCCCTGACTGAAAGACTTAATGTATCAGGTTCTGATTCAGGTATGAGCTTAGCTGCTGAGCTACAGCTTTTTCTAGGATCTTGAAAATAAACGGAAGGTTTGAGGCCGGCCTGTAGTTTGACAGCTTACATCGAGGTTAGATTTTTTGAAGTGGTCTGATTACTTCTAATTTGAAGGATTTAGGTATGTAGCCATTGTTCAAGGAGGTGCCATTTATGTTCTAACTTTTGAGTGTTCTGTTTGAAATTGTGAATGTGATCATTATACCCAGGTACTAATTTTTTGCCCCTAATTTTTTATTCTTAAGTGGAGCAACATCATTGAGTGTGCAGTGAATTACTGATTCTAAGCGTCCAAGGGGTATCCAAGTGACAAATGATAAGTCTGGGAATGGTCTGAGATGGCATCAGACTGGGGTAGTATGACTATGTTCCTTATATTTACAATGTATGTCAATACTAAATCAAGCGTATGTCCACCAGAGTGTGTGCAAACTCATTAATAACTTCTGAATAGGGTCTTGGTGGCCTGTAGAAACTAATTAGTGGAAGAGGCTGGGTGGGCTTCTTATAGCTTATAGCTAGTTTATGCTAGTACAAGTAATTTTAAAGGACTCAAAATCAAAACCAGCTTTCTGGTTTATGCCTAATGTGTCAGTATAGAATAACTGCAAGGCTGCCTCCATGGCCAGAAAGACGAGGGTGGTGTACATAGCTGTAGCCAGAAGGACACGTCTCATTTAACAGCTATGTACTCATATGGCTTGATCCAGGTTTCTGTTAAACAGAGTACATTAAATCTATGATCTGTGAGGATTTCTTTTATCCTGAGTGCTTTAAATTTTAGGGATCTAACATTTAATAATTTAATCAGTCACTGGAGGATAATGCAGTACTGGAGTACTTGATTTAATGCAGTACAGAACAGATTCTGATCCTTTCACCTGCTGTTCAGCACCTGGGTCTGGAGAAAGACCCAGAAACCCTTGCATTAAGAATAGTAAGACATGATATCATAGGGCTTCAAGGCATATCAGTCTCCTCTGACATATCCCCCACTCACAATCCAGCCAAGAGGTTCAGAATCATATTGCCTTATGTCAACGGCAAAGAGGTAATGCGTTCAAAGTTAGATCAGCAAGCTCTAGCACTGTTGGAGCACCAAACTACACAATTATAGACAGATGCCATGAGCTGATGATCTTTGATTATTTGTAATCAAATGGTAAATGGTATAATAAACTTCAGCTGGCTAACTATCTCTCTGAACCCTGCTCTCTGACCAGAGCCTCCAGCCCACCAAGCCGGCACACCCTAGAATTTTAATGGTCCTTCGAGCCAGATTAGTGGCGACTGTGGAGGCTATGGATACTGAACATGAAAGTGCTGTCGTACATTCAGCGCAGTCACAGATCCATTGGGAGAGACATCCACCAGCCTACCTCGATGGTTATGACGTTGAGTATCACACACAACTCACTACACTATCACATCTTTCACAAAGCGTCTCCTTTTCAGTTAGAACTGGTCTTGGGTCCCGATGCACTAAACCAATGTCGCAGGTTAGTGCAAATTCCACTCGTAGTCGCTCCATAGCAGATGTGCTAAGTGACGTCCAAGCAACCGAATTAGATGAGCCTATTAAACACCTTGAGCTGGCGGAGTTACAGTGCCAGTTCACGGAAGAATGTATAATGCAGAAACAGTGTCAGTTGCTAGATGATCAAGCCTGCAAAGCTCTACATCAGAGAGAGGAACTGATTAGAGAAAAGGAAAGACAGTCATTATCTAGATGAAGTTCACGCAGCTCATAGGAACAAAGAGTTCTTTACTAAACAATTAGTCCTTCAGAGACGATTGAAGGAGAAAGAGATAGAACTGGAGAAGGCACGTCTCACTGTAGCCTACGTGAAGGAGGTTTCCGAGTCTCTTCCTCCCCAACCCTTAAATAGCTGCACCCCTACACCTAAAAATGGTGGAATAGTCCTAGACACAATGTTGCACAGCCATGCTTACCCGCAGCACTCCACACCCAAGGAGATTCAAGCAGCAACATTACCAATTCACCATATTCAGCCTCTGAACTCTGAAATTCCTGCCAAAAGCTGTAAGACGACTCCCATTAATCTACTATGATCAACTACAGTACAACAGCCACTGTCTGCCAATCCAACAATCTCCTCAGTGCACCAGTGCAGACAGAACTCAGCATCTGAAGCCCAAACCTGCTGTTGGTTTCCAGCCTACTGGCAGTACCAACCCCCACATGCCTTCACCATGGGCTCCTCCTCTAACAAACCCTACAGCTACCCCTTGAGCCGCAGGTATGACCTCCAATCCCTGCTCAGACAACCCTTTATCCTCAACCTCAGCCACTTTTCCTGACCTTAGAGTTAAGCCCATCAGAGCCTAGCCAAGGGCTGACAACAATGCCCAGTACCAAACTAATGGATTTGTTTATTGCTACATCCTTTGGGATACCCAAGCCCTCCCTGCCAAGCTTTGCCAGTGGTAAGGAATCTGACTTCTCCTTACTGAAAATTGGTTTAGACAACCTTATGGGTGCTCTTATGGGTGCTCACTTTCCTCTGACAGAGCCATTTAAATATCAAGTGATATTGGATCACTTAAAGCTGCCAAGTGCATACAGGATTGTAACTAGCAAAATCCTAATGCATGATCCTAATCCATACACCACAGCTATGCAGGCTCTCCAAGATAAACACGGGCAGCCACATCAACTTGTTCAGAGTGAATTAGGTGCTATCATGAATGCTCCCCCTGTTAGGATAGCTGATGCATAGGGTTTTGATAGCTTTGCTTTATCAGTGCACGCTTTAGTTAGGATGCTCCATTCTTTAGAGGGTGAAAATGGTTATGAGCTAAAATGTGGCTCACGTGTGGATAGGCTTCTCAGTAGGCTCCCTGTAAACTATTGTGCTGGATTTGTAGAGTACTGCCTTATCCAAGGCATACTTCAAACTGAAACAGATAGAACTTATCTGTTATGTCATGTTAAAGGTGGTCAAAGTTAATCTGCATGGTGGTGATCAGTCACTGGAGGATAATGTAGTACTGGATGATGGTTCACAACAGACCCTGATCCTTTCACCTGCTGTTCAGCACCTGGGACTGGAGAAAGACCCAGAAACCCTCGCATGAAGAACAGTCCCACATGACATCATAGGGCTTCAAGGTGCATCAGTCTCCTTTGACATATCCCCTGCTCACAATCTAGCCAAGAGGTTCAGAATCCATCATGCATTCACTGCAGATGAACTTGGTCTGTCAGAGCATAGCTACCCAATTAGGGCACTGACTGCAAAGTATCAACATCTATAGGGCTTACCTCTTTCATCTGTAGAGTACACCCTTCAGTACTAATAGGTTCATATTTCCCCCTTTTACTCCTTCCTCCTCTGCCTATAAGAGCTGGTCCACCGGCAAGCCTTGTATCAATCTGTACACCCCTCGGTGGGCCCTGCAGGTCCCTGCAAACTTGATTCACCTGTTTATGGGAGATCAACTGTGCCTCTTTACCACAGTCACTCGTCCTGCCTCCAATCTCATGCGTCATGTGGAGAGGCTGTGGCAGGTAGACACATTGCCTTATGTCAATGGCAAAGAGGTAATGCGTTCAAAGTTAGATCAGCAAGCTCTAGCACTGTTGGAGCACCAAACTACACAATTAGAGATGGATGGAGCTAAAAGGTATGTGACATCTCTGCTGCGACTCAGACTAGCCACTCCCTCAAGCACCTGTAACTGCTTGCCTCTCCTTATTATGGAGCACGGAGTGATGCCTAGCTAGAGATGCTCATCGAGCTGAAGCTTACTATCAAGAGGTAAAGAAACTAGAGCAGGCAGGCTATATAGAAATGTTGTCTCCTGAGTCTATAGATTCTACTGAAGAGTCCTGGTGTATCACCTTGTGTATCACAGTGATAAAGCAGGGCTAGTATTCAACTGTTCATTCCAGTATGGGGGCAGTATCAACAGTAACCTCCTGACAGGTCCTGCATTGGGGCTTTTATCAATAGGTCTCGTTTTTAAGTTTCGGGAGCATGCTATGGACAGCTAACTATCTCTCCGAGCCCTGCTCTCTGACCGAAGCCTCCAGCTTCCAAGGCCCAACAAGCCAGCACCCTCTAAAGTTTCTTTTTCAAGTACTATGACAAATGATAGACATGGTATATAATCAGTGAAGCTTACCAAAGGACATCCCACTGTTGTTCACCTGTGAGGGATCTGATTATGTTTACAGCTTATCTTATTAATTACCTTTTTCTCATAGTCAGTCTGAATGCAGTAATTGTCCAGATTACATCATAAATAACATAAACAATATTAGCAAGGTTAGAGTGCTGCAAGCAACTCTTAGGTGTTAGTGTTCCTAAATCAGGCTAAACTCCTGCCTCTAAATAAATTATTGATGCTTGATAGAGATTTTATATCGTCACTTTATAAGACAATTTCGCATGATATAGTTCTCAATAAAAATTGGATTATATCTTGGTGATGTATGCTTGTATTCTAAATTCCATATTAAAAAAATGGTTCAGATAGAAATTTGACAACACTTTTATGTTTTATCATCTTATATGACTTTACACAAATATAACAAATGCAACTTTTTAATGCATCATTATTTCAGTGCTTGTAAACCAAATAAATACAATCAGTTTCAGAGAGATTGATTTAAGACAGAAGAATTTGAAAATTCCATCTAAGAAGTATTTTCCAAAACACTAGTTTCTATTTTGTCATCATTTTACAAATACTGCAGGGTACAGTTCATAGCACAAATACTGGAAAGGACATTAAGGCTGTAGAGTCGTGGTTGGGACCATTGAACAGAACAACCCGATGCTGACCTGTCTCTAAACTGTGGCGCTAAGCTAATTTCAAATATATGAGAGTCAAATCTTTTTTAAGAAAGTAGGCACTTTGATAATTGTGTAGCATTAAAAAATACTTTACCACTGTATCGACTAATTGGAGGGGTGGGTGCAGAAAGGCTTTATCACTTCAGAGATATAACTTCAATATATAGGATATAGATAGTGATATCTTTG
The DNA here is from genome assembly GCF_041902795.1 of Electrophorus electricus. NCBI lineage: Eukaryota > Metazoa > Chordata > Actinopteri > Gymnotiformes > Gymnotidae > Electrophorus > Electrophorus electricus. The sequence goes on from NC_137499.1 coordinate 18,531,684, forward strand.
CTATTTAACTGGATAATTGTTTTTATGAAATGACAGAGATGTAATATTACTTACAGATGTTTTATTTGTACAAATATACAATTTTTCATCAGATACTTGATGAGGAACGGACAATAGCCTTAGCTAGCAAAAGGGTCCATACAGTACATTAAAAGCCATAAAATATTACGAGTACTCATCCCCGCGGAAATCATAAGGCCGCTGCGTACGCAGGGTAAAGTTCATGAAAAGCCTTTCCCATTCCAGGCAAAAACACATAAGCTAAAGGAGCATGAGGTCCAGAGGCTGTCCATCCTGGGCAATTACA